>NC_057797.1:201066108-201384826 GCF_018294505.1 Triticum aestivum
TATTAATTATGTGATCCGGCCCTCATCTCTTCCTTTGTTTGTTTTATGTTATTTCCGTTTTTATGTGTTTTTTGCTTTTTTTTGTTAGTCGGTTTTTATTTTTATTTTGTAGGTATTTTTGGGATGTTAGATGAGTGTAAATGTATACACATAAATATTATGCAATATGTGTGAAAATTATATAACTCTATGATAATGTGCTATCGTAAAAAACAACTAATTATTCTTTGCATATTGCAAAATGTGCAATTTTGGTGCAAATGTTGTGCAAGTTTTTCTTTCTTTCTTTTTAAAGGGTGATACCAATGTCACTAATCCATTTTTTCCTTTAAAACTTCATTATTTTAATTTTTTTAGTTATTCTTTTATTCTTCATTAAGTTAATAACAATGCCCTTAGGACACTTTTATTGAAAGTTTCATTATTGTATGCTTATTCTTGCATATTTGGAAAAAGCGCAATTTGTATGTAAATTTTGTGCAAATTTTTTCATTGTTTATTTTAGACTTTTGCTTGTGTGTAATTATAAATGCAAGTACAAAATAATATGTGTGTAGTTGTAGTAAAATGTGAAAATTGCACTATTATATGATTATTCTTTGCATATTTGAAAAGGTGCAATTTTAGTGCAAGTTGTGTGCAAGTTTGGGAAGGTTTTACATTTTAATTTTCTTTCTTCGTAAATGGTTTCATTATTTCTTATAAAAATTCACTATTTTGATTATTTTGTTTTTTTTCTAAAATGTTAATACGAATGCGACAAATTCATTCTTCCATAGAAAAACTTCATTTTTAGGTTTTATTTCATTTTTTATTTTGTTTCAGTTTTCATTTTCTTTTCTGTTGTAAGGATAATACATTACCAATGTCACTAATCCATTACTTTTTAGAAAGCACTTCCTTTTAGTTTTTATTGTTTGTTTTAGAAAAAAAAATGTGTGTAAGTATGAATGCAAGTACTAAATAATATGTGTGCAAATTATAGTAGAATGTTAATATTGCACTATTATATGCTAATTCTTTGCATATTTGGAAAAGTGCAATTTCAGTGCAAGTTGTGTGCAAGTTCTGAAATGTTTTTATTTCTTCTTAAAGGGTTTTATTCTTTCTTAGAAAACTTCATTATTTGATTTTGCTTTATTTTTTATTTTCTTTATTCTGAAAGGGTAATACTAGTGCCACGAATTCATTCTTCCACGGAAAACTTCATTTTTTATACTTTTTGTGTTTTATTTTGTTTTTTGTGTGTTAGTTTTCTTTTCTTTTTCTTTTGTAAGGATAATACCGATCTCACTAATCCATTACATTTTAGAAAAAATCAAGTGCTATCAAATAGTTGTAATCCTTTAATTTTTTACTTTGCTACGATCATGTGACTATTTAATTATGTATTATCATTTCTAGCCAAGTTTAAACAGTATAATCATGAATCACCCAGCATGCAAAACTTGCATTCATGGGCATGCAGCACGCATCCAGCCTGGGTCCCGGTGTTGGGCTTGTGTACGTGAGCATGCACGCATGCGGCCGGGATCTTGGTGGTGGGCTTGTATTCGTGAGCATGCACACATGCCGCTTGTGTACACGTGAGCGCGGTGGTAAAAAATTGACTGACCCCAAAATCTGTTCAGGCGACTTGCCAAAAAACAAAAACCAGTCAAACTTACACATAGTAAAGTCAGTCCCTTAAATTTAATATCAAAGATTTCTCATAGTTCATGCATAACTTATCTTCTTCGCCCTGTCAACTCTGATTGCCCACTCAACAATCTTCATCAAGCTTCGCCACTGCATTGCAACATTTCGTCGATAGATATGAGGTAAGAAAGTGAAAACAAACGGTTGGATCGATGCAGGGTGAGCTTGGGGGAGGGCAGAAGGTGGCGGTGAAACGGCTGTCCAAGTACTCGACGCAGGGGCTGGACGAGTTCAAGAACGAGGTGGTGCTCATCGCCAAGCTCCAGCACGTGAACCTGGTCAGGCTCTTGGGCTGCTGCGTCCATGGAGAGGAGAGGATCTTGGTGTACGAGTACATGGAGAACAAGAGCCTGGACACGCTGCTCTTCGGTACGTTGTGCTTGTATAAGTTTGTAGCCATGTTGCTATATACTGCGGTGAGTTCACAGATGAAATTATGTGTTTGAGCAGATAAGGCTCGATCGGCGCAACTGGATTGGTCGAAGCGGTTTGACATCGTACTGGGCGTCGCACGGGGGCTCCTGTACCTGCACCAGGACTCGAGGTTCAAGGTCATCCACCGGGACCTCAAGGCCGGCAACGTCCTCCTCGACGGGGACATGAACCCCAAGATCTCCGACTTCGGCGTCGCCAGGATCTTCGGCGGCGACGGCGCCGACTCACACACCCGAAGGGTCGTCGGGACATAGTAAGTGAAGGTCGCATTCGGCGCCGACAGTTTTGTACTAGTATTTTCGATGCGACGGCGAGCTGACCGACGCGCTCGTGTGCATGCATGCAGCGGGTACATGTCCCCCGAGTACGCCATGGACGGCGTCTTCTCGGTCAAGTCCGACGTGTTCAGCTTCGGCGTGCTGGTGCTGGAGATCGTCAGCGGCAGGAAGAACCGGGGAATGTGCAGCAGCGGCGAGCAGACGAGCCTGCTCGGCCACGTGAGTCACTCAGAACTAATCGACCCATCTGTTGATGAGAAAGAGATGGTGGTAACGTGAGTGTGCTGTGCATGGGCAGGCATGGAGGCTGTGGAGAGAGGGCAACGCGCTGACGCTGCTAGACGAGGCGATGGCCAGCGGCGGCGGCGGCCGGGAGTCGGAGGACGTGCTGCGGTGCGTGCAGGTCGGGCTGCTGTGCGTGCAGGAACGGCCGGAGGACCGACCGCACATGGCCACGGTGTTCCTGATGCTGGCCAACCTGAGCGTGGTGATGCCACAGCCGAGGCACCCGGGCTACTGCAGCGACCGGGGATCGACCTCCACCGACGGCGACTGCTCCTTGAGCTGCACCGCCAATGAAATCACCCTCACCGTCGTCGAGGGCCGGTGACACCACGCTGCATTCGGTTTCGGTTAGCTTGGCGATGATACTTCGGTAATTGTATTACCCAAATCACATGTGGCACAAGCGTGACACAAAATAACACCACCCTGACGTAAAAATTGTATTAAAAAAACCCCCAAAACTGAAACTTGCCATCAAATAGAAAGCTAACATGCTTCACAACTAAAGTTGTCACCCTCAGATAACTGAAGTTGCCATAAGAAAACGTCGGGATGAAATTGCTTCGTGTCACACGTGTGTTATTTATCAGTCATTGTATTATATTGACTTTAATTTTGCTTTGACTCTGCTATATACTACTCCCTCCATTCCACAATGTAGTGCTTTCTCTATCTCCGTGCTTCAAATTTGACCGTAAATTTAACTATCAAGACCAACTGCGGCGGGGACAAAAATTATATCAGTGAATTCATATTCGAAATAAGTTTTCATTTATATAATTTTTTCTCCCGCCGCAGTTGGTCTCGTTGGTTAAATTTATGGTCAAAGTTGGACCTCGAAAAGCGCGGGCGCATTATATTTTAGAATAGAGGGAATACTAGCAAATATTTCAGGATGATTTCGATATATACTATATTAACCAAACTTAACTAGGTGGTCATATTTTACTGTGTTTCTACATTTGATAACTGAGAGTAACTATAGCAGATTCCTCGAACCAGCAGCCTCCAAAATCATCTTCGGTTGCATTTCAAATTTGTTTGGAGGCTGCCGTGCTTACGTGCAAACTCAGATTTCAGGCGTTCCAAGACGGCACACTCCCTTTTGGCGTTCGTTAAACCCGATGTCGCAGGAGCAGACTCTAGTCCTCGTCAAGAACTCGGGTTGTAGGTGGCTCCTCCTTGATGGAGGCGGCCACAGAAGTCGCCTAGCTCCTGTACAACCCGCTGAAGGGGGATGGATATCCATGGAAGGAGGAAGCCGCTCCGCCGTGCGTGTTTGAAGCTTCCCTACGGGTGAGGGAGTGGTGCTGGCACGGTCTTGAACTAAATTGCCAAAAACCATCACAATTGAGACAAAAAATGTTCGAAACCACCAAAACGCTAAAAGTTTTCAAGAACCACCGTTTTGGGTAAAAGTTTGCGGAAAACACTGAATGAGCGATTGACCGTGTTTTGACGGGATCCCCGATACGCGGGTCCCACTGTCAGTGTCCACGTGGTATGGGTGGACGGCACCGCGCAAACACCGTTAGACGGCGCATCGTATACCTAGTGATCGGTTGGATCTAACCGACCAGTTCTCCTGCGCTCTCCCCTTTCTATCTTCCCGTTCTCCCGCTCATGGCGACGCACTGCGATGGCGGTGGCAACGGAGGGGACCGCTCGGCCGGTACCGTGAGAGAGAGTGGAGGCCGGCGGCGAATTCACGGCGTCGAGGTGGTTTTGGTGGTTTTCGTCACTAATTGTCTCAGTTGTGGTTGTTTTTGGCAATTTAGTCCAAGGTCTTGACACTGACATTGGCACAATGCTAGGCAATTTTTGTTGCGGCCGTCTCGCAAGACTCCACGAGCGCCAGACCCACATTAAGGCAGGCTAACCTCCGAGCTCGAAGCTAGAGGAGGAGATGGAGGAGGACGGTTGGATGACCATGGCGGAGCAGACGGAAGCGCAACCGATGGGGGAGGAGATGGTCGTCGACGCCGCGCCCACGTCCCAGTTTACTCTGATGCAGACAGGGCAACAATACAACCTATCACTCATGAAAGAGCACGCTGTCACTACCATCACGGCCATCGCTCGAGTGGACTCAGACGTCGTCGATGTCAACCGAGCGGTGCTCGCGTCCGTAGGAAGTGCATGCATGCTCCGCCGCGAGTGCTGGCAGCTTCGTGTCAACAAGGCGAAGCGTGCTCGGCTCTTTGTGGGGGTGGAGGCAGAGGACAACGGCGCGTCGGAGCAGCACAACTTTTTAGCTCCGCCTCATTGGCGCCAGCTGCCAACGTGGTCGGAACATGGATCCTTGATCTCACCTCCGAAAAGGAGTAGAGTAGAAATTAGGGTTATTTCGCTATATGAAAATTAATCCTAGAATCAATGAAAATTCGGTGCTCGCTTATATTTGATGACCCCACTTAAATGAGCTCCGCCTCATAGGATGTCTGTGGATTTTGATGGTGTACGTTTGGTGATTGTACATATACCTGGCCATGGGCCGGGCCGGGCCTTAAAAATCCCACGGCAAAAAACTGAGGCCCAGGCCCTACCATCGGGCCTACTTTTCAAATCCAAGCCCGGCCCATTTGGTAAAAAGCCCTGAAAAGATCTTAGGACTTAGGGCTGTGGGCCGGGCCTCTTCCTTAAAATGCTAATATGCCAAGCCCAAGACCATCCTAGTCCTGCTGGTGGGCTCAAAACTCAGGCCCAGGCCCGGCCCATGGGCAAGCCCATCGGGCCTAGGCCCTGGATTTTAGGGCTGGGCCTGGATGGGCCGACAGGGCCGGGCAAGAAATGGCCACGACTAATTGTACATGGAGCAATGCTACGTCCACGTAAAGCAAAGTTACGTACGTTTAGGAGGACTGCCCAGTTGGCATTTTTTCATTGGAGATGGGAGGGAAGGGGGGACCCACCCCGGTTGAAATCAGGGGGGTACATGTTGGAGATGCCCTTGTTACCCGCGCACATCGATTATTACTCTCCAAGTTGAACAAAACAGGCAAACCAACCTGTGATTGGATGGTTAGAGGGACAGTGGTATCCTCATCCCACCAGGGTTTAAATCCTGATGCTTGCATTATTTCTGGATTTATTTCAGAATTTTCGGCGATGCGCTTTCAGTGAGAGGAAACGTTCCCGTCGACGACGAGGCGCCTACGGTGACTTCGTAAATTTCAAGATGACATGCCGGCTCAGTCTCTCGAAGATGCTCATAGGGATAGGGTGTGCGTGTGTGCGTTCATAGGGGTGAGTATATGCGCGTACGTATGAGCGCTTATGTCTGTACTGATGTTCAAAAAAAAGTTGGACAAAACAGGTTAGCAGCACACGCCGTGGCAGGCTGATTTTCTCCTGGACGGATTGCCACAGCCCACAGATACGTATCGCGTGTACACGCGTCTCTACTGTCGGCCTGCCCTAATAGCGCCGACGAACCATGCTTGGATGACTTAAGACACCTACCTTTGTGTCTATAATATGTGGGCCTAATAGATGGCTGGCCCACGTGTTAGTGACCCAAAGGCATGTGCCTTTAAGGTACCGAAGCTGCGTCCAGCGCCGACATACCGTCAAGCGCTCCCCCAGCTCCAACACGATGAGCTCCGTCGTCTCCCGTCTCCTCCGCTCCTTCCGTCTCCCGCCCTCGCACCAGCCCCACCACGCCGCCGTGAGGCGATCACAAGTCGTGGGCTCTAATGGGCAAGCCTTATTCAAGCAGATCGCGCCGCCACTCCATCGGCACAAGTGCAGCAGTTCCTCGCAGAGACCGGCGACCCACATCGCAGGCAGGCACTCCCGGTGGTGGAAGGTCGCCGCGGCGGCGGCGGCGGCGACTCTCGTCTCTAGCGGCGCGGCGGCGGCGGCCGCGGTCTGCAGCTTATACCTCGAGACAGTGCCCTACACCGACCGCAAGCACTTGATCGTCCGCTCCATCGAGTACGAGCGCCGGCTGGGTGACTTTGCGTTCCGCTATGTCAGGGAGATGTACGGCGCATCCAACATGGTCGACCGGCTCCACCCCGAGAGCGTCCGGGTCTACCTCATCACCTCCGAGCTCGTCCGGGCCATCCACCGAGGCCTGAGCCTCAAGCAAGGGGATGGTCCAGAGGCGGCACGTCGGCACACGGCGCATCTCGACGGCCTCGACTCGACTGGGACGTCATCCTTGTCCGAGATAAGGAGTTCAGAGCTCGCAGCACCCCTAGCGGCAAGATTATCCTGCACACTGGGTGCTTGGACCTTCTCAAGACCGATGAGGAGATGGCCTCTATTATTGCACACGAGCTTAACGAAATGTATCATTGCGTGGGGTGACACTCTTTCCCAGGCGGGTAAGAAAACAATGATTAAGTCCGTGGCACAAGCGATTCCAACCTATATAATGGAGGTGTTCAAACTGCCATATTCAGTGTGTGATGATCTATCCAGACTCGTGCGGAATTTTTGGTGGGGCTCCAAACAAGGGAAAAGGAAGACACACTAGCTTGCTTGGGACAAAATGCTCAAACCAAAAGGGAAAGGAGGAATTGGGTTCCGAGACTTCAGACTGTTTAATCAAGCTCTGCTTGCACGGCAGGCCTGGCGTCTCCTCACCAAGCCGGATTCTCTATGCTCACAAGTTCTCAAGGCGAAATATTATCCTAACGGCTCCCTAGAGGACACTGTTTTTGCAGGTAATACTTCGCCAACATGGCATGGCATCCAACATGGCCTCGACCTGCTCAAGAAAGGGCTTCTGTGGCAGGTCGACAATGGAGAGAAGTTCCGCGTCTGGAGGGATCCGTGGCTACCACGACCGACGTCCTATCGACCTATCTCCGTGCGTGGGACTTGCCGGCTACGAAGGGTGGCTGACTTGCTGGACGATGCTGGACGATGGCGTGAGGATCTACTCCGCCAATACTTTCGATCGATGGACGTGGACTGGATCCTGACGATCAAGCCCAGCCCGCATCAGCTCGACGATGTCCTCGCTTGGGGCCCTGATCCCAATGGCCTTTTCAGTGTAAGGAGTGCGTACAAGCTCGCCTTAGAGGAAAAAACTCGCACCAATGCGTGCGCCACGAGCAGGGCACCGGACGGCACGTGTGCCGTCTGGAAGGCAGTGTGGGGGTGCCCTGCTCTCCCCAAGGTACGCGTTTTTGTATGGCGGGTTGCTACAAATTCTCTAGCCACTTTGGAAAATAAGCTTAAGCGAACTTTAGCGATATCTGGCATATGCTCCTTGTGTGGTATGAAACGCGAGGACACATTTCATGCCCTCTGCAGATGTCCGAGGGCACGAGCTCTTTGGACGGCAATGGCGAAAACATGGAGTATGCCATGTGTGGATGACATCAACAACACTGGAACTGAGTGGATTCTTCATCTCCTTGACGGTTGCAGCAACGATGAGCGCCTCCCAGTGATCATGACACTCTGGAGGAATTGGCATGTACGCAATGAAATATACCATGACAAGCCGGCGCCACCTGTGGAAGCATCGCGAAGGTTCCTAAGCAGCTACATCGACATTCTGCTTGGGTTGCAGCAACATCCCGAGGTGTCAGGAAACCCAGGAGGATCCCATGCTGGCTGTTTTTGGTGGGATTCAAGGGGCTCTCCCATGTAAATATTTGGGATTGCCTCTAGGTGTCAGGAAACCCAGGAGGGCCGAGGTGCAGCCGGTTCTGGACAAGATGGCGGGAAAGCTATCGCCTAGGAAGGGTAGATTGCTAAACAGGATGGGAAGACTGGTTTACATCAACTCGGTGGTCACCAGCACGGCCATTTACTTCTTAACAGCCTTCCAACCGGATAAATGGTTCATTAGAAAGGTGGACAAACTCAGGAGAAATTTCCTATGGGAAATTGAAGAAAGAGCGGCTGGAGGCAAGTGTCTTGTAAACTGGAAGCGGGCCTGCTCCCCCAAGATTGTTGGTGGGTTAGGTATCAAGAACATCGAGTGTTTCAGCCGGGCCTTTCGCTTGAGATGGGAATGGCTCAGATGGGATGACGTCGATCGGCCGTGGAAAGGATCTCCTACTCCGTGCGACGCCATTGATAGACAGTTGTTCTCGAGCTGCTCCTCTATTCAGTTGGGTGATGGGCAGCTTGCGCTGTTCTGGATGGATAGATGGATGCATGGGGAGGCCCCTTATGTGATTGCACCGGAGATCTTCAAGCTGGCGCGTTTTAAAAGAATTACTGTCAAAGAGGCTTTGACAAACGGCCGGTGGATGCAAGGTCTACAAAGAATGAACAACGAGGAGCAGCTAGCACAATTTGTCAGAATTTGGGAGGAGGTTCAGCAGGTGAGCCTTTCGGAGGCAAAGGATGTGATCAGGTGGTCACTCACGGCAAACGGCTCCTACTCTGCATGCTCTGCCTATGCCATCCAGTTTGCGGCCGGGATCGAGCAGCTGGATCTTGAGAGAATATGGAGATGCAAGATGGAGGGGAAGGTCAAATTCTACCTTTGGTTACTCCTGCAGAACAGAAATTGGACGGCGGATAAATTATTAGCGCGGAATTGGCCACATAATGATCGATGCAAGTTGTGTGATCAAGAGGCTGAATCTGCAATGCATTTGACGCTGGGGTGTTCTTTTGCAAAGGAAATATGGTTCCACTTCCAGGGATCTAACAGTAGGATGTGGCGTATTGCGTCTTCGGCTAGCTCGATTACAGATTGGTGGAGAAGACTATGCTCCGGACGCGGTCCGAAGAACAAGGTACAGGAGGATATCACGTTGGCGGCCTACATCGCCTGGCACCTGTGGAAGGAACGCAACAGGAGGATCTTTCAGCAAAAGGAATTAACTGTGTTCATGTTGGCTGATTTAATCAGCGATGATGTAAAATTATACGTTGGGGCAACTGGTCAGGGTCAGGTTATTGCATAAAACCTGCCCTGTGAGAAACATTAAGTGTTCCTGAACAGTCCCTATCTTATCCGGGAACATGTTCCAGAAGGATGTTGTACTGCTTGATTTTTCCTCTCTTCCATTATAATGCAAAAGCAGAGCTCCTGCTATTCCCGTCAAAAAAAAAAGCAACATCCCGAGGCCGACATCACCAAAGGAAAGATGGTTATCTCATACGATCACTCCCGATCCAATGGCAAACGTGAAGTGACCGTGGCTTCCTGTACCAGGCCGCCCGAGCAGTGGAGCAAGCCACCAGAGGGCTGGGTAAAGCTGAACGTCGATGGAGCATGGCGGGAAGCTGATGGAACCGGTGGCGCGGGGATGATACTCCGAGATCACGTGGGAGCAGTCATTTTCGCGTCTTGCAGGTTCCTCCCGAGATGTGCAAGTCCTCTTGAGGCTGAACTATCAGCGTGCATGGAGGGAGTTACCCTGGCTCTCGAGTGGAGCATGGCGCCTCTCGTCCTGGAGATGGACTGTGCTGCTGCAGTAAGCATGATTAAGGAAACATCATTGGACAGATCCCCCAATGCGTCTCTTGTTGGAGAGATTAAGAGGAAGCTAGCTGTAGGGAGGGAGCATGCGATCAGGTTGATTCCTAGAGAGCAAAACGGTACCAGTCATGCCCTTTCGCAAATGGGATGCTCGATTCCACGTACGGCCGTCTGGCTGCGTTCGGCACCTGACGAGATCGTTGGTTTATGTAAGCAAGACTGTGGCGAATCCACTTGAGTAATGAAATGATCCTTTCGCAAAAAAAAAATGTCCTCATTTGTGCTTAATTTTGGGAGGATCCAATCTAGTAATTGTAGTTCTGAACCTTTATTTTTCTGTATGTTTATAGATTGGGCACATTGTTGCGAGGCATTCAGTGGAGCGGAACCTTTACAGGAGGAGCTGGTTTCCGTCCTGCCTTAGGCAGTACTTGCTACTCCCTCCGTCCAAAAATACTTGTCATTGAAATTGATGTATCTAGATGTATTTTAGTTCTAGATACATCCATTTCCATCCATTTTGATGACAAGTATTTCCGGACGGAGGGAGTACAAAGGTATATATATGGAATTCAATTCCTCGCATTCCATGGTCATCTCGCATTATGTGATGCATTCACAAATTTACTGTCTCTTGTACTATATGCAAGCAACATATATGTCTAGAGGCCTTTCTAATGATGTTCATATAGGCAGGAGCTAGAGGCAGATCACACTGGAATCCTACTGCTAGGCGCTGCTGGTTACGATCCACGCGTAGCCCCGACAACCATTGAAACAATCAAGGAAAAGCTAGGATCAAGGAAAGCATGCGCCATTCATCCTTCCACTGAGGCAAGATTGCAGCTCTTGTCGCAACACAAGGTCATGGAGGAGGCACTCGAACTTTATAGAGAGGTCAAAGCCAACTACTCGCTTTGCTTGACGCTCAGATCCATGGCGGCCAGTCCTGGGTATGGTAGATTTTTGCTTGGGGAGTGAACCACTTTGTGTACTATTTCTCCCATCTTGTCTTGCTGGATCTTGAGGCTCCACAAGGTTTTCATGCTTTTGTGCTGGATACTCATTCTTTACTGCTGACTTGAAACAATATTTATATATATAAAGTTACTAGTTTTGTTTCCCCCTGAATAGCTGATAGTTAGATGTATGTCATTTACATTCTGGGTGAATTTTTATTAACACCAATCTATTATTTTTTTCAGTATTAGTATAGATAAACATCATGCATACCTTCATATACCATATATCATCAGTTTTATCGTTGGCAATTCACTGTTGCAATGCAACTGACCCATCCTAATGGTATGGTACACCAATGCAGGCAGCACAAGACTGCATAGACACGAACACACGCAGGGCCTGTCTGCAAGTACACACTGATCGTATCCGTAACGAAGTTTTAAATTATAGCTAGTGGCGTATGTTACAGTTACACACACGTACACAAAGTAGCATTAGCCAGCAGGCAACAGCCAAGCACACAAGTGAAACTATAATTAAGTCCATAACCGTACTGGGAATAGTTCGAGCGACCAACACTAGATTTTATCCCTTCCCCAACAATTTTATTGGAAATCTACTTCCAATTGGTAGCATAAATTTAGAACAAGCCATTTCTGATCGAGAGAACTAACTAGCTAGGGTATTGGTAGCCAGATGACTCTGTCCCAGCTGATTGTGGCGGCTGCTGGGCTTCTCTCTGCTTGGCGTACTCCGCAAATATCACCCAACCATCGAGGAACTACACCAAAAAAGGGGCTAGCGTCACAAGAGTAGATTAAAAGTTGCTAAGCTACAGTATAGACAATGTTTAGTGTCACCTAGACCAAGATAAGCAAGAAACATCAGCTAATAACTGATATACTGTTTCCGAGTTACCATTATTCGAACAAGAGCAAGTGTTTCCTACCACACCATGAGCCATCCAGGTAGTGCATTATCTGATCAATATAACGACTCACCTTTCCATCCATGCCTTTTATGCCCTCACCAGCTTCTTCTACGGTTGCATATCTCACAAAGCCAAACCCTCTAGAGTATCCAGATATTCTATCAGTGATGACTCTTGCTGCAAATACAGTGACAAATGGATTTAGTAGTAGTAGTACAGAGAGGAATTAATTACAGAGCTGAGAACCACTTACCGTCAGTAACCTGGCCAAATTTCGAGAAGGCTTCCCTCAGTCCGTCAGATGTCGTGCGCTTATTCAAACCTGCATAGGTACAAGAACAAATTTAAAAACAAACACAAGTGAAACTCCAGAGGGAATTTGTGTATCGTTGTCATTACCATTTTCTTCTATAAACAAAATGAATTATTGGCATTCAAACCACATGAACTACTGGCATCCCAAAAGTTGGGATTAGAGAAAATCAAAGAACCCTTAAGAAAATATACCAAGTTTTGCTTTTCCACAGCAAAAATTCAGTAGTTATTCTGTACGCATGAAAGGAAACTGTAGTGAAGAGAACCAAACACAGTGCAAAACTTCAGCTAAGCTTACAGTTTTAAAAGATCTTATCCTTAGTTATATCAATAAGACAGTGAATATGTTTGAGATAATATATGTTTCTTTCTGGTTTTGCTTTGTTATAGAAAGAGTAATAGTTGAAAGGGGCAACCAGAAGACCAAGTAGTTCATCAGTTAGAGGCTTTTGACCATAATATTTCCCATATATCCCCAAAAGAGCATTTCCGAACACTCGAACAGCATTGAAAAAGGACAACCATGCCTTTTGGACAGTACCAAGTCTCATCAGTTAAACTATTAATTGCATGCTTAGTTCCTGTTAAAATAGTATGCCTGGACCAAATACATATAATTCGTGTTCTGCCTTATATTAACTACTCAAAAAAGGGCATGCTTGGTTAAGTAACCCCAGGTAAAATGTGGCTGCTACAAAAACTGTGGCAAACAAAATGACCACAAGTGTGGCAAAGTTTGGCAACTAAAGTTTGAGGCTATTTCGGGTATTACGGGTGGAGCCCCGTTACCCCTGTTCTCATGTGGCAATGTACCACATGCCTAAGGAATTGTGGTGCGACTCAGAAGTGCATGGCTACACCTTGCTGCCAAAGCTTTTCCTGCTAAAAACTTGCCTCCTCTCTTTGTGTTCAACATGCTGCCACACCTCAGTTCTGGGCGGCATTGGAGGAACTGGGTAGCCATCCTTCTTGCCAGTTCAAAGCTCCCGCATCCTCCTCAATGGTTTCCTGGGAGTAACACTGGTCGGGTTCTGCAGAAAGGGGACCCATCTGTACCCTGTGCTTTTACCTGGCTATGGAAGTCCTAAGTGCCTTCTTCCAGACAGGCGACAGCTGGACCATCCAACATGTTCCAATCTTTTGGGTCATATGGGCATCCGTCATCAGGCGTTGGTGTATGCTGATGATGTGGTGGTTTTCTTCACGCCCATAGAGTCAGACCTTGATGCGGTGAATGCATTGCTGGAGCAAGTGCACCATCACACGCAGTAGACCTTGATGCTGCTGCTTTCGGACTCGGAACTAATCTGAGCAAGGGCGCCATGAAATCCATAGAGTGCTCCGAGGAGAATACCCAGCTAGCCCTCCAGCCTTTGTCAATTACGAAGTGGCGAAAGCAGGACCTCTAGGCTCCAGGAACCCAATAAATAAAGTACTCCCTCTGTAAAAAAATATATGATCTAAACGCTCTTATATTTCTTTACAGAGGGAGTACTAGCTAAGCTCCGAACCTGGAAGACAAGCATGGTGACCAGGGGCAGCCAGTTGTGCCCATCACGACAATGCTTCTCCACTCTCTTAGTGTATCACATGATGTGGTTTCCATTGCCAGTCTGGCAGCTTAAGGCAATTGGGAACTGCCATTGTGCCCCCCTCTGGAAGGGCACCAAAGTGGCTGGCAGGCTGTCTTGTCACTTGGAGTGCTGTCTCCTGTCTGTGTACCCTGAGTATGGAGGTCTTAGAGTCTTAAACTTCTTGGTTACACACTCAATGTTAGGTGGATGTGGCTGCACCACACCAGCGCCACGCGCACCTAGGCCGGTCTCACTATGCAGCACAAGGTCCAGCAGATATTCCACGCGACAGCAGAGTTTGTGTTTGGGGACAGCCAGATCACGCTATTCTGGATTGATAGAGAATCAGTCAAATCCTTCATCGGGCCCTTTGATCCACGACTGTCGAGATTCAAGAATCAAGGAAGGTCGGTCAGGCAATGGATGGGTTAGACTGGGTCCACAATATCACTGGCGTGCTCACGGTCACTGACCTAGCCCAGTTTAGTCACTCCCTGTGGAGCAGTGGTTCTGGCACCACCCTCATTGCTTGCCAAGAGAGTGTGGTCCTTTGGCGTCAGCCCTCAGATTTGCAATACTTGGCGCAATCAGCTCATAAAGTGTTCTTCCTTGGTCATACCACCTTCCCTTGCCAATCTCTAAAAGGCCGTGCACCCCTGAAGTGTCGATGTTTCCTTTGGCTAGCATTGCAGGAGCGACATGGCCTTCCTAGCCATGAAACTGCCCCATGTGCTCCAAGAGACGAAGTCAGCAGAGCACCTTTTCATCTGCTGCCCGGGGTAGAGGCAGCAGCTAACGGATCTTATCCTTAATGTGCAGGCCATGCCATGTAATCCCCTTGACAGCTAAGGTTGTCTATGCATAGAAGTACTCTGAAGCACAAGACGAGTCTTCTGGCTGTGGTATACAACATCAAGGTGGAATTCAACTTTCGGTTGTGTAAACCATCATGAGGAGTAGCTAGTGTGTGCATGCTGCCTTCCTGTGATGTAAAAGTTGCCTCATCTGCAGACTAGTATTGACCTTGACCTTTAGCACTGTCTGCCAAACTCTTGTGCCTATTATGCTTTACTTCTTAATGCAAAAATATGCAAGCGCATGTTTGCACATTATCTAAAAGACTAAAACCATACTTTCATGGGCTAACTATCTGTTTTACTTGCAGAATTAACCAAAAACAAAATTTGAATTTTTATTCCAGACAGCACATTACATGAACAGGAACGCAAAGCATGCAAAATAAGATGGAAAATATTCAATCCAACAGTAAATCAAGAAATGCACGGGTAAACATCCAATATATCTCAAAATTCAACCAAGGGCAGTGGAAGTGAAAGTTATGACTTGAAGCTTGAATGCTGAAGAACATTGAACGTACAGTTTCATGAAAGGAACCAATGACCTAACTGTGAGGGCCCTCAGAGCTACCATGACACAACAATAGCAGTCTACAGCACACACGAACGAGAAATTGATGCTCGTGGGAAGGTTTGGTGGTGTTTCGCTTAAGGGATGAGCAGTAAGATATTGTGCCACTGGTTCCACACCGCCATTTCCAAGGAATGGGAGTGCAGAGAGGTGCAACTCCAGGAGAGCAGGAGGGTTCGTGGCCATTGGAGTGGTGGAGCCAGTCAGGGTCACTCATGCTGGTTGGGTATTTGCGATACGGCTAAGGCTAGAAAGGAGAATGCCTGTTTGATCTTCACTAAAATAGATCATTTAACTCTGACAATGTATATTAATTGGGTGTGTCTAGGGCACATCTAGATGTGCTTTAGTTATTGCACATCTAAGTGAGTGAATCAAGCATAAAGAGAAAAAGAAAAAAGAGAAAGAAAATATTCACACGAATCTCAATGTAAGATCAATGACATATGACTTAGATGTGCAATACTTATGGCACATCTAGATGTGCTTTAGCAAAACTGATATTTAATTCATGCCTACGGGTATTTATACAGGAGAACATGCGACGATGAGATGAACTAAGAGAGAGTACATGAGAACATGCCCCTAGCTGTGCACTAGACTCGGCAAATCTGATACCTGATCCAGCCAATCTGCTACAATTTATAATGTTGACTACCGTGTCTATGTCCTTCAGGCTTGGGACCTTGATAAGTGTCACACGTGTGGCACGAACACAGCAACACCGAACGTTTTTTATGGCAAGTTTAATGACGCGAGGATGGCAACTTTTGTTGTCAAGCATGGCAACTTTCTTTTCAGATGACAAGTTTCAGTTTTTTTTAGTTTGTTTTTTTTCTTTTCGGATGGCAACTTTAGTTGTAAAAATGTCAGGGCCGGAGTGCTTCGTGCTAGACGTGTGGCGCTTATCATTTGGGTAACCTTGTAGTGTGTTATCTGTCTGCTATATCCTTCATGTATGTTCTCTGTTGTACGGTGATGTTTCCATACATGATAGATTTTATTATCTCGTGGTAAAACATAAGATGGAGTTTCCTGCAATATAATTTAGTTTACCCGAAGTCTCTAAATCTAAACATTAGCAAAAGGGAAAGTTGTGGCTACATCGACACGGTAGCAAAAATACAGTGACATTAACCCAGCAGGTAATAATAGCTTCCCACGCATCGTACCACAGGTAGCTAACTTTGGCACGAGCCTCGAATCCAGAACACAGGAAGAAACAATACAGGGGATTTTTACAGCAGAAAAATAAGGGAGAGTGAAGAGACGCGGGAAGAGGAGTTGCCTGAGACGAAGAGGTTGTTGCAGGGCTCCGCCGCGGGGCGAGCCGTGGGGGGAGGCGGGGGAGCGAAGGCGGAGACGGAGAACATCCGCCGGAACCCGGCCCGTGCTGCACCGGCGCGAGCTGCTGCGACCGCCGCCATGTATGATGTCTCGATGAGACGGTGGCGAAAGCGGCGCTGCGAAGGGGCGGAGGCGAATGGAGGCTTCGCGTGCTTGCGGCGGAAGGGTTTCCGCTTGTGCCGATTGCCGAAGAGTGTAGGCCAATCTGGGTGGACCGAATTGGGCGGAATCCTGGCCCAGCAAAGCCATGTTCTTCGCCGACTGCTGCCCCTGGGCCGTTCCAGCGCGGGGCGGCCCGATAACATTAGATCTTTTCTCAAAACAATTTGTTACAGACAATATTTGAATTTATTTTTAGGAATTTCGATTGCAATGTAAAAGCACACAACACGCCATTACACATAATTTTTTTGTGAGGAAACCATTACACATAACATCAATGATACACCAAAGCATCGAACCTAAAGTTAGATCCCTAATGGGCTGAGTGTATCACCCTCCTCCTAACCATCTAACCAAGAAAATCTACCACATGACATATGTGGTAAGCAATCCAAACAATTAAAAAAACAAGAAAATCTAACCGATGTTTGGTTCCCATATTTAAAAAAAAAGTGGTGTATTGTATTATTTGGGCAACATAGAGTCGATACATTCATTGTCGACCAGACGCAACATTCTGGCCAAAAATGAGTCGATCAAAACACCACTACTCACACCACTCCTACCATAACTAGCAAGAGCATGTTCTCGCAAAAAAACTAGCAAGAACATGGACAACCCTATTGTCATTTCTTGACATCGCAAAGAAAATGGGTTATTAAGCCATAAAGGCCTCAGTGGCGCGGCGAAGCGCGCCCCACATTTCTAGTTGGGGACTTTGGGTTATGGTTCAAACATAGCTCATGTGGTCTCTATGTCTAATGGCATCAAGTCTAGGTGTAGAGAGAATTCTTGATGGATAATCTATGTGTTTTAGAGTTGAGTTTGTATGTCTTGGTTTGCATCTTACTAAAGCTTGTACAGTCCACTTTTTTTATATGAAACTATTTTGATCTTCCTGATTGGTCGTATAAAATAATCGCATTTTAACGAGGACTGCCCAGGTTAATTTCCAAGGGTAACATCTTCAAGTTCATATTCGAGATCTCTACTTACAACTATAGCAAAAGCGACGTCCTTGTTTGGAGTTCCCAAGCTTTTCAACATGATGTCACACCGAGGTATAATGCATGTGACATAGCCTCTCAGAGCATCTCCAACAGATCTAAATTTAATCCAAGAACTAAAAAATGAAAATTTAAATATATGTTTCTTCCAAAAACGACTCCAACAACATATCCTATGTGCATGGGGACCAAAAAATTTGGGTGGATTCCCAACTTTCATTACAAAGGATCCATATTTTGGTCCAAACAACCACTCTACCAAAATGACCAGAAGTAACATTGGAACAGCAACCGCGCCCGAACCCTCCTCCTCTCCTCCTCCCAAAAAGCTGCTCCTTGTAAAAAAAATAGCACTAGAAAAATCTGTTCGGCAGGCAGCTCCACTCCCGATTCACTAGGACGGATAGAAACGAGCGAGTCAGGTGTGCCCACTCGAACAGTTTTCAGTTGGCGGTGGCACTTCTTTTGTAAATCTTACCAACTCCATGATTTCCCGATTTGAGATCCTGCAAATTGCCGCTACATAGAAGTGCACAGCAGCCTGCCCCGCTCCGGATTTGCAACTATGGGGAGTTCGAGCGTTCGGCACCACTCCGCCAGCTATGGGAGCAGAGTTGAGGAGTGTAGAGAGTCCGAACACGCTTAGTCTCGATGCAGTGGCAAGGATGTTTAATATGACGGTAGTAGTGTTTAATTTATGTATGTTTATATTTGCAACTGATCATAGTGCTTAGTTGTGCAATGAACTATGTGTGATCTCCATGTTTCATTGCTTTTTAAAAAGATGGGTACCCAGTTTTAGGCATGTTGTACAGAACATGCCTACACGCACGGCACTATTTGGACGATTTACGATGACTCGATGAGTCAGCTGAGCCTTTCATCAGGTCTGAGTCCTTTGGAAGGACTCGTCGTAAGAGAGGAGAAATCTGTCTACCCAAATCTTCCTGTCTCCTCTAGCCAAAATTCAGGCCTGCTATTGAAGATGCTGTTAGGATAATTTGTTGATGTATAAGAAATGTAAGTGAGAGTCAGAGTAAGAAGTGGCAAATCCTCTATGCTGAAAATTGGAGTAGGTCTCATTCTTGCATTGCATGATCACGAAATCACTTCTCATGAAGGATAACAACAGGGAAATCAGAAGAAAGCCCGAAGACAAGCTGCGAATCAGTCCCCATAAAAAATGTATACATTTACATAAATCGTGTTTACTTTCTTTCCTCGGACAGCACTATTCAGAGGAGAGAAATACTGCCCATGGACATTTTATTACATCGAGCAAGCCATAGCTGAGATTATTTATTATACATCAGTCCATTAATTAAATCAAATAACAGCAAGATATACTGGACAAGAAATTTCAGAGGTCTTACATTCTCAATCGCTGTTTCGCCATTCTGAAAAAATGGCATGGGGTTCTGTGGATCTAACACTTCATATAAATACAAAACTTCTTGGTCTTACACCTGCAGGAAGCTAGCATACTTGGCGCCGAGGAAGAGCCTCTGCACACAGAGCAGGGAGTTCTTCCTAACTTCGGCATTGTCGTGGTTCATGAGTTTCATGACTCGGTCCTTCGCCTTGAGGTCTGCCACCACTAAGCGGCCAGAAGGGTGGTACTGAAGGAACTGTGAGAGGTCATAGCAGGCAACCGCAAGAGCAGTGGTGTCGGTTGATGTGTCAATGACTGTCATAAGGACACGTAGGATCTGCAACATTGAAGGTGTCACTCCACAAAAAGGTACAGAAAAATAACATTTCACTTTGAATAATATATTAGGCAAATCTTGATCGCCTGATCGGCACCAACTCAAACATCGAAAATAGAGTCATATTGGATGTCATTAACAAAACTGTGTATGCAATATGCATGCCCAACAAAAAGTTTTTTGACCCTGGAACCGTTGAACAATCGTTCTACGGTATTTTGCCTAACATAAATTTAATAGGATACTAGAACAAGATGGGTGCAACCAGGTGTGAAGACACGACCTAGAGTGTTTCACGCACTAGTATCTTAACATGCTGCACTGGAACTGATAAAAGCAGTCCAAGAGACTCAGGCCGCGGCATTAAGGTGGATTATGATATGTTCCAGGTTTTTCAGCGGGCCTCCTTTTTCATTTGGCTAACCAACTGTTTGCTGCTTTTGAGACTATTTACCACAACAGATAAATTCAGCACTGCACAGTTGAGCAACTGCAAAATTAGCCTCAGTGTAGGAGAACCGGACCAAATTTAAAATAGGCCACTTTGGATTATACAAACATTTTCCGGGCACAAAAAAGGATTATACAAGCAAACAGCTCCTGAAATGCAATCAGGGGGGAGGGGGGGGCAGTTTTGCATGTGGTTCCACGAGATATTCTTCTTTATATTTTCATTCAAAAAAGGACATGACATACCTGGAAATCATTTTCCTCAAAGTTGGTGATATTTTCTCGCCAGAAATTTGGGTCTTTGTGCATTGGAGACCAATCAAGATGGCCAAGAAGCACTTGCTGTTTGTACTTATCAAATGAGCTCAACCTCTTAAGGTTCTCTTTGAGACCCACTTCCAGTTGATTCAGTGCATCTAACAAATCCTGGTTGCACAGGTAGGATAATGTCAGTTCAAAGAGGTAATAACACAGACTCAACTGAATACACAACTAAAGAATTCCACAGTATTTTTGCAGATACAACAAAACTCTGATCCTACAATCATGGTACATCGCACCATATAATACTATACGTCCGTTTGAGCGACAACTAATATGGGACGGAGGGAGTACTAGGGTATGCCTGTATAGTACAGGCAGAGAGAATATTCAGTAGAAACCATGTTTGAAAGTTTTCAAAAATTCTCAAAACAATATAGTATGTTAAGGGTGATGTTCTATTAGCATGTGAAATTCCAAGTTCAGACACAAATTCGTTACGAGGTATGAAAAAAACAAATCCAGCAATGAATCACTGGTTGGCGCTATTCATTGCTAAATTATTATTTTCATGCGCCGTAAATGGATGTGTTTGAACTTGGAATTTTACGTGTCTACAGAAAACCATCTCTTTGACATACTATATATTTTTCAGACTTCTTCGAAACTTCAAAACATAGGTTCCACGTGGTTTTCACCGGTTCCCACCTTAACTTGGTTTCCACCGGATATTCATGTGTATGCTTGTCAATGTGAGCTAAAGGGCAAATGAATACATCAAATTAACATAGTTGTCATGAGGAGTTTGGACAAGAACACAGAAATTTTAACTGAAAAAAATAAATAAACTAAATATAGTGCTCTTCTTCTAGAATGACAGTGTTTATTTCAAGTAAACAGTAATAAATACAAGTCTGTTCCTGAAAACATGAAGGAAACCAAAAGGAGATCATTTTACTTCACTGGACTTCTAGAAGGGAATCTATCTCAGATCATTCATTCTTACGAACTTATATACCAGCAACAGAAAAAAAAATGCTTTAAACAAGGTTTCAGCCTTTCAATCTTCTAGTAAATGCTTGAAAATGTAAAGGTTTTTAATATCCTCACCTCATCACTCCATGCTTGAGCTTTCAAATTCTGTACTATATGCGGCAACCCAAGATCAATCATTTGGGCAGCAAATGCACCCTTTGCCAACAAATTGCGGAAGGACATCACAACAACTCTGACAACCTTAAAAAACAGAAAATAAAATAACATTATGTTAGTATTTCTGATATGAAAGAAATTTATAGCATATTAGAACATGAAAAGTTCAAGGCTCACCTTCTCTTTAGTAGAGCCTTTGACAACATCTAAAAGTCTTGGCATAACCCTTGTAGTGGACAAATAATCAACGGCTGCATCATAGAAGGATAAAAGCCAGATACAAAGGCAAGTTTCATAGAGGAGCTGCATAAGATGCAACAAGGGGCGAAGAGTAGATTAGCAAATTAGTTCACAATTTAGAGAAGATGAAAAAGTTATAATTACATAAAACTGAGCTGCTTAGAGTAAATTGATAAATGATCATCTCATCCTAATGATGATTGCCCCGTTAATTAAATTAGTCAATTGATGTTAAAATGTGGAACAGTGACATGCATGCATCCAATAAATCTAAAGGGAACCGCATAAGCAATTTGAGTACAGAAAGTTGAAATTATGTTCTTTAAATAGAACAATTTGCATATTTTAACCTTCTATATAATTAAGGGACTCGGCAATACCTGAATTGACTGTTGTGTTGAGGCTGGAGATATTAAAGGAATGAGCAGTTTTACACCATCTGCCTGAACAAATAAGGTTCGAACATATGTCTCCTTCAGCAAAGTGGCAAGACAATGGGTAGCAGTAGGAATAGAACAGTTTGGATGGGTGGGGCTCCTGAGCTGCAAAGAACACCATTCTCAAAGTTTAGAGCTCCTGAACACTAGCTTCATAGCACAATTAGATACAAAGCAATAATAAACTAAAAGGCCATTTCACAAGTTTTGACCTGAGAACAGAGCCAATCAACCAAGCCCTTTAACACATCATGAATTGATGTAAGCTTGCTCTTTGAATTTGAAGCCTCTCCATTTGGAACCATGCCGTTCTGAAGCTTAGGTCTCGCACTACAATCATAGTGAAGTTAGATTGTCCAGAACAAGGAGAACCACAATACAATCATTTGAAATTAAAGAGAATGTACCTTATTAAGTGAGTTAATATCTTACAGCTCTTCTCCTGTACGAACCAGTTACCTTTCAAGAGCAACCTGGAAAACAGTATTTTTTGTGAGCTAAATATGACAGCCAGAGAATGGACTAATAAAAAGGAAAAAAACTGGCAACAAAAGGTAGTATGTGCTCAGCTCATCCCAGTTGAGATGGTGCAAGGTAGAGTGGCTGGCCCATGGGCTGGCTCATTATCAAAGTTTAGTTGAAGGGATTGGATGGTGGGATACTGAATAATAAGAAATTAAGAGCTATGAAGTCTCAAAGGGGAAAACAGTTTGGTTTAAAGACCAATTATTAAGTCACACCATTTTGGATGGCATCCATGAAATATCCAAGAAAATATATTTGCAGCCTCCCAGTATATACATCAAATGTTGATAATGACAGTGAGAACTAAAGACCCCTTTGGTTTACAGAATACCCTTATCAACCTGAGTGGAAAGCAACCTAGTAGAGTGGATTATAACCATCCTAAGACCAATTCATTCCAAAACTGGTTGACATTGGTAGGATGTGGAAGGAAAAATCGGGTTTTATAACACTATTCCACTCGCAGACCATGAGAGGTAAAAGGTGTTCTGTCCCCATGGGTTGGCCATCCACCAAATGGCTTTTGAACAGGAATTCATGCACAATCAACCTATTGCAGCATATGTTGATCTATTTGTGCAGTGAATGAGATGTGCGGATTTTAAGATGACAAAAAGGCACACGGACTAAAAAAGTATCAAATCAATTAATACTTGCCTTAGGAAAGGATCGTAAATGTCTTCACCAGAGAGAGAGTTGTCGTAGAACAGTGCTGCTCGTTTAGGATTCGCTGAAAATAAAGGCAATGGTTTAACACTATGTCTATAATACTAACACAAAAGGTTTATTCTAGTAGATGAGTCGTTGAGGACCTGCAAGCATCTCATCAATGAGGGCAAGCACATATTCCACAGTCTCTTCCTTGGAGATGCTTCGCAAAATATTCAAAAAAACACGAACATACGATGGCCCATCCTATAAAACATAGAAATTTCCCGAAAAACTTTATTAGAAAAATAATTAAAAAATCAAATTATATGGATTTAGTCAAATAGAAGTGAAAAGTTGGCAAGGATCAGTGCAAACTGCAAAGACAAATAGGATGTATTTGTAGACAGTTATGGCTCGGGATTCTCTTGAAGGAGAAAAAAATACAAGTCTGTTTAAAAGTGAACCTACCGCACTTAGCAGACTAAATCCTACAATGAGGAAATTTTCCTATATAGGTTGTCTAATTCATAGAATTTTAAACCATAGAAATTTTTCCATATGATATGATTCATTTGTACCAGGTTTCATAAGAAAATTTGCATCCA
Organism: Triticum aestivum; assembly: GCF_018294505.1. NCBI lineage: Eukaryota > Viridiplantae > Streptophyta > Magnoliopsida > Poales > Poaceae > Triticum > Triticum aestivum. The sequence goes on from NC_057797.1 coordinate 201,089,964, forward strand.
TTCCAACCTCTTGGAAAGAATCCAATTGTTTTTCCTATACACAATCAAATAACTATCAAATCCTGTAGTACTCAAGATGGCATGACATTCCAATCCTACATTTTTCCTATTCTGGCATTTTAGAAATACTGCGACTCAAAGGGGCCCTAAGATGGCAAACAAAATACAGTTATGCAATTGTGTTTTCCTAAGCTATTTACCCACAGGAAAAAATAATTTAAGATGATAATGCTACTACTAACCTCATCAAGCAACGGACCTCTCTGACTTTCTGGTTTGTGATCATAACGCCTTAAAAGCTGAAGGCATGTCGAAGTGATCAGCTTAGTTGACATATATGTCTCCCATGGAATGTCCCGCTTGAGAACCTTGAAATACAAACAAGAATCAGATAAATAACGCAGCTTAAAAATCTCCCCTTGATGTTGTCAAGTTCAGACAGAAGCAAATCATGCATGCATTCTATTTGCGCACTGCCCTCCTATTTCTAGATACCTACACTTACAGAGGGTGACATCGTCATGCATTCAGGTACCATCCTCACATACACTTAACAGACGTGATCCAACTGAAAGAGCACTAACGCTTGCAAATAGTTCATGAAAAAACAATCCTAGTTAACAAGGAGCAGCGGCAGGTATTATGGGTCTGCCCGTAAATTGCCCCTCATACAATCAGTTGTTCATGCTTTTGACAGAACAATAAATGGTTATACCTTAAATTATCACACAGAAACAGGGCATGTCTAACTAACAAGAAACCCACGGAGATAACTGAAGTCTGGACAGTACCAGGTCAATTGACTGCATCCTAGAGTAGCACAATGAAATGACCACACAAATGCCAACCAAAGTTGCAACACAAAATCTTGCATGCAGATGAAAATCTGCACTACTTTGGAGTCCCAATACGACAGAATCTACCTTTTAACTACTTCGGAGTAGCAAACGACATAGTCTAGTTTTATTCAAATTCTCCAACCGCTTGCTCCACTCAATTCCAAAAATGAAGAAGGCCCATGAAACATCTGCTCACTTCCAAACAACATTACAAAAGCATCTATTCTCGCTCGAATTCGGCAGCCCTTTGCACTGTTGAATCACAAACAAATAAAAAAATAGTCCTATTTCCTTGAGACGTCGCACCCAGGTAATGTGCGCCACCAGCACATCTTAAAATCTCGACAGCCCAAAGCTAGCAGCGCAAGTTTCAATGCACACTCGGGACCGGCAAAACTAAATCAGGGGAGGCATATCCCAATGCATCAACTGACCTGCTCGGTGGTGAGCTCGGCGCGATCCATCCCGGCTGGTCAAGCTCCACCCACCTGAGAGCGCCCACGCCTGCAAAATCAGAATCATCCGAGTCACGGATCAGATCGGAATCGCCCCCGCGGCACAGGATCCGATCGAAGCGACGGAACCACCGCAGCTACGAAGACACCAGGCCCCGCGCGGATCAACCGGCGAGGGCAGCGATTCGGGCGGACGGGCAAAATAACCTAGCGCGGGATCGCGGATTTCTGGCTCACCTGGCGCCGATGGGCGAGCGGAGGAGGGATCAGGACGGGGAGGAGGTAGGTTGGGGACGATGGGGGGGAAGAGATCTGAGAGAGACACGAGGGAGGGAGAGAAGATTAGGGAGGGAGACGAGTGGCCGAGTCCTTAACGAGGTGGGACCCACGTTGCATACTTGGCCACGTGGAGGAGGTGTCGTGGTCGGCTTCACATGCATCCCTTGGCGCGCATCTTCAAGCGCTCAACGGTGGTATAGTTAACTTTGGCAAAATATCAGCTGCTCCGAAGGCTTAGAGCATCAGACGATGTAAATGCAAAAATAAATAACTTTTGCATCTTCAAGGTCAAAACCCCCTCTCCAATAGATGATGTAGATGTAAAAACGATGGTCGCGCGCCAACCGCCTAACTGCCTTCATTTTGCTTCCGCGCGACCGCCGACATGGTCGACGCCGATGACCCCGCCGCGCAGCTAGTCCGACGCACCTCGCGGCAGTTGCCGTCGGCGCAACCACAGTCCCCAATTTGGCCTCCGCCTCCATGCCGTCGCCCCGGATTTACCCACCTCAATCGGTCGCCGTTTGCGCCAGAGCTACCTGCGAAGAAGCAGCGGGCTGCCAAGCAACGCGATGGAGGTGTGAAGCGATAGATGGCGCGGGGGCGCAACCCGGCGGCGAACCAACTTCGGCCGCCCAAAATTTCGAAGCCAAACGCGGCTGCGGCGGGCAATTGGCTGTCGCCGGCAGCCGTGGCTTCCTCCTTCGGACAAAGAGGCCCTCCTTCACCTTCATCGCCACCCCTATGTCGTTCCTCCTCCTCTCTCCGCCTTAAATCGTCGTTGCTTCGCAACCCTGATTTGCGACGCCGCCGCACCGAGTCGCCACCACCGCCGCCCCTTCGACGCTTCTTCGTCGCCGCACCGAATCACGTTGCGCCGCCGCTGTTCCCACTGCCACCGCCCCGATTCAGCCGTCGCCCACTAGTTTTTACATCTCCATTTTGCCTCACCTATTGGATTTGCACTTTTACATCTCCATTTTGCATCATCTATTGGAGCTGGCCCTTTTTTGGAGATGCAAAAAGTAGTTTTTGGAGATGTAAATTTTTACATTTCCAAAATTGCATCTTTTATTGGATATTTTAGTAGAGCATCTCTAGCAGACCCCTTAAAACGCGCCGACCCGCCAAATAACCGCTCGTTTACGGTTTTGGGCAAAAAAAGTGACCCGATCAGAAACTGTATCGGCCCGCGACCTGTAAAAAATTGTGGGGCACGGCAAATCTTCGCCCTCAACCTTTAGATACACGGGGTAGGAGGCCGACCGGAGATTGACCCCTATCGGCGGTGAGATTTGGCGGGCGGGACATTTCCGCGCGGCAGTTCTCGCTTCCCCTTCCCTCCGCCGCCAGTGACCTCCCCCCGCCCACTCCGGAGCACCTTCCCTAGCTTCGTATCGCCGCCATGGAAGCCTCCCAGTCGCCGCCCATCATCGTGGGTGTCATCCACACGCCAACCCGTCCGGCAGATCTCGTCCTCGGCCACGTGGCGCCCGACGTCGTTCAAGGCTGATGATGACATCAATACCATTGTTACACCCACAGCCCTTACTGCTATACATACTGGACCAATTATTAGAGCTCGCGCACGCCAATTAAATTATCAGGTACTTTCATTTCTTGGTAATGATTCTAATGTTCATGAGAATATGATGATGCCTAAATTGGATACATTTGTTTTGCTTACAAATGAAGGGCCTGGCATGAATAAGAGGGATGAACACTGGAGCAAGACCAAGCATGGAGATGATGGCATGCGCAAGGAGATCAAGAACGGAGTTACAAGTGATGATTTCAGGACTTTGAAGCCATCATAAGGAGTGCATGAAGACTTGGACGAAATATACAAGATGACACTTCATAAATTTCGTCTAGAGGCTATTCTAGGTGCTACGTCACCTTATTTTTGGGCCAGGCCCATGTATTTTTGAAATACTTAAGTATAGGTTGTTTTTAGAGTCTGTATGTGTGGGGAAACAAGAGTTAGGGTTGGTTTCGGACCCCTCCTCCAAGGGCCATGAAATCCTCCCTCTTCCTCCATATATACAGCCCTTAGGGCGTCGTTTAGACTTTGGGTTTTGTTTAGATTAAAGTTCGTCATAGTTGCAACTTCGCGTACTTCATTTGTGTTCAACGACCAGACAAAGGCGTCACAGAACCCCACCTGCATTAATAAAGCTTTCCTCTTATATTTGAAATATCCAGATTGCAATCTTAGTTTCTTGCTTGTTCTTCGTTTGCCTGCAGGAAACAGTCCTTCGTGGTCAGGTTGATCGTGCTCCGGCGTGGTCAATAACCTCTCGGAGTTGTTTTAGCGATTGCTAAGGCGCGACGTCCTCACACGTTTATAGTCGGATCGTCAAAGTCGACTTCCTCCAAAATGATACCCACCATCTCATCAAAAGATGGGACACCTTTGCCTCTATCAAAGGCTCCATCGCGCCACCCCGCAAGTGGTATGGCAACATTGTCGTCCAAGGCGGCCATGTCGTGTTTTATTGTCAAAATCGCGGTCAATTGCATTTTTGGTTTTACGGTTTGAGGGCCGAAAACTGGGGGATATTCTCTTTTATCGCTTAGGTTTGCGGGCTCTATTCGGGCGCAGCCAATTTCAGCCTTTAAATCGTGTTTTTTATCGGCCCTTATCCGTGGTTTAAGGGTCGTGGCTTTAAGGGGTCTGCTAGAGATGCTAATATTTTTTATGATATTGCTAGAGATCTTTGCGGGCGCCCTTAAAAAAATTTCCTCTTAAAGCTGACCCCTTAAAGCCGCCCCTTTCTTCTTCACCGTCGGCGAAGCAAAGCCGCGCCACGCCTCCCCTTCTTCTCCCTGCCGGCCGAAGCAAAGTTGCGTCGCCCCAATAGAACAGATCCTAATTTGAAGTTGTTCAACAAATAGAAGTACTACTTTTTTGGCGAGGCTAGAAGTTTCATCAAGATATCAAAGTGACAATATCTAAAATATATAGATAATCAAGAATATTGAATGACAATAAAGCTTGCATCTCACAACATAATTTGTCAACCCTTCTGTTGGCGAATGTAGTAATTTTAAAAAAAATCTATGATCACGCAAGATCTAACTAGGAGATACATAGCAACGAGAGGGGGAGAGTGTGTCCACGTACCCTCGTAGACCGAAAGCGGAAGCGTTAGGTTAATGCGATTGATGTAGTCGACCATCTTCGCGATCCAACCGATCAAGTACCGAACGTACGGCACCTTCGTGTTCAGCACACATTCAGCACGATGACGTCCCTCGAGCTCTTGATCCAGTTGAGGATGAGGGAGAGTTCCGTCAGCACGGCGGTGTGGTGACGGTGATGATGAAGTTATCGGTGCAGGGATTCACCTAAGCACTACGATGATATGATTGAGGTGTTGAACTATGGAGGGGGCACCGCACATGGCTAAGAGATTGTCTGTTGTGTTATTGGGGTGCCCCTGGTGTAAGGGCATTTTATCCCTTAGCTGGTTTTGGTGATTGATGACAATACTTTTGCGGACTAATCATGTGCATCGAATATTTCAGATATATATTGACTAGGCACAAGATGATTTGGTTCCCCTCAAAGGCTATGGAAGACGACGTTTCTCTATGTTTCTTTTCGGTGATATTGAGTCGTAGGGAAGCCGTACTATTAAGAGGGGGTCCGCATCGGAAAGGGTGGGTGGATTCTTCACGTACACATCTTTCTTTGTACCTCCTTTTCTTCTAGCCTTTGGAGCATCCTATGTTTTCCTTGCCTATGCAAATTTTGCTCGTGCTTGCTGAACTAGGGCATGCAGTAGTACTGCTCCTCCGAGCGGTAGTACCGCAGGCCCTTGCGGTAGTACCGTCCGCCGGTGCGGTAGTACCGCAAGCACCCACGGTAGTACCGCTTCCTGGCAAGCGGTAGTACTGTGGCCGGAGTCTAGATGTTGTCACCCTCTCCCTAGTGGGTGGCACCCAGCATGGTAGTACCACGCACTGGGCACGGTAGTACCGTGGTATCTGGCTTAGTTCCGCAAGTATGTGGCAGTAAGGGGCGGATGAAAAAAAATTCATCCGCGCCTAGCGCGGTAGTACCGCTGCTGGCTTACGGTACTACCGCGTCGGGTTTTTGCATCGACTCCAATTCTGCGGAAGTTGCCACAGATGTAATATAGTATATTTGTGCCTTCCCATCTCTGAACAGTCCCTACCTTGCGGTAGTACCGCAAGGGGGCGCGGTAGTACCGCGCCAGCAGTACTGCCGCCCTCTGCCTTGGTGCATTTTGGGCTGTTCTGGTCTCTGATGCGTGGGCAGTAGTACCGCGGGGCCCTGCGGTAGTACCGCGTGCCCCTGCGGTAGTACCGCGATGCTGGTATGGTAGTACCGTATTGCATAGGCTGAGTTGGTGGATAACGGTTGGATTTGTTCTTCTACTATATAAGGGGTGTCTTCTTCCTCTAGTTGACCACCTCTTCCACCTCCAAGCTCCATTAATGCTCTAAGCTCCATTTTCGCCCGATCTCTCTCCCTAGCCAATCAAACTTGTTGATTTGCTCGGGATTGGTTGAGAAGGCCCCGGTCTACACTTCCACCAAGAGAAATTTGATTCCCCCACCAATCCCTAGCGGATCTTATTACTCTTGGGTGTTTGAGCACCCTAGATGGTTGAGGTCACCACGGAGCCATAGTCATTGTGGTGAAGCTTCATGGTGTTGTTGGGAGCCTCCGATTAAGTTGTGGAGATAGCCCCAACCTTGTTTGTAAAGGTCCGTTCGCCGCCTCCAAGGGCACCAATAGTGGAATCACGACATCTCGTATTGTGTGAGGGCGTGAGGAGAATACGGTGGCCCTAGCGGCTTCTTGAGGAGCATTGTGCCTCCACACCGCTCTAAAGGAGACGTACTTCCCCTCAAAAGGAAGGAACTTCGGTAACACATTCTCGTCTTCACCGGATCCACTCTTGGTTATCTCTTACCTTTACTTGTGCAAGCTTATTAGTGCTACTTCTCTTGCTTGTTTGTGTGTTCGTTGTTGTTGCATCATATAGGTTGCTCACCTAGTTGCACATCTAGACAACCTACTTTTATGCAAAGTTTAATTTGATAAAGAAAAGCTAAAAATTGTTAGTTGCCTATTCACCCCCCTCTAGTCAACCATATCGATCCTTTCAATTGGTATCAGAGCCTCGTCTCTTTACTAAGGATTTTGCCATCCGAAGAGTATGGTTAACACCATAGACGGTGTGGAGGAGCACTCCGGTGTGAATCAGATCTCGTCTAGGGGTGATGGGGGAATCTCGGTCTCCCATGAGGAATTCAATGTAGCCTTGGAGACATTGAAAACCTCAATGACGACCGAGGTTCAAAGCATGTTTACTAAATTCATTGAAGGGCTTAAACTATCCACCGCACCATTGAAAGTGGGTGATCCCACTGATAAGGTGACAGATGCTAACTCCTACAAGGGGGAAGCTAGTAGTGAAAAGGCTCCTTCTTCTAGTGGTAAAAATGGCACCAGCATCTTTGCCCATGTGGAACCACCACTTGTTTATGGTGGACCGATTCCTTCCACTCATTTGAATCATGCCGGTCCTTCCCCTAAGATTGTGAAAAATGAGGACTTTGATTCTTGGGTTTATCGCTTTAAGCGTCATTTAAATCATGTGAATACTAATCTTTGAAGAATCATTGAAGAAGGTTTCTATCCGCATGACCCAAGCAACTTCACTCCTCGAGAAGCCGCGGATAATCAATTCAATGAGAATGCTCTCTTCATCATCCAAGATGCAATCCCACCCGAAGATCTACCTCATCTTCGGTCATTCGCCTTGGCCAAAGATGCATGGCTTTGTGTTGTCTCTCTCTACCGGGGAAGCGCAAGCATTCAACGCTCAAACTATGAAGTAGTGCAAGATGAAGCCGATGAGTTAGCTACGAAACAAGATGAAGAACCTCGTGAGCTTTATCGGAGAGTAATCAAACTCGCGGTCTCACTCCGAGATCATGGGAGCAAGGACACGGATGACAATTGGATCAAGCCCAAATTCCTCAAGGCAATGATGCCTTACCACAAGGCCATGTCATCCGTTATTCGTCAAAGGCCCGACTTCCACACCTTGACCTCAAGTGAAGTGTTGGATGAGTTTGTGGCTATGAACATCTTGGACAAGACCGCCGACAATGCGGTGCTTCGCTCTCAAAGGGCAAAGAAGCCCAACCTTGCATTGAAGGCCAAGGTTTGTGTTGAAGAAGAAGAAGAGGAAGAAGAGGAAAGCAACCCCGAAGATACAAAGTATGCCTACCATGAATACATGGCACTTGCTTCAAGGAAATTTTGGAGCAAGAAGAACTCAAGGCCAAACTTCAACAAGAACAACTCAAGTGGCACGAAGAGCAAGCAATGTGTGAGGACTTGCTACAATTGTGGAAATGTGAGCCATTTTGTTGCGGAGTGTCCGTATGAGAAGAGGAAAGACAATGGTGGCAAACTCATCCGAAAGGACAAAGCCAAGTCTTTCCCCAACAAGAGCAACTTCACCAAGAAGACCCCTCACAAGGTGTTGGTGGTTCAAGAAGAGTACCATGAGGATGATGATGATGAAGATGGTGAGTCGGTTGCCATGGCCTCCGTTGCCATTGCAAAAACTCCACGAGTGTCTCTCTTCGACTCACCCAATGAGAACATCACCGCCAAGTGCCTCATGGCTAAAGCCACCAACAAGGTAACCCCCAACATCAAAACTACCATCATTAATAATCCTTCCTTGACGGATTGCATTGATGAATATGAGGGATCCAATGTGGAGGAAAATGAGTTTGAGTCCTTTATGGGTAAACTCAAGGGTAAATCCAAGAAGCATTTTGTTGCTCTCTTGGAACAACTTGGTGAAGCCAATGACATGATCGAGGCTCACGAAGATGCTATCTCCAAGATGGAGGGGCATAGTCGTGACTATGCTGATGAGATTTTAGATCTTTCCAATGCTCTTGAGGAAGAGCGTGGTTTTCGTTTGGCTCTTGAGGAGTCACACAACGTTGATCACACTAAGTTAAAGAAAGATTTTGATCATGCTCTTGTTGCCTCTCGTGTGCTAAACTCTGAGAAGGCCAAGCTTGGGTTTGATCTTGCTAGACTCAAAGAGGAGTTTGACCTACTTGACAAGGCTCACAAGGTCTTGAAGGGTGCTCATGCTAGTCTCAAAGAGTCTCATGATCAACTTCAAGTAAAGCTAACCAAGGAGAAAGCCACTTTTCCTCGTATGATGTTAATTGATAATGCAAATGCTACTAACCCATGTTGTGAGCATGTGCATCTTGTTGAGGAGAACGCTAAGCTAAAGGTGCAACTTGAGAAAAGTCTTGTGTCTTGCATACAACGCGAGAAGAATCTCAACGACCTTTTGAACAACCAAAAGGGAGTTGTGGCCAAGGAAGGGATTGGGTACGTGCCCAAGTCCAAGAACAAGAAGAAGAATGACAAGGGCAAACGACCTCCTCCTCTCAAGCAAACTTTTGTGAAGGAGGGAGAGGGTGCTACTAAGGAGAAGGAGAAGAACTCCGTGAAGGGTAGTGATGCCAAGAAGGGCAACACTTCCATTCCCAACAAAGCCGGCGACTTTAACCCTTCTTATGTATTGTGTCATGCTAGAGATGGGCATGTTTATGCCAAATTTGTTGGTTCTACTTATGAGTACATTGAATGGTCTATTTGGATTCCTAAGACCCTTGTTACTAACATCAAAGGACCCATTACAAAATGGGTACCTAAAACCAAGCATTGATCTCTTGTAGGTGTTTGCTTCCGATGGGGGATCATGGTTGCTCGATAGTGGAGCTACTAATCATATGACCGGAAGCAAGGACTTGGTGGTGGATGTGCAAAAGATTCTATCCATGCCCACCAACGTCGAGTGGGGTGACGCCTCATCCTCTAAGGTATTGGGACTCGGCAAAGTTTTCATTTCTCATGATCTTACGATCGAGAAGGTCATGCTTGTTGAGTCCCTTGCATACAATTTACTTTCCGTTTGTCAACTAGCACTCATGCGCTTTGCCACTTTATTTGATATTGATACCGTGGCCCTCTTGTGGAGCAAGAGTCTTAAAGTAGCCTTTGTTGGGCATGTCGAGAACGGTCTCTATGTGATTAACTTTTCGGAGCGATCCACTAAGACTGCGACATGCCTAATGGCTAAGGTTGACGTGGGATGGCTTTGGCATCGCCGTTTAGCTCACGTCAATATGAGATCTTTGCAAAGTCTTCTCAAGGGGGACCATGTCCGTGGACTAACAAATGTTAGTTTTGCCAAAGATCATGCTTGCAGTGCTTGTATCGAAGGACAGCTACATGAGAAGTCTCACCGTCCCACGACTATCATCTACTCGAAGAGGCCTTTGGAGCTCCTTCATCTGGATCTCTTCGGACCTCCATCCTTTGATAGTCTTGGCGGTAGAAAGTATTGCTTGGTGATTGTGGATGACTATTCAAGATACACTTGGGTATATTTCTTCAAGAGGAAGAGCGAGACCCAACAAACTATCATCGACTTTGCAAATGAAGCTCAACGACAAGTCAACAACACAATACAAAAATCTTGACTATAAGAAGTGACAACGGCTCTGAGTTCAAGAACTACACCTTGGATGAGTTTTTGAGTAATGAGGGAATCAAGCATCAATATTCCGCACCTTATACCCCTCAACAAAATGGTGTAGCGGAGAGGAAGAACCAGTCGTTGATTGATGCGGCAAGGACCATGATGGCGGAGTTCAAGTCTCCCTACAACTTTTGGGCCGAAGCCATCAACACCGCATGTCATGCATCTAATCGACTCTACCTCCGCAAAGGCTTGAACAAGACTCCATATGAGATACTCACCGGTAACAAGCCCAACCTCAAGTACTTCCGGGTGTTCGGGTATAAGTATTTCATTCTCAAGAAAGGTGTCCGTTTGTCTAAAATTGAGGCTATAGCTTATGAGGGCATATTTGTTGGTTATGCTACAAACTCTGTGTGACGCCCCGAGACCATCGCGCCAGGTGTCTTCCAGTTATTTGTGTTGTTGCCTTGTCATTTGTTTGCATGTTGCATCTTGCCATGTCATCATGTGTGCATCATCATGTTTTCAAACTTGCATTCGTCCGGGTTTCCCCAGTTCCATCCGTTGTCCGTTCTGAGCCAACCACACTTGCACGCGCCCGCGGCATGTCCGTAATAGTATTTTTATAAGTGGCCGAAAAATGTTCTCGGAATGGGATGAGAGTTGGCGTGTGGTGTTGTTATGTTGTCAGTAGACCGCCTGCCAAGTTTCATCGCATTAGGAGTCCGTTTGACGCCCCAACGATTATCTATAGCGGCAATAGTAGCTGGTCTTTCGTCGGACGTTTCGGTCTCTGAAACCGCTGAACGGGTCTCTCTCTCTCTCTCTCTCTCTCTCTCTCTCTCTTCTCAGCCATTGCCTTCTGCACTACCTCTCACCACCAGCTCCAAACCTAACCTCTCTCGTCAGCCCGTGGCCCTCCTCGCGCGCGCCCGAAAGCTGTCCCGGACCCGACCCGGACAGTCATCACCGTTGGGTCCGGATCATCCCCAAACATCTACAAAACATCTCCGTTTTGTTAATTGGACTTCCTAACATATTTTTTTCTCGACTGCCCGATTACAACAGGAGGGACGAGGTAGCCCCTACCCAAAAATCCATATGCTATATATATATCAGTCAAACCCTAGTTTTTGAGGCTTGTCACATCCATCCTTCCCTTCCGCCGCCACCCGACCTACTCCCCTCTTCCATGGGATCTCCCTCGATCCAAATTAGCAGCCACCACTTTCCCTTCCTCGATTTTGGCACCGAACCAACCATCCACTCCTCTCGATCCACCTACCACAACGCCTGCCTCCCTCGTTTTCCCCATCCAATCACCAGCACCCGATCCCCCTGCCCGAACTCCTCTTCGTGCATGCAGCTCCTAGCTGGAGCAGGCAACCGGACCACAGCCAGGCCTCTCCCTCTTCCCTCTACTTCCCCTTCCCTCTGCTCTCCATTCCCCTTCCCTCTGCTCTCCATTCCCCTCTCTGACCCCCTGCTTTTCCCCTCTTGTCAACAGGAACAACGATGCCATGGCGCCCGAAGCTCGAGCTCGTCCGACACCATCTAGACCCTTCTCCGGGGACCGGATCCACCTCCCACCGCCGGGAATCGGTTCCCCTCGACCTCGCGCCACCTCCGGTGGTGGTCCCGCTGTCTGCCGTTGCCGGAAGCGCCAATGCCGCCACCACTCGTCTTCCTGGAAGCCGCTCCCCTGCTTCGCCTTCTCGTCCGAAGCCGAACATGCTTGACGGCCTGCATCGCGCTGTCGTGCCTCCTCCGCCGCCTGGAGCTCTAACCTCCATCGGAGCTCTGCCGTCCCCACGCTCCTGCCGCCCCGCCGGATCTGGTAGGTCCTCGTCGCCGCATCCGCGCCTAGCCCGCGCTGACCCCGACCTCCTGCATCACTCGCCCCTGCCTCGCGTGCGTGACCTCCCGTGCCAGATCTCCAAGGCCCGCGCCGCCCATCGCCGGAGCGTTGTCCCCGTCCCTGCTGAACCTGTCGCTGACTTCTGCTTCCTCTTCATCGAGCAGGAGCGCTCGTCCCTGAGTCCCATGCTGCCTCTGTTCGAGAGGAGGAGGACGAGGTCGAACGCCCGCGTTGACTGTGCCACGTCCGCAAGTGGACCGCGCCCCTCCTCAAGGCCCAGCGACCGGCCTGCCTCTGCTCCCCCGACTGGGCCTCAGCCCGAAGTGAGCAGCCCCCGCCCATGTTGCTAGTTGGGCCGGCCTCTGTTTTGGCCCATTCATGTTTTTTTCCAGATCTACGAATTTCCTAATTATTTCTAGTAAAACAGTTTTGCAGAAAACCCCCCAAGCATCATGCATTTAATAACTATTGAACCATGCATCGGATTAAAACAAACTTAATATGAAAGTTGCTTAGAATTTTGGGTAGTTTCATAATATGTCTTTTTCATCCATGTCTAAAATGTTTAAAATGCTATTTGTTTAAATTTGCTTAAATAACTTGCTAAAATGTTTTAATTCATAACTATTTAACCGTAACTCGGTTTGTAACAAACTTTATATGTAAATGGGGTGGAAAAAGCATAGATTAACATGGTGGCATTGTTTTGCATGTTTAACAACTCTAAAATATGCTTTAGGGCAGAACAGCACCAAACCTTAAAAAAATGCACATGAGGTTTTTCCGGACTTGTTGTTTGTTGTTCCGGCCTCATTTAAACTTGCCTAGATAGGTAGTTTTCATTTGCTTCACCCCTTGCCATGTTAATCAACATTTAATATTGTTGGGTACATAAACGAGATCGAACTAAATAACTTGAATGTGGTGTTCCATCAATATGCAACTCGTTGCACATTGAGCTCCACTTAATTTGTAGGATTGTTTGTGTACTTTGCCATGCCATGTATCATTAAACCGGGCATGCATCATACTTGGTTGTGCATCATGCCATGATTATGTGATGGTTGTTTACTATATTGTTTGCTTTTTTCCGGGTTACTTCTCGCGTTAGCTTCGGTTTCGTTCCGGAGTTGTGAGGATCCGTTCATCTACGTCCGTTTGTCTTCTTCATGTACTCGTTCTTCTTCCTTGTGGGATCTCAGGCAAGATGACCATACCCTCGAAATCACTTCTATCTTTGCTTGCTAGTTGCTCGCTCTATTGCTATGCCTATGCCGCGATACCTACCACATGCTCTATCATGCCTCCCATATTGCCATGTCAAGTCTCTAACCCACCTTGTCCTAGCAAACCGTTGTTTGGCTATGTTACCACTTTGCTCAGCCCCTCTTATAACGTTGCTAGTTGCAGGTGAAGATGGAGTTTGTTCCATGTTGGAACATGGATATGATGGGATATCACAATATCTCTTATTTAATTAATGCATCTATATACTTGGTAAAGGGTGGATGGCTCGGCCTTATGCCTGGTGTTTTGTTCCACTCTTGTCGCCCTAGTTTCCGTCATACCGGTGTTATGTTCCTTGATTTTGCGTTCCTTACACGGTTGGGTGTTATGGGGATCCCTTGACAGTTCGCTTTGAATAAAACTCCTCCAGCAAGGCCCAACCTTGGTTTTACCATTTGCCTCACCACCACCTACTTTTCCCTTGGGAGTCGCTCTCAAAGGTCATCTTTATTTTAACCCCCCCCCCCGGGCCAGTGCTCCTCTGGGTGTTGGTCCAAACTAGAGCCCCTTGCAGCGCAACCTCGGGGAAACTTGAGGGTTGGTTTTAGTTGTATGGATTGCTCATCTAGTGTGCCCTGAGAACGAGATATGTGCAGCTCCTATCGGGATTTGTCGGCACATTCGGGCGGCTTTGCTGGTCTTGTTTTACCATTGTCGAAATGTCTTGTAACCGGGATTCCGAGACTGATCGGGTCTTCCTGGGAGAAGGAATATCCTTCGTTGACCGTGAGAGCTTGTGATGGGCTAAGTTGGGACACCCCTGCAAGGTTTTGAACTATCGAAAGCCGTGCCCGTGGTTATGGGCAGATGGGAATTTGTTAATGTCCGGTTGTAGAGAACTTGAAACTTAACTTAATTAAAATGCATCAACCGCGTGTGTAGCCGTGATGGTCTCTTCTCGGCGGAGTCCAGGAAGTGAACACGGCGTTGGAGTTATGCTTGAATGTAAGTAGTTTCAGGATCACTTCTTGATCACTTCTAGTTCACGATCGTGCTTTGCTCCTCTTCTTGCTCTCATTTGCGTAAGTTAGCCACCATATATGCTAGTGCTTGCTGCAGCTCCACCTCACATACCTTTTACCTACCCATACGCTTAAATAGTCTTGATCGCGAGGGTGTGAGATTGCTGAGTCCCCGTGACTCACAGATTACTTCCAAAACCAGTTTGCAGGTGCCGATGATACCGTGCAGGTGACTCGACCGAGCTCAAGGAGGAGCTCGATGAAGATCTTGTTCATCGTGTTGTTTAGTTTCAGTTGCTCAGTTGTGGAGCCCAGTTGGGGCGATCGGGGATCTTTTGCATTAGGGGTAGTCTTCTTTTATTTTGGTACCGTAGTCGGACCTTGATTGTATCTGGTTGATGTAATGCTATATTTATGTATTGTGTGAAGTGACGATTGTAAGCCAACTATGTACCTCTTTCTTATTCAGTACATGGGATGTGTAAAGATTACCCCTCTTGCGACATGCCTACAATGCGGTTATGCCTCTAAGTCGTGCTCCGACACGTGGGAGATATAGCCGCATCGTGGGTGTTACAAGTTGGTATCAGAGCCTTCCCCGACTTAGGAGCCCCCTGCTTGATCGAATCGTTGGCGTTGTTGAGTCTAGAAAAATGTTTTGAGTCTTATAGGATTATATATATCGGAGAGTAGGATTCTTTTTACTCCTCAGTCCCTTCGTCGCTCTGGTGAGGCATCCTGACGTAGAGTTTTGATTCTTCTCTTCTCAAATTTCACTAAAAAATTTAGGATCACGCGGTATCTTGGAATCGTTCCGATGGTTTTGTGACGAGAACATTGTTCTTGGTGCCTCCTGACATTTAGGGGTTGTGGCAGTGTCCCGGGGAGTTGAGCTCCGAGGTGTTGTCGTCACAATTTTATCGTTGCAATTCTGGAATACCTGAGTTTCGCCGACATCGAAAATCTCTTTTATGCAGTTGTTGGTGAGATAACCTCGATGCCACCCAGTACTGGGGCGGGAGTTCGGGAGTATTGCCATAACTCGTATAACGGATGCTTTTCGAAGGTTGAGGTAAATGATTTCCAAAGGTTTCTTGGTTATGTGTTGAAGGATGGATACAGCTGGATGTAGGATTTGCTAGTTTTGGGTGAGATATTATGCTTCCCCTGTATCCCCAACACCTGATTGCATAACCAGAAAGTTTTGGGACTTTATAAGTGAGAATTCAAGTAGCTCCTAGCATATCTTTCCGACAGATGCATGATATGAAATTGGGGTTCGACGTCTAGTGGTACGCCTATCCACGGTTGGTTTTACAGTGGTCTCGTTGTGTCTTAAAGAGTCCTTGGCTATGCTGACTCGGGGACGCTTCGTATGTCATGTGCACTGCCTTGTACATGATGGTGTTGTACGATCGAGCCCGTGTGGGCCCCACCACGAAAACTTCGGATGAAATCTCTATCATATGTTTGTTCCGGCTTATTCTGCAAGCCAATCCTTTGTTTTGTTTTGAGTTGTGGTATTCGAGTTGCTTCAATGTCAAATGTTGATTCCATACCTTTCCTAAGCGGTGTTCTCATATTCCTATGTGAATACAAATCCTTCTTGATCTTCGAGTTTGCTATCTCAATTTCTTCTGAACCGGTGTGTCTCTCTTCAAGTGGATCTGATCTTTTTCAACATTCCACAAGATCAACTCAAGTCTTCTCAATGTTGTTTGTTTCATCCGTCCCAAGTTTCCTTTGTTTTCCCGCCCACCCACCCTTTTTCTTCAAGGACTCAGATTTCTTAATCAAGTATCCATTTTATTCTTGTGAAGTCTCTTCATTCTTTTCTTTCAATGTTCGTATCCGGTGATTCTCATGAAGATTCTAACGGAGCTTCAAGTTCATCATTCTTTGTTCCCTTTCTCCTCCGGTGGATTCAATTCAAGCTTTTGGTGTTGATCATATCCCTTAACTCGTTTCAAGTGCTTTCTCATGCCAGTGCACCTCTTAATCACCCGCTCCTCGCTATTCATTTGTTCTGGGGTGCTGAAGATACCTCAAAGATTCGCGTTTCCACTCTACTTTCGTTCAAGTTCTTTTTGAGGATGTTATCTCATTCAAGCCATTAAAATCAACCGGGTCAATCTCTCTTTTAAATTGTTCAATGGTGTTTCTTTTGAGTGGGCCCTAACCCACAGGTCTTTCTCAGGATCTTACCTGACTCTTCTAATTTTCCCGGAGCTTCTCAAATTCTTTTCGAAGTTTGACGTAAGAATGAATTATCATCAGTCTTATGTATTTTCTCCAAGACCTGTCAAATTCTTTTCACCGTTGGCTCAACCTTTCTATTCGTCATCCCGGAGTATCTCAACTGTTCATGGTGGTGTTTCTCTTTGTTATTCTCAACACTTGAAGACCGAAGAAGAATTTTTCCTCCATATCTTATCCGTTCTCTCAGAGATTCGTGGTTCTAGTTTGAGGCCATCCTCTCATAATTGTTTTGATTGTGGGAATTCTTTTCATCCATCTGGAGCATTTCATGAGTTGTTTTCTCTTTTCCTTCCTCCGGAGCTCATCATTTCAGAAGAATTAATCATTTCAGCTTCCAGCTCTCATTTCTCCAAATCTTACCGGTGCATCATCCAAGTATTCTCTAATCATCTCGGGATCTCTTCGTTTCACTTGTATCTAAAAAATTCTCTCAAGTATCTTCATTCATTTTCCAATTCTACCCGGTGATTTGTGCCTTTGCTACTTTCATTTTCAATTCTTATGGTGGCTCATTCAAGAGTTCTCTTCCTTGGTTATCATATCAATTTATTCGTTGTTTCTATCCTATCGGTGGTTCGTTGAAGACCTTTCTCAAGTTTGCGCTATATCTCTCCTCAATCCTTTTTCAAGAAGAATAAGTAGTATGCCAAATCCGTTGCTTGTCATCAATTTAATTGGTGAAGGACATGCATAACGTAATTCTTATTCGTGTTTCACCCAAGTGATTAATTCCTTATCCTGGAGGTTCATCAAAATTCTTGATTTCTTTTGTTCATCTTTCTTTTACGGAGTTCCAGGTCTTCCGCATTATCTCATCGCGAAGCTCCATTTAATTAGTGCAAGGCTTCACCTTATGTTCTCAACTTCTCTTTCTTTTGACCATTCTTTTATTCCGGAGTTCTTCATGGAGGCTCGACATGGTGGTTCATCAAGGATTTAATTCCTTCTCGGAGTGTTCATCGAGATTCTTTTCAGAGAAGCTCAAGTATTCTTTA
Organism: Triticum aestivum; assembly: GCF_018294505.1. Taxonomy (NCBI): domain Eukaryota; kingdom Viridiplantae; phylum Streptophyta; class Magnoliopsida; order Poales; family Poaceae; genus Triticum; species Triticum aestivum. The sequence goes on from NC_057797.1 coordinate 201,107,471, forward strand.
TCTTGCATTTCAAAGCGCAATTCTTTCAACCTTATCATTTGAGGTTGTGTTATGCCATTCGTGACAAATTGAGTTCGTGTTTCATGATACAATAATTGTCAAGAATGAGATAGTTAAACCCACCAATTTCTTCGAGCATGAGCTCTTCTCAATCCATCAATCGCTTTGTTGGAGTTATCTTGGGTTATATTTCACCTAAAGCTTTCCCTAAGGATTGTTGCTATTTATGGTGCTTATAAATGACCCAAGTTCTTCATTTATCCTCCCAGTGAAATAAGTTTCTTGTCTCCTTGTTCATATCAATCCAATCTTGTTTCCATTTATGGCAAGTTTTCACCTCAAGTTCTTGAGATGTTTTCCATACGCCCTCAACAAGCATGTTCTTTTCGTTGTTGATTTCCCAAAAACTCCGTTAAATCCTTCTTTTTAAGGATGCTCTCTCAAATTCATTTGAGGTAGAACATGTTTTTTCTTCTCCGTTCTTTTCATTGCATTCTTTCATTTCTTCCGGAGGCATTGTGATGATGCTCTCTTCACTCATCATCTCGTATTGTGAAGATCATGCTCTTTCCTTTGCTTATCCATTCAACCAGAGTGTCGTGTTTTCATTCCAGTTCTCTCATCTTATCAAGTTTTACCTCCTTTCTCAACTGGAGTGCTGTCTGAAATCTTTCTTACCCCTTGTGCCATTCTCTCAATAGTTTCGGAGGCAGCATGTTGTTGATTTCATCAACTATCTTCTCATATTGTCAAGCTCTTGTTCACTTCTTTCCATTTACAGTCGGAGTGTTGTCCAAATTATATCATTCTTTTTCCTCCACTATCTTGTTTTAACCGGAGTGTTGTCGTAATTGACCTTTATCGTTCCTTGTACATCTCGTTTCAACCGGAGTGCTTGCATGTACTTCTTGTCCATTGCAACCCTTTTTCTTATGTCTTTCAACCTACAAGGTTCGAGTAATGTTCCTTGTTCCTCTTTTCTAATGGAGTGTTTTCAACTTTGCTCATCTTCGTTGTATTCTTTCTTTCAATTTGTTCAACCTCGCAAGGTTCGTGGTTTCACTCATTTGTCAAAGAAGCAATTAGTTTTATCTCTTCTCTTCCTCTTCCGTTTACCATCCGGTGCCATCCTAGATCTCGGGACGAGATCCTCTTGTAGTGGTGGAGTGTTGTGACGCCCCGAGACCGTCACGCCAGGTGTCTTCCAGTTATTCGTGTTGTTGCCTTGTCATTTGTTTGCATGTTGCATCTTGCCATGTCATCATGTGTGCATCATCATGTTTTCAAACTTGCATTCGTCCGGGTTTCCCCAGTTTCGTCCGTTGTCTGTTCTGAGCCAACCACACTTGCACGCGCCCGCGGCATGTCCGAAATAGTATTTTTTATAAGTGGCCGGAAAATGTTCTCGGAATGGGATGAAAGTTGGTGTGTGGTGTTGTTATGTTTTCAGTAGACCGCCCGCCAAGTTTCATCGCATTCGGAGTCCGTTTGACGCCCCAACGATTATCTATAGCGGCAATAGTAGCCGGTCTTTCGTCGGATGTTCCGGTCTCCGAAACCGCTGAACGGGTCTCTCTCTCTCTCTATCTCTCTCTCTCTCATACATTGCCTTCTGCACTACCTCTCACCGCCAGCTCCAAACCTAACCTCTCTCGTCAGCCCGTGGCCCTCCTCGCGCGCGCGTCCGAAAGCTGTCCCGGACCCGACCCAGACAATCGTCACCGTTGGGTCCGGATCATCCCCAAACATCTACAAAACGTCTCCGTTTTGTTAATTGGACTTCCTAACATATTTTTTTCTCGACCGCCTGATTACGACCGGAGGGACGAGGTAGCCCCTACCCAAAAATCCATATGCTATATATATCAGTCAAACCCTAGTTTTTGAGGCTTGTCACATCCATCCTTCCCTTCCGCCGCCGCCCGACCTACTCCCCTCTTTCGTGGGATCTCCCTCGATCCAAATTAGCAGCCACCACTTTCCCCTCCTCGATTTTGGCACCGAACCAACCATCGACTCCTCTCGATCCACCTACCACAGCGCATGCCTCCCTCGTTTTCCCCATCCAATCACCAGCACCTGACCCCCCTGCCCGAACTCCTCTTCGCGCCTGCAGCTCCTCGCCGAAGCAGGCAACCGGACCACAGCCAGACCTCTCCCTCTTCCCTCTGCTTCCCCTTCCCTCCGCTCTCCATTCCCCTCTCCGACCCCCTACTTTTCCCTTCTTGTCGACAGGAACAACGACGCCATGGCGCCCGAAGCTCGAGCTCGTCTGGCACCATCTAGACCCATCTCCGGGGACCGGATCCACCTCCCACCGCCGGGAATCGGTTCTCCTCGACCTCGCGCCGCCTCCGGTGGTGGTCCCGCCGTCTGCCGTTGCCGGAAGCGCCAACGCCTCCACCACTCGTCTTCCTGGAAGCCGCTCCCCTGCTTCGCCTGCTCGTCTAAAGCCGAACACGCTTGATGGACTGCATCGCGCTGCCGTGCCTCCTCCACCGCCTGGAGCTCTAACCTCCGCCGGAGCTCTGCCGTCCCCGCGCTCCTGCCGCCCCGCCGGATCCGGCAGGTCCTTGTCGCCGCATCCGCCCCTAGCCCGCGCTGACCCCGACCTCCTGCATCACTCGCCCTTGCCTCGCGTGCGTGACCTCCCGTGCCAGATCTCCAAGGCCCACGCCGCCCGTCGCCGGAGCGTCATCCCCGTCCCTGCTGAACCTGCCAGTGACTTCTGCTTCCTCTTCATCGAGCAGGAGCGCTCGTCCCTGAGTCCCGTAATGCCTCTGTTCGAGAGGAGGAGGACGAGGTCAAATGCCCGCGTTGACTGCGCCACGTCCGCAAGTGGACCGTGCCCCTCCTCAAGGCCCAGCGACCGGCCTGCCTCTGCTCCCCCGACTGGGCCTTAGCCCGAAGTGAGCAGCCTCCGCCCCTGTTGCTAGTTGGGCCATCCTTTGTTTTGGCACATTCATGTTTTTTTCCAGATCTACGAATTTCCTAATTATTTCCAGTAAAACAGTTCTGCAGAAAACTCCCCAAGCATCATGCATTTAATAACTGTTGAACCGGATTAAAACAAACTTAATATGAAAGTTGCTTAGAATTCTGGGTAGTTTCATAATATGTCTTTTTCATCCATGTCTAAAATGTTTAAAATGTTGTTTGTTTAAATTTGCTTAAATAACTTGCTAAAATGTTTTAATTCATAACTATTTAACCGTAACTCGGTTTGTAACAAACTTTATATGTAAATGGGATGGAAAAAGCATAGATTAACATGGTGGCATTGTTTTGCATGTTTAACAACTCTAAAATATGCTTTAGGGCAGAACAGTACCAAACCTTAAAAAATATGCACATGAGGATTTTTCGGACTTGTTGTTTGTTGTTCCGGCTTCATTTAAACGTGCCTAGATAGGTAGTTTTCATTTGCTTCACCCCTTGCCATGTTAATCAACATTTAATATTGTTGGGTACATAAACGAGATCGAACTAAATAACTTGAATGTGGTGTTCCGTCAATATGCAACTCGTTGCATATTGAGCTCCACTTAATTTGTAGGATTGTTTGTGCACTTTTCCATGCCATGTATCATTAAATCGGACATGCATCATACTTGGTTGTGCATCATGCCATGATCATGTGATGGTTGTTTACTATGTTGTTTGCTTCTTTTCGGGTTACTTCTCGCGTTAGCTTCGGTTTTGTTCCGTAGTTGTGAGGATTCGTTCATCTACGTCCGTTTGTCTTCTTCATGGACTCGTTCTTCTTCCTTGCGGGATCTCAGGCAAGATGACCATACCCTCGAAATCACTTCTATCTTTGCTTGCTAGTTGCTCGCTCTATTGCAATGCCTATGCCGCGATACCTACCACATGCTCTATCATGCCTCCCATATTGCCATGTCAAGTCTCTAACCCACCTTGTCCTAGCAAACCGTTGTTTGACTATGTTACCGCTTTGCTCAGCCCCTCTTATAGTGTTGCTAGTTGCAGGTGAAGATGGAGTTTGTTCCATGTTGGAACATGGATATGATGGGATATCACAATATCTCTTATTTAATTAATGCATCTATATACTTGGTAAAGGGTGGAAGGCTCGGCCTTATGCCTGGTGTTTTGTTCCACTCTTGCCGCCCTAGTTTCCGTCATACCGGTGTTATGTTCCTTGATTTTGCGTTCCTTACACGGTTGGGTGTTATGGGGACCCCTTGACAGTTCGCTTTGAATAAAACTCCTCCAGCAAGGCCCAACCTTGGTTTTACCATTTGCCTCACCACCACCTACTTTTCCCTTGGGAGTCGCTCTCACGAGGGTCATCTTTATTTTAACCCCCCGGGCCAGTGCTCCTCTGAGTGTTGGTCCAAACTAGAGCCCCTTGCAGCGCCACCTCGGGGAAACTTGAGGGTTGGTTTTAGTTGTACGGATTGCTCATCCGGTGTGCCCTGAGAACGAGATATGTGCAGCTCCTATCGGGATTTGTCGGCACATTCGGGTGGCTTTGCTGGTCTTGTTTTACCATTGTCGAAATGTCTTGTAACCGGGATTCCAAGACTGATCGAGTCTTCCTGGGAGAAGGAATATCCTTCGTTGACCGTGAGAGCTTGTGATGGGCTAAGTTGGGACACCCTTGCAGGGTTTTGAACTTTCCAAAGCCGCGCCCGCGGTTATGGGCAGATGGGAATTTGTTAATGTCCGGTTGTAGAGAACTTGAAACTTAACTTAATTAAAATGCATCAACCGCGTGTGTAGCCGTGATGGTCTCTTCTCGGCGGAGTCCGGGAAGTGAACACGGCGTTGGAGTTATGCTTGAACGTAAGTAGTTTCAGGATCACTTCTTGATCACTTCTAGTTCACGACCGTGCTTTGCTCCTCTTCTCGCTCTCATTTGTGTAAGTTAGCCACCATATATCCTAGTGCTTGCTGCAGCTCCACCTCACATACCTTTTTACCTACCCATAAGCTTAAATAGTCTTGATCGCGAGGGTGTGAGATTGCTGAGTCCCCGTGACTCACATATTACTTCCAAAACCAGTTTGCAGGTGCCGATGATACCGTGTAGGTGACTCAACCGAACTCAAGGAGGAGCTCGGTGAAGATCTTGTTCATCATGTTGTTTCATTTCAGTTGCTCAGTAGTGGAGCCCAGTCGGGGCGGTCGGGGATCTTTTGCATTAGGGGTAGTCTTCTTTTATTTTGGTTCCGTAGTCGGACCTTGATTGTATCTGGTTGATGTAATGCTATATTTATGTATTGTGTGAAGTGGCGATTGTAAGCCAACTTTGTACCTCTTTCTTATTCAGTACATGGGATGTGTAAAGATTACCCCTCTTGCGACATGCCTACAATGCGGTTATGCCTCTAAGTCGTGCTCCGACACGTGGGAGATATAGCCGCATCGTGGGTGTTACACTCTCATGCTTACCGTGTTCTCAATAAGTCCACGAGACTTATTGAGGAAACGTGTAACGTAGAGTTTGATGAGAATAACGGCTCCCAAGTGGAGCAAAGTGGTACTTGTGATGTAGGTGATGAAATTCCTCCCCAAGCCATAAGAAGAATGGGTGTTGGTCATATCCTACCCATTGAGGAACCCTTGTGGCCGAAGGAGAAGGACAATGTTCCACTCAAGTGGAACCTTCACCAACCCAAGACCCACACGCTTCCAAAGAACAAAGTGAAGGCCCTCAACCTCAAGAACAAGACCAAGGGCAAGGTCAATCTCAAGATGGTGTTGTAACATCAAGTGATGCCCAAGGCCAAGTTCTCTTCTCCGAGCAAGTTCAAGATCAAGAACAAGCTCAATACGCCGCTCAAGATGATCAAGTGACCACTCCTCGTCTCACCCCCGAGGAGGAATTGGAGCGTCGTGCCGCCAAGATTGCTTCCAAGCTCTCCACCAAGGATCATCTCATGACAAATGTGCTTGGAAGCTTAAGAAAGGGGGTAAGCACTCGTAGACAATTAGCAAACTATTGTGAACATCTCGCGTTTGTCTCTTGTGTTGAACCCCAAAAGGTCTATGAGGCGCTCGAAGATCCGGATTGGCTCAATGCCATGCATGAAGAACTCAACAACTTCGAGCGCAACAAAGTGTGGAGATTGGTGCCAAGGCCAACGGAGAACCACAATGTCATTGGAACCAAGTGGATATTCAAGAACAAGCAAGATGCTCATGGGATTATCATTCGCATCAAGGCTCGTTTGGTAGCACAAGGCTACTCCCAAGTTGAGGGTATTGACTACGGTGAAACCTTTGCCCCCCTTGCTCGTCTTGAATCCATTCACATGTTGGTTGCATATGCTTCTCATCATAACTTCAAGTTACAACAAATGGATGTGAAGAGTGCTTTCCTTAATGGTCCAATTAATGAATTGGTATATGTCAAGCAACCCCCCGGGTTTGAGGATCCCTACTTTCCTGATCATGTGTATCAACTCGATAAGGCACTCCATGGCCTTAAACAAGCCCCACGTGCGTGGTATGACCACCTTACCGAGTTGTTACAAGACCATGGTTTTGAAGTTGGGCTAATCGACCCCACTCTTTTTACTAAGAAGGTCAAAGGGGAGTTGTTTGTGTGCCAATTATATGTTGATGATATCATCTTTGGTTCCCCTAACAAAGCTTTCAATGAGGAATTTGCCGCTCTCATGACCTCAAAGTTCAAGATGTCTTCCATGGGAGAGTTGAAGTTCTTTCTCGGGTTCGAAGTGAAGCAAAGGAGAGAAGGAACCTTCGTCAACCAAGCCAAATACACTCAAGACATGCTCAAGAGATTCAAGCTAAGTGATGTCAAGCCGACTTCCACTCCCATTCCCACCAAGTGCCAACTTGACATTGATCCCAATGGTAAAGCGGTGGATCAAAAGGTATATCGCTCCATGATTGGCTCCTTGCTTTACCTTTGTGCATCTAGACCGGATATCATGTTGAGTGTGGGAATTTGTGCACGGTTTCAAGCCGCACCTAAGGAAAGTCACTTTGTGGCGGTCAAGCGAATCTTTCGATATTTGGCTCAGACCCCAAACTTTGGCTTATGGTACCCAAGGGGAGCATACTTCAAGCTTGTAGGTTATTCGGACTCGGATTGGGTGGGAGACAAAGTGGATAGGAAGTCCACTTCCGGAGGGTGCTAATTTCTTGGTTGCTCTTTGGTGAGTTGGTCTTCCAAGAAGCAAAGTTGCGTATCTCTCTCGTCCACAAAAGCGGAGTATGTGGCTGCTAGTAGTTGTTGTGCACAACTCTTATGGATGAGGCAAGCTTTAAAGGATTATAGTGTCATTTGTGACAAAGTGCCTCTTTGGTGTGACAATGAAAGTGCCATCAAGATTTCTCTCAACCCGGTGCAACACTTCAAGACGAAGCATATTGAGATTCGGTATCACTTCATCCGGGGGCACATTAGGCGAGGGGAGATCGAGCTCAACTACGTCAACACCCATGATAACCTTGCAAATATTTTCACGAAGCCTTTGGATGAAGCAAGATTTCGTGAGTTAAGGCATGAGCTAAATATCATTGATTCGAGCAATGTTTCTTGAACCCTTGCACACCCCACCTCACTCAACTTTTTGTCCAATCTAGGTGTAGGCATGGACATAGGGGGAGTGTTGTTCTCTCAATGAACTCTCCCTCCCCCATTATGCATAAAGCGATTAACTCTTTCACATTAGCCATTTTTTATGGTACTTGTGCTTCAAAGACGAGTTTTGGTCATGGGCCCAAGGATAATTCTTCGCGGTGCCATACCAATTGACTCAAACATATGTAGCTCCGGCCACCGCCCTCTCCTTGGAGAGTTTGTGTCTCGTTTTTGGTCTGTGTTGTCTCTTGCTTCTCTTCCTTCGTGTCGAGCTTGTGCTTGTGGTGTCCTGTGTGTTAGCTCATTGGTGTGATCTTTCGCTTGAAGGTTTAGTGCTTCGGTGTTCTCTCGGTTGGTTGAAACTTCACTTTCTTGAGCTCACGGTACTACCGCGGCCTGCCACGGTACTACCATGAGGGGAGCACGCGGTACTTCCGCACCCAGCGCGGCAGAATTTTTTTTCTGTCGCCTGGGGGAGCAGTACTACGGCCTCGGTGCGGTACTTCCGCCCGGGCGGTACTACCGCAATGACGTGCGGTACTACCGCATGAGGAGTGCATGGTACTTCCGCACCCAACGCGGCAGAAATTTTTTACTGCCGCCTGGGGGAGCGATACTAAAGCCACGGTGCAGTATCCGCCTGGGGCGGTACTACCGCAATGACATGCGGTACTACCATGCGGTCGAGGGGGGTGGGGGTTAAACACGGGCAGGGGGAGTTCTAACTCCCCCATACCCATTCGTCTCTCTCCCCACTCCGTCTCTCTCTCTCTCTCTCTCTCTCTCTCTCTCTCTCTCGCTCAAGAACGGCGCCGGAGGTCCTCGCTGGATCTCCGTCTCCAGCTGCTCTCCTCTGATTCTAGCCGGTGGGATCATTCCCCACCACTCCCTCTTGCCATGGAACAAGGTTTCTCCCCAATCCCTTCCTTTTTCTTGTTTGTCTTATTGTTTTTAGGTTTTGGGGAGATGCAAGTTGTTAGTGCGATTTTAGGCCAAATCTTTGCAAGAGTAGGATATAGGAGAGTGGTTTTGTGTAGTGATGGTACTTGCTATAGTTGTCCCGTGATGGATTTGATCGACCGTAGTACCGCGTGTTGACACAGTTGTGCTCAGATCTCCGTGGCCGTTACGGATCTGCAACCGTGCGGTACTACCGCTCTTCAGGTGCGGTACGACCGCTCGTCCAGTACTACCGCCCTACTAGTGCGGTACTACCGCGTCGCTGGTACTACCGCTCCTTGGAGCGGTACTACTGCACGTGGCGCAACACACGCTACTACCGATGTCTCAAATCCCTCCTGTGGCACTTCTCACGTGCTATGTCTACTTGTTTCACCCGTTTTGTTGTGGTCTTTGCAATGATCCTTCTCGCGCTTCATGCGTGGTTGTTTTGTGGTGTGTTTAGGTGGTGGCTCAGGTGCTCCGGCTCACCACTTCAATCCAAGCCGTAACATGGGATCCAAGCGTATGCGCAACTCAGAGGCAACAGAGGGCTCCAATGCACCCCAACGCAGAACCAAGACCACCACCACCAAAGAGAAGGAACCCACCATGGGTATGGATGAGATACCGCTTGCTGAGTTCATCGCTCGGAGGAAGATCAATCCATATGGAAACCCTCGTGCCAACTTTCGAGGGAATGAGCTATTCTGGACCAAGCAGCAGAATCTCATCTATCTAGATGTCATCAAGGCCAAGAAAAACACCTATGTGGAGGTGAAGTGGATCAACATGCATCACATGAAGCAAGATAAGCACCGGGAATACTTTGGTGAGGCTTTAGACCTCGTGGAGCAATTTGGCATTGAGCATATCATCTCATTCCACAAAGACTTTGATCCTAAGATCATTGCTCAGTTCTTTGCCTCAGTGCACTTTCATTCCAATGAGGAAAGGACCATGACTTGGATGACCAATGGTCGGCAGCTGACTGCTACTTGGAAGGAATTCATGACTTTGCTTGGGGTTCCGGATGAGGGGCTCGCCACACCCCAAGGTGTTCGCCCTCATGCCAATTCCGAGTCTGCAAACAAGAACAGGCTTTTGCCCTTCTATGTGGAGAAAAAGCTCTCCAATGGCAAGTCAACTTGGGTACTCAACTCCTTTCTTGACATCATGCACCGGATCTTTCGCAACACTCTCTTCCCACGCATTAGGGACAAGGACAAGGTGCATGCCTATCTTGTGGATATGATGCTCCTGTGTGAAGACGCTCGCAACTCTCAGACACTACCACTTGATGTCTCACATATCATGTAGAATGAGCTTCGGTTTGCGGTCTACAACCACAAGGTCGCCATCTATGGACCTTATCTATTTCAGTTGATCTCAGCAACTTGGGAGCAGCTCTACCCTCAGGATGATTTTGAGGCCCCTAGTTGGATCTGGCATGAGCCCATCAACCTCCGTATCAAGACTCAGTGGGCCAACACTACCTCTCGTGCCGATGCCGCGACTGACATGGACGTGGGTGCAGATGAGCATGAGGAGGAGGCAGCAGACGAGGACAGCTCCAAGGGTTACACCCCTCCCACTTCTGAGCCATCTTGGGCTAAGCGACTGAAGAACAAGATGAAGATGTTGTTCTGTATGCAGGCAAAGGGGCAGTACAAGACCCATGTGGCTTCCAAGGAGACTCGCCGCCGCGACAAGCGGATTTTCAGGACCTTTGGCGAGAACATCTCCAGCGGGTCAGAGGAGGACGTCACCCCAGAGGCATAATGGATCGCCAAGCAGGGTTATCACTGGACCGAGTCTGAGGAAGAGTCCGTCCCAGCTGCCAAGTCTGACGGGGAGCATGCAAGTGACCACTTAGCTTGAGCCACCACTATTGTTGTAGGTGTCCTCTCTGCCTTTTTGGCGTCTCGATGCCAAAGGGGGAGAGAATGTAGGATTTGCGACTTGTGCCGTGTGTGGGTCAGTTCAACTTCGTTTATGTCGTTTGCTTTGGTTTGCTTTGGTTTGTGCTTGTGAGACCTTCTTTCATATGGTGTAAGACATATGCACTCTATCGTACCGTAGTGAGCTTATTCTATCTTGTGCTTATTTCATTATGCTCTTTCCTATCTTGCTTAGTTTTAGCCTTATTGCAAGATATGCCATGTCTATAAAATATAGGGGGAGTGTTGATCCTAGTATGTGTGCTGTGCAGTCCAAAGCACTCATCGAGATAGCACACATCTAGGTGGAGCCCATCTATATTTTAGAGACTTGGGGTTTGCCCTTGCTCTTTGCATTATACTCTTGTGCAAATCCGGTGTTGTCATCAATCCACCAAAAAGGGGGAGATTGTAAGGGCATTTTATCCCTTAGTTGGTTTTGGTTATTGATGACAATACTTCTACGGACTAATCATGTGCATCGAATATTTCAGATATATATTGACTAGGCACAAGATGATTTGGTTCCCCTCGAAGGCTATGGAAGATGGCGTTTATCTATGTTTCTTTTCGGTGGTATTGAGTCGTAGGGAAGCCGTACTATTAAGAGGGGGTCCGCATCGGAAAGGGTGGGTGGATTCTTCACGTACACATCTTCCTTTGTACCTCCTTTTCTTCTAGCCTTTGGAACATCCTATGTTTTCCTTGTCTATGCAAATTTTGCTCGTGCTTGCTGAACTAGGGCGTGCGGTGGTACTGCTCCTCCGAGCGGTAGTACCACAGGCCCTTGCGGTAGTACCGTTTGCCAGTGCGGTAGTACCGCAAGCGCCCACGGTAGTACCGCTTCTTGGCAAGCGGTAGTACTGTGGCCGGAGTCCAGATGTTGTCACCCTCTCTCTAGTGGGTGGCACCCAGCACGGTAGTACCGCGCACTGGGCACGGTAGTACCGTGGTATCTGGCTTAGTTACCGCAAGGGGGCGCAGTAGTACCGCGCCAGCAGTACTGCCGCCCTCTGCCTTAGTGCATTTTGGGCTGTTCTGGTCTCTGCTGCGTGGGTGGTAGTACCGCGGGGCCCTGCGGTAGTACCGCGTGCCCCTGCGGTAGTACTGCACCGCTGGTACGGTAGTACTGCGTTGCGTAGGCTGAGTTGGTGGATAACGGTTGGATTTGTTCTTCTACTATATAAGGGGTGTCTTCTTCCTCTAGTTGACCACCTCTTCCACCTCTAAGCTCCATTAATGCTCTAAGCTCCATTTTCACCCGATCTCTCTCCCTAGCCAATCAAACTTGTTGATTTGCTCGGGATTGGTTGAGAAAGCCCCGATCTACACTTCCACCAAGAGAAATTTGATTCCCCCACCAATCCCTAGCGGATCTTGTTACTCTTGGGTGTTTGAGAACCCTAGACGGTTGAGGTCACCACGGAGCCATAGTCCATTGTGGTGAAGCTTCGTGGTGTTGTTGGGAGCCTCCAATTAAGTTGTGGAGATAGCCCCAACCTTGTTTGTAAAGGTCCGGTCACCGCCTCCAAGGGCACCAATAGTGGAATCACGGCATCTCACATTGTGTGAGGGCGTGAAGAGAATACGGTGGCCCTAGTGGCTTCTTGGGGAGCATTGTGCCTCCACACCGCTCTAATGGAGACGTACTTCCCCTCAAAAGGAAGGAACTTCGGTAACACATCCTCGTCTTCACCGGGTCCACTCTTGGTTATCTCTTACCTTTACTTGTGCAAGCTTATTAGTGTTACTTCTCTTGCTTGCTTGTGTGTTCGTTGTTGTTGCATCATATAGGTTGCTCACCTAGTTGCACATCTAGACAACCTACTTTGATGCAAAGTTTAATTTGGTAAAGAAAAGCTAAAAATTGTTAGTTGCCTATTCACCCCCCTCTAGTCAACCATATCGATCCTTTCACCTAGCCACATATATAAATGAGGGAGGGAGAAAGGAGGCCGGCCAGGAGGGGCGCGCCATGGGGGGGGGGAGTCCTACTTGGACTCCTAGTCCAAGTAGGATTTGCCCCCCTTTCCTTTCTTCCACCGAAGGGAAATGAAGGAGTGGAGAAGGAGAAGGAAGGAGGGGGCCGCGCCCCCACCCCTTGTCAAATTCGGTTTGGGCATGGGGGGGGGGGGCGTGTGCCACCTCGTGGTCCTTCTTCTCTCTCTCCACTAAAGCCCACTAAGGCCCAATACTTCCCCGGGGGGTTCCGATAACCTTCGAGTACTCCAAAAAATACCCGAATCCTTTTGGAACCATTACGGTGTGCGAATATAATCTTCCAATATATCAATCTTTACCTCTCGACCATTTCGAGACTCCTCTTCATGTCTGTGATCTCATCCGGGAGTCTGAAAAAACTTCGGTCATCAAATCACATAACTCATAATACAAATCGTCATCAAACGTTAAGCGTGCGGACCCTACGGGTTCAAGAACTATGTAGACATGACCGAGACATATCTCCGGTCAATAAACAATAACGGAACTTGGATGCTCATATTGGTTCCTACATACTCTACGAAGATCTTTATCGGTCAAACCGCATAACAACATACGTCATTCCCTTTGTCATCGGTATGTTACTTACCTGAAATTCGATTGTCGGTATCATCATACCTAATTCAATCTCGTTACCGGCAAGTCTCTTTACTCGTTTCGTAGTGCATCATCCCGTAACTAACTCATTAGTCACATTGCTTGCAAGGCTTATATTGATGTGCATTACCGAGAGGGCCCAGAGATACCTCTCCGATACATGGAGTGACAAATCCTAATCTCGATCTATGCCAACTCAACAAACACCATCGGAGACACCTATAGAGCATCTTTGTAATCACCCAGTTACGTTGTGACGTTTGATAGCACACAAAGTGTTCCTTCGGTATTCGGGAGTTGCATAATCTCATAGTCAAAGCAATATGTATAAGTCATGAAGAAAGCAATAACAACTAAACTAAATGATCATAATGCTAAGCTAACAGATGAGTCTTGTCCATCACATCATTCTCTAATGATGTGATCCCGTTCATCAAATGACAACACATGTCTATGGTCGGGAAACTTAACCATCGTTGATTAACGAGCTAGTCAAGTAGAGGCATACTAGGGACACTCTATTTGTCTATGTATTCACACATGTACTAAGTTTCCGGTTAATACAATTCTAGCATGAATAATAAACATTTATCATGATATAAGGAAATATAAACAACAACTTTATTATTGCCTCTAGGGCATATTTTCTTCAGTCTTCCACTTGCACTAGAGTCAATAATCTAGATTACATAGTAATGATTCTAACACCCATGGAGTCTTGGTGCTGATCATGTTTTGCTCGTGAGAGAGGCTTAGTCAACGAGTTTGCAACATTCAGATCCGTATGTATCTTGCAAATCTCTATGTCTCCCTCCTTGACTTGATCGCAGATGGAATTGAAGCGTCTCTTGATGTGTTTGGTTCTCTTGTGAAATCTGGATTCCTTCGCCAAGGCAATTGCTCCAGTATTGTCACAAAAGATTTTCATTGGACCCGATGCACTAGGTATTACACCTAGATCGGATATGAACTCCTTCATCCAGAATCCTTCATTTGCTGCTTCTGAAGCAACTATGTACTCTGCTTCACACGTAGATCCTGCCACGACGCTCTGCTTGGAACTGCACCAACTGACAGCTCCACCATTCAATAGAAATACGTATCCGGTTTGTGACTTAGAGTCATCCGGATCAGTGTCAAAGCTTGCATCAACGTAACCATTTACGATAAGCTCTTTGTCTCCTCCATAAATGAGAAACATATCCTTAGTCCTTTTCAGGTATTTCAGGACGTTCTTAACCGCTATCCAGTGATCAACTCCTGGATTACTTTGGTACCTCCCTGCTAAACTTATAGCAAGGCACACATCAGGCCTGGTACACAGCATTGCATACATGATAGAACCTATGGCTGAGGCATAGGGAATGACTTTCATTTTCTCTCTATCTTCTGCAGTGGTCGGGCATTGAGTCTGACTCAACTTCACACCTTGTAACACAGGCAAGAACCCTTTCTTTGACTGATCCATTTTGAACTTCTTCAAAACTTTATCAAGGTATGTGCTTTGTGAAAGTCCAACTGAGCGTCTTGATCTATCTCTATAGATCTTGATGCCCAATATATAAGCAGCTTTACCGAAGTCTTTCATTGAAAAATTCTTATTCAAGTACCCTTTTATACTATCTAGAAATTATGTATTATTTCCAATCAACAATATGTCATCCACATATAATATTAGAAATTCTACAGAGCTCCCACTCACTTTATTGTAAATACAGGCTTCTCCAAAATTATGTATAAAACCATATGCTTTGATCACATTATCAAAGCGTATATTCCAACTCCGAGAGGCTTGCACTAGTCCATAAATGTATCGCTGGAGCTTGCACACTTTGTTAGCACCTTTTGGATCGACAAAACCTTCTGGTTGCATCATATACAACTCTTCTTTAAGATATCCATTAAGGAATGCAGTTTTGACATCCATTTGCCAAATTTCATAATCATAAAATGCGGCAATTGCTAACATGATTCGGACAAACTTAAGCATAGGTATGGTGAGAAGGTCTCATCATAGTCAACTCCTTGAACTTGTTGAAAACCTTTCGCAACAAGTCGAGCTTTGTAGATAGTAACATTACCGTCAGCGTCAGTCTTCTTCTTGAAGATCCATTTATTCTCTATTGCTTGCCGATCATCGGGCAAGTCAACCAAAGTCCACACTTTGTTCTCATACATGGATCTCATCTCAGATTTCATGGCCTCAAGCCATTTTGCGGAATCTGGGCTCATCATCGCTTCCTCATAGTTCGTAGGTTCGTCATGATCAAGTAACATGATCTCTAGAACACGATTACCGTACCACTCTGGTGCGGATCATACTCTGGTTGACCTACGAGGTTCGGTAGTAACTTGATCAGAAGTTTCATGATCATCATCATTAGCTTCCTCACTAATTGGTGTAGGAATCACTGGAACTGATTTCTGTGATGAACTACTTTCCAATTCGGGAGAAGGTACAATTACCTAATCAAGTTCTACTTTCCTCCCACTCACTTCTTTCGAGAGAAACTCCTTCTCTAGAAAGAATCCATTCTTAGCAAAGAATATATTGCCTTCGGATATGTGATAGAAGGTGTACCCAACAGTCTCCTTTGGGTATCCTATCTCCGATATGGGTTCAAGCTTATCAAGTTGAAGCTTTTTCACATAAGCATCGCAACCCCAAACTTTAAGAAACGACAGCTTAGGTTTTTCGCCAAACCACAATTCATATGGTTTCATCTCAACGGATTTAGATGGTGTCATATTTAACGTGAATGCAACTGTCTCTAAAGCATAACCCAAAACGATAGCGGTAAATCGGTAAGAGACATCATAGATCGCACCATATCTAATAAAGTGCGGTTACGGCGTTTGGACACACCATTACGCTGTGGTGTTCTAGGTGGCGTGAGTTGCGAAACTATTCCACATTGTTTCAAATGAAGACCAAACTCATAACTCAAATATTCACCTCCACGATTAGATCGTAGAAACTTTATTTTCTTGTTACGATGATTTTCCACTTCACTCTGAAATTCTTTGAACTTTTCAAATGTTTCAGACTTATGTTTCATCAAGTAGATATACCCATATCTGCTCAAATCATCTGTGAAGGTCAGAAAATAACGATACCCGCCGCGAGCCTCAACACTCATCGGACCGCATACATCAGTATGTATTATTTCCAATAAGTCAGTTGTTCGCTCCATTGTTCCAGAGAACGGAGTCTTAGTCATCTTGCCCACGAGGCATGGTTTGCAAGCATCAAGTGATTCCAAAAGCCCATCAACATGAAGTTTCTTCATGCGCTTTACACCAATATGACCTAAACAGCAGTGCCACAAATAAGTTGCACTATCATTATTAACTTTGCATCTTTTGGCTTCAATATTATGAATATGTGTATCACTACAATCGAGATTCAACAAGAATAGACCAGTCATCAAGGGTGCATGACCATAAAAGATATTACTCATATAAATAGAACAACCATTATTCTCAGATTTAAATGAATAATCGTCTCGCATTAAACAAGATCCAGATATAATGTTCATGCTCAATGCTGGCACCAAATAACAATTATTTAGGTCTAAAACTAATCCCGATGATAGATGTAGAGGCAGCGTGCCAATGGCGATCACATCGACTTTGGAACCATTTCCCACGCGCATTGTCACCTCATCCTTAGCCAATCTTCGTTTAATCCGTAGCCCCTGTTCCGAGTTGCAAATATGAGCAACAGAACCAGTATCAAATACCCAGGCGCTACTACAATCATTAGTAAGGTACACATCAATAACATGTATGTCAAATATACCTTTCACTTTGCCATCCTTCTTATCCGCCAAATACTTGGGGCAGTTCCGCTTCGAGTGACCAGTCCCTTTGTAGTAGAAGCACTCAGTCTTAGGCTTAGGTCCAAACTTGGGCTTCTTCCCTTGAGCAGCAACTGGCTTGTTGTTCTTCTTGAAGTTCCCCTTCTTCCCTTTGCCCTTTTTCTTGAAACTAGTGGTCTTGTTCACCATCAACACTTGATGTTCCTTCTTGATTTCTACCTCTGCAGCCTTTAGCATTGTGAAGAGCTTGGGAATTGTCTTTTCCATCCCTTGCATATTATAGTTCATCACGAAGCCTTTATAGGTTGGTGGCAGTGATTGAAGAACTCTGTCAATGACACTATCATCAGGAAGATTAATTCCCAGCTGAGTCAAGTGGTTGTGGTACCCAGACATTCTGAGTATGTGTTCACTGACAGAACTATTCTCCTCCATTTTGCAGCTGTAGAACTTGTTAGAGACTTCATATCTCTCAAGTCAGGCATTTGCTTGAAATATTAAATTCAACTCCTGGAACATCTCGTATGCTCCATGACGTTCAAAACGTCTTTGAAGTCCCGATTCTAAGCCATAAAGCATGGCACACTAAACTATCGAGTAGTCATCAGCTTTGCTCTGCCAGACTTTCATAACGTCCGGAGTTGCTCCTGCAGCAGGTCTTGCACCTAGCAGTGCTTCTAGGACGTAATTCTTCGTTGCAGCAATGAGGATAATCCTGAAGTTACGGACCTAGTCCGTGTAATTGCTACCATCATCTTTCAACTTAGCTTTCTCTAGGAACGTATTAAAATTCAAGGGAACGGTAGCACGGGCCGTTGATCTACAACAACATAGACATGCAAATACTATCAGGTACTAAGTTCATAATAAATTGAAGTTCAATTAATCATATTACTTAAGAACTCCCACTTAGATAGACATCTCTCTAGTCATCTAAATGATCACGTTATCCATATCAAATAAACCATGTCCGATCATCATGTGAGATGGAGTAGTTTTCAATGGTGAACATCTCTATGTTGATCATATCTACTATATGCACGTTCGACCTTTCGGTCTTAGTGTTCCGAGGCCATATCTGCATATGCTAGGCTCATCAAGTTTAACCCGAGTATTCTGCACGTGCAAAACTGGCTTGCACCCTTTGTATGTGAATGTAGAGATTATCACACCCGACCATCACATGGTGTCTCGGCACGATGAACTGTAGCAACGGTGCATACTCAGGGAGAACACTTATACCTTGAAATTTAGTGAGAGATCATCTTATAATGCTACCGCCGCACTAAGCAAAATAAGGTGCATAAAGGATAAACATCACATGCAATCAAAATATGTGACATGATATGGCCATCATCATCTTGTGCCTTTGATCTCCCTCTCCAAAGCACCGTCATGATCTCCATCATCACCGGCTTGACACCTTGATCTCCATCATAGCATCGTTGTCGTCTCGCCAACTATTGCTTATACGACTATCGCTACCGCTTGCTGATAAAGTAAAGCAATTACATGGCGATTGCATTTCATACAATAAAGCGACAACCATAAGTCCCCTGCCAGTTGCCGACAACTTTTAAAAAACATGATCATCTCATACAACAATTTATATCTTATCACGTCTTGACCATATCATATCACAACATGCCGTGCAAAACAAGTTAGACGTCCTCTACTTTTTTGTTGCAAGTTTTACGTGGCTGCTACGGCTTCTAGCAAGAACCGTTCTTACCTACGCATCAAAACCATAATGATTTTTCGTCAAGTGTGTTGTTTTAACCTTCTACAAGGACTGGCCATAGTCAAACTCGATTCAACTAAAGTTGGAGAAACAGACACCCGCTAGCCACCTGTGTGCGAAGCACGTCGGTAGAACCAGTCTCATGAACACGGTCATGTAATGTTGGTCCAGGCCGCTTCATCCAACAATACCGCCGAATCAAAGTAACACGTTGGTGGTAAGCAGTATGACTATTATCGCCCACAACTCTTTGTGTTCTACTCGTGCATATAACATCTACGCATAGACCTGGCTCGGATGCCACTTTTGGGGAATGTAGTAATTCAAAAAAATTCCTACGATCATGCAAGATCTAACTAGGAGATGCATAGCAATGAGAGGGGGAGAGTGTGTCCACGTACCCTCGTGGACCGAAAGCGGAAGCGTTAGGTTAACGCGGTTGATGTAGTCAAACGTCTTCACAATCGAACCGATCAAGTACCAAACGTACGGCACCTCCGTGTTCAGCCCACGTTCAGCACAATGACGTCCCTCAAGCTCTTGATCTAGTTGAGTACGAGGGAGAGTTTCATCAGCAGGACGGTGTGGCGTCGATGATGATGAAGTTACTGACGTAGGGCTTCACCTAAGAACTATGATGATATGACCGAGGTGTTGAACTCTGGAGGGGGCACCGCACACGGCTAAGAGATTGTCTGTTGCGTTATTGGGGTGCCCCTGGCCACATATATGTAACGCCCTCGATGCGGCTATATCTCCCACGTGTCGAAGCACGACTTAGAGGCATAACCGCATTGAAAGCAATGTCGCAAGTGAGGTAATCTTCACACAACCCATGTAATACATAAGGGAAAAAGATACATGGTTGGCTTACAATCGCCACTTCACACAATTACATGAATAAAGCATTACATCAATCAGATACAATCAAGGTCCGACTACGGAGCCCAAAATAAAAGAAGATTACCCCAAATGCTACACAGATCCCCGATCGTCCCGACTGGGCTCCACTACTGATCAACTAGCATGAAAACAACACAAAGGACAAGATCTTCATCGAGCTCCTCCTTGAGCTTGGTTGCGTCACCTGCTCGGTTCAACGGCACCTGCAAGCTGGTTTTGGAAGTATCTGTGAGTCACGGGGACTCAGCAATCTCACACCCTCGCGATCAAGACTATTTAAGCTTATGGGTAAGGTAAATGTATGATGTGGAGCTGCAGCAAGCGACTAGCATATATGGTGGCTAACCTATTCGCAAAAGAGAGCGAGAAGAGAAGGCAAAGCACGATCGAGAAACTATGATCAAGAAGTGATCCTAGAACAACCTACATCAAGCATAACTCCAACACCGTGTTTACTTCCCGGACTCCGCCGGAAAGAGATCATCACGGTTACACATGCGGTTGATGTATTTTAATTAAGGTCAACTTCAGGTTTTCTACAACTGGATGTTAACAAATTCCCATCTGCCCATAACCGCGGGCACGGCTTTCGAAAGTTCAAATCCCTGCAAGGGTGTCC
Organism: Triticum aestivum; assembly: GCF_018294505.1. NCBI lineage: Eukaryota > Viridiplantae > Streptophyta > Magnoliopsida > Poales > Poaceae > Triticum > Triticum aestivum. The sequence goes on from NC_057797.1 coordinate 201,127,611, forward strand.
CAACTTAGCCCATAACAAGCTCTCACGGTCAACGAAGGATATTCCTTCTAGCTGGAAGACCCGATCAGACTCGGAATCCCGGTTACAAGACATTTCGACAAGGTAAAACTAAACCAGCAACACCGCCCGAATGTGCCGACAGATCCGATAGGACTTGCACATATCTCTTTCTCAGGGCACACTCAGATTGTCTTAGGTACGGGTAGGCCAGCCCAGAGTTGCCCCTGGTGGCCACCGGCAGCTGACAGGTTGGACCAACACTCAGAGGAGCACTGGCCCGGGGGGTTAAAATAAAGATGACCCTTGAGTCCGCGAAACCCAAGGGAAAAAGAGGCTAGGTGGCGAATGGTAAAACCAAAGTTGGGCATTGCTGGAAGAGTTTTATTCAAGGCGAACTGTCAAGGGGTTCCCATTATTACCCAACTGCGTAAGGAACGCAAAATCCAGGAACATAACACCGATATGACGAAAACCAGGGCGGCAAGAGTGGAACAAAACACTAGGCAAAAGGCTGAGCCTTCCACCCTTTACCAAGTATATAGATGCATTAATTAAATAAGAGATATTGTGATATCCCAACAAGTAAACATGTTCTAGCAAGGAACAACATCTCCATGTTCCAACAAGGAACAAACTTCAATCTTCACCTGCAACTAACAATGCTATAAGAGGGGCTGAGCAAAGCGGTAACATAGCCAAACAACGGTTTGCTAGGACAAGGTGGGTTAGAGGCTTGGTTCAACAATATGGGAGGCATGATAAGCAAGTGGCAGGTATCGCAGCATAGGCATAGCAAAAGAGCGAGCAACTAGCAAGCAAAGATAGAAGTGATTTCGAGGGTATGGTCATCTTGCGTGAAATCCCGCAAGGAAGAACGAGTCCATGAAGAAGACAAACAGACGTAGATGAACGGGTCCTCACAAACGCGACGTTATCGGAACTAACCCGAAGAAGCAACACCTGAAAGAAGCAAACAACATAGTAAACAACCATCACATCAACATGGCATGATGCACAACCAAGTATGATGCATGTCCGGTTTAAAGAAGCATGGCATGGCAAAGGGCACAAACAAAACTACAAGTTAAGTGGAGCTCAATATGCAACGGGTTGTGTTGGGAATATTACTACTGGGCGTAAACCGGCCTATCTGGGCCGGGTTAACTTCATCAGTAGTTAATTATGTTAAAGCCCAAGAAGGCAGATGAGAGCTCAAGGCCCATGGTCGGTTTAAGGCCTGTAGCCGTAAACCGGCGTTGGTATGTAACTTGTATTGTAAGTTAGGAATAAGTAGAGACCAAACCGGACACATCTATGAGCCGGTATTGGGAATCTGTGAACCGACGGGCGTCACCCGTGTATATAAGGGGATGACCCAGCGGCGGTTCAGAGGACAGACAACAACTCGAGACATAGGCGAAGCTTGTTTGCTCCCTAGTCATCGAAACCCCATCAATTCCATCACAACTAGACGTAGGCTTTTACCTTCATCGAAGGGGCCGAACTAGTATAAACTCTCTTGCGTCCTTGTGTCCGCTTTAACCCCTTCAAGCTAACCCGTCACGATGGCTCCACGACTAAGTCCTTTCTCTAGGACATCTACCATGACAATTCCACGACAGATGGCACCCACCGTGGGGCTATCGCACGATGGTTTCTGGTTCTTGGAGGGCCGCTTTGAAGGACTCGAGGGCTACGCTATAGGCCGGATGACTAAGAGTCGTCGCGGCAAACTCTACATCGACGATGCAGGCTGGGGCCCCGAGGCCGGCTCAATTGAGTACGGGTACCAGGTCCCCTTTGGTAGCATTCACGTTTTCATTGGCAAGATCGGTGAACCGGGCCCTGAGCCGGACATCTGCACCGACCTCGTCGAAACGGCTTAGCGTGCACAATCCGCCCGGGTTAAACCGGCCATGAAGCGTGCCTTTGTGGAAGTCATCCATGGAGGAAGTTATGAGGATGGATCGGAGTTTCGCGGGGCGACTGTCGTTGGTTCCAGTGACGAATCTTCGACCGGAGAAACCGAATCTCTTTATCAGCTACAAGATGGCCGGATTGGGAGCTGTTCCGATGGCGACAGTATTCCGGACCCCTCTGATCTGCCCAACCGGGTTGGAATATTCATGACCGGAACACAAGCATCGCTTCATTCTTCGACAGCCGCGACAACGATCTCCGGTTCAGCAGCGGCAACGGCTACCGGGGCAGGAGGCCCTGTGCGCCCGCCGGCTCAGGTTCTATCAGAACTATTTGATGCGTTGGCTGTGCTTATGGCGGAAGTTAATCCGCCAGATCAGGATGTTCACAACACGGAGATTGCAAAGGTAAAGGAACAGATCACCCAGGCCAAGGCGGATCTGGCGGCTGAGGACACCAGGATGGCCGCAGAGCGGGCCACTTTAGACGCACAGGCCTACAGGCTTATGTTGGACCAGAGCGCATCGCATGAAGTCATGAGGAGGAAGCACCGATCCCACTTACCTCCGGTTTTCGAGGCCAGAGACCTTTTCAACACTCCAGGACCAAGAGCCGGCAATCCGCTGGGGGGGAACCGGGCAGAAGCCCCTGGGACCGATGCACCGGTTTAGCCTCGTCAGATGGACCCGCCTCGTCAAAATACCGTCATACCTCAGGATGCTTTAACACCTCCGGGTCACTACTCTAACCCAATGGACAATCTTGTTGCCGCTGCTGCATGGCTGGAGGCCATTCCAATTGAAGGTGACTTGCCGCAGGCAGTAGAGACGCGACGGGTCAAGGAACTTCTGAGGACAGCTTTGGCCCAACAGGAAGCGTACTCATACAGCCGCGACCGGATCCACTCGACCTCCCGTCCAAGCCGGAGTTATAGCAGACATATGGATGAACCAGCAGTGTCGAGTAATGAACGACGTGGAGCACCCTGTGGCAACAACCCGACGGGTGGTGCTGATGATGCTCAGGAAGTGGTGAACCGGGCCCGAGCGTGCAGGGAGGCCGAGTTAGCCGCACAACATCAGGCTTGGCAGCTCACGCCGGTTCGTCCAACCATCTCGATCGAACCTGGTGTTACTTCTAGTTCTTTGGGGGTGCCTTGCCTTATCCTCGCTTTACGTAACATGCGCCTGCCCAAGGATTTCAAAGGCCCGCGCAAGGTACCAAATTACACGACGAATCAACCTCCAGAGACATGGGTGGAGAGCTATGAGATGGCCATGGAGATGCTTGATGTGGATGACACGGCGTGTGTGAAATACTTCACCATGATGCTTGAAGGAACGGCCCATACTTGGTTAAAAAGCTTGCCAGCTAATTCTATCAGTTCATGGGCCCAATTACGAGCCCGGTTTATTAGCAATTTCAAGGATACCTGTAAACAGTCTATGTCGATAGTGGACTTAGCTGCATGCGTCTAGGAGGAAGGAGAATCAACGACTCATTGGGTGCGCCGGGTTTCACAAGTGTTGCACTCCTCAGACCGCATCAACGCTGACACCACAGTATTAACCCTAGAAGGCAACTGCCGGTTTGGGCCTCTGAAGTTGAAATTGGGACGGATGAAGCGTCATTGCACCGACATGGGGACCCTCATGGCCGCTTTGGTGAAATATGCTGATTCTGATAGTACCAAGGATCCCGAATCTGATGATGACAAGACAGGGAAAGGGAAGAAGAACAACAGCTCCAAAGGTCAGCAGCATCACTGGGTAGGCAATGGCGGAGGAGGCAAGCGTAAAGCGGATGGTAACATGGACTTTGTGGCTAATACCAATGCACAGGACAATGGCCAGCGACGCAAGGGTAGGCCGAAAAATCGTAATGGAGCACCCAACCCTAACCCAAACCGCCTAAACTATCTGCTAAGCCAGCCCTGTCCAAGACATGGGACGAAGGAGGAGCCAGCAAACCACCTTTGGAAGGATTGCTTTATTATGCAGGAGTTCAAGAATTCTAATAATTTCCGGTATGATCACGAATCTGGCGGTGGCTCAGGGTCCAGGCCGGGTTATGGTGGAGGAAGTTCCGGTTCAGGATTTAATGGTAATCCGGGCGGACATAATAGTCAAAATAGTCAGAACAACCAGGGTGCTTACAACCAACAGCAGCAACAGTCAGGTTACCAGAGCAACCCAAAGTAGTTGAGTAGTGGGCAGTACCATGTCTTTACCACTAGCTTGGACAAGCGAGATCGGAAGGTTCAGAGGAGGGCAGTCAACTCTGTTGAACCGGCCATACCCCGTTATCTACGTTGGCCTGAACAACCAATCATATGGAGCAGAGAGGATCACCCACCCAAGGTCAATAATCCGAGTCAGTTGGCTCTGGTGGTGGCGCCTCAGGTGGGAGGTTATAAGTTCACCAAGGTGCTCATGGATGGAGGGAGCAGCATTAACATCCTGTACTATGAGACCTTCCGTCGTATGGGACTAACAGATAAGAATCTCAAACCGTCTAATACAGTATTCCACAGTGTAGTGCCTGGCAGATCAACATATCCCGTTGGTAAGATAGCTCTGGAAGTGGCCTTTGGGGATGATCATGATTCCAGGTCGGAGACATTGACGTTTGAAGTGGTGAAAATCCAAAGTCCATATCATGCCCTGTTTGGGCGACTGACATATGCCAAGTTTATGGCTCGGCCCTGTTATGTGTATTTGCAGCTCAAGATGCCGGGTCACAAGGGGACAATAACGGTTCACGGAAGCCGCAAAATTGCTTTGGAATGCGAGGAAGGAGATGCGGCTTATGCAGAGTCGGTTTGTGCCATCGAGGAGCTGAAGTACTATAAAGACAATGTTGATCCGGCGGACATGACTTCGTTGAAGAAGCCAACTACGGAGCATGATCCGGCCCTGAAGTTCAAATCGGCAGCAGAAACTAAGCTTGTTGACTTCGTACCTGGCAATTCGTCCAAGCAGTTCAGCATCAGTGCCAACTTGGATCCGAAATAGGAAAGCGCGCTCATCGAGTTCATCCGTGAGAATCGGGACATTTTTGCATGGAAGCCCTCCGACATGCCAGGTGTACCGAGGCAACTCGCTGAGCACACACTTAATGTGGATCCTAAATATAAACCGGTGAAACAGTTCCTCCGCCGGTTTAACGAAGAAAGGCGCAAGGCGATTGGAGAAGAGGTAGCCAGGCTCTTAGCAGCTGGCTTTATTGTTGAAGTTTTTCACCCCGAGTGGCTTGCCAATCCGGTGCTGGTCCTCAAGAAAAACGGCACCTGGCGCATGTGTGTGGATTACACAGATCTTAATAAAGCCTGTCCAGCAGATCCTTTTGCCCTCCCCCGTATTGATCAAATTATTGATGCTACGGCGAGTTGTGAGCGTTTAAGTTTTTTGGATGCGTATTCTGGCTATCATCAGATCAAAATGGCAGTTAAGGACCAGGAGAAGACATCATTTATAACTCCCTTTGGAGCCTTCTACTATGTGTCTATGCCCTTCGGGCTCAAGAGTGCCCAGGCAACTTACCAACGGTGTGTACAAAATTGTCTTCACAAGCAGATTGGCCGTAATGTACATGCTTACATGGATGATATCATAGTTAAATCCAGGGAGAAGGAGACTCTGATTGATGATTTGAAGGAAACCTTTGATAACCTGAGAACATACAAGATGATGCTTAATCCGGACAAGTGTGTCTTTGGTGTACCGGCGGGCAAGCTATTGGGTTTTCTAGTGTCCAACAGGGGAATTGAGGCTAATCCGGAGAAGATCACGGCTATCACCTCCCAGGCTAAACCGAAGTGTATCAACGATGTTCAACGCCTGGCAGGCCGGATTGCTGCGCTAAGCCGGTTTATCAGTCGCCTAGGTGAGAAGGCAATCCCTTTGTATCAGATGTTGAAAAATACGGATCAGTTTGTCTGGAGTTCTGCTGCTGATGAAGCATTTGAGGACTTAAAGCGGCAATTGGCCAATCCGCCTGTGCTCGCCGCTCCCGTTGACAAGGAGCCGTTACTGCTATATGTTGCTGCTAATGTTCGGGCGGTCAACGTAGCTATTGTGGTGGAGCGAAAGGAGGCAGGTAAGGAGCATCCGGTTCAACGTCCAGTCTATTATATCAGCGAGGTGCTCGTTGAGTCTAAGCAAAGGTATCCGCATTGGCAGAAGCTGGTGTATGGAGTTTTTATGGCAAGCCGGAAGCTTAAACAATATTTCCAAGGGCACTCAATTACGGTGGTCAGTACTGCTCCTTTGGGAGATATCATCCAGAGCCGAGAAGCAACTGGCCGAATTGCAAAGTGGGCCATAGAGCTGGGGCCATACGGTTTGAAGTATGTGCCTCGGACAGCGGTTAAGTCTTAAGCACTTATTGATTTCATCAATGATTGGACGGAAATGCAAGCACCTAAAGAAAAGCCGGATCATACGTATTGGACCATCCATTTTGACGGATCCAGGTAGTTGGAAGGCTCGGGGGCTGGAGTCGTATTAACTTCCCCACGAGGTGATAGGTTTTGTTATGTTCTCCGTTTAATGTTCCCTTGTACTAACAATGCAGCTGAGTATGAAGCCTTGCTCCATGGTCTCCGAATGGCTAAGGAGATGAATCTAAGTCGAGTTAAGTGCTTCGGTGACTCGGACCTTGTGGCTCAGCAAGTGTCTGGCACTTGGGACTCCAAGGACCCACTCATGGCAGCATATCGTCGTGAGGTGGATACTGTCGCGGGTTATTTCAAAGGCTATCAGGTGGACCACGTGGACCGGCGGAAAAATGAAGCGGCAGACGCTTTAAGCCGGCTGGGCTCTCAGCGTAAACCGGTCCCACCCAATGTTTTTCTGGATGTGCTGCACAACCCGTCGGTCAAGATCCCTGGTGAAGAGGATTTGGCTATTCCTGATCCGGAGGCTCAATTGGTGGCGGTTCTTCATGTTATTCCAGATTGGACGCTTCCTTACCTGGCGTACAAGAACCGGGGTGAGTTGCCAGAGGATGAGATTCTAGCCCGACAGATAATCCGGCGATCCAAGTCCATGGCTATCATCAACAGCAAGTTGCATCATTGCAGTATATCAGGAGCTTTTCAACGCTGCATGTCTCCTGAAGAAGGCCGTGAAATTTTGCGTGAGATCCACGAAGGAGATTGTGGTCACCATGCCGGTTCAAAGTCTCTGGTGGCTAAGGCGTTTCACCATGGTTTTTATTGGTTAACTACTCATGCTGATGCGGAGGATCTGGTCAGACGATGTGATGGTTGCCAAAGGTTTTCAAGGCGTGCTCATGTACCAGCTCAAGAATTGAGAATGATTCCAATTACTTGGACGTTTGCGACTTGGGGGCTGGATATGGTTGGGCCTTTCAAAAGGTCCAAAGATAAGAAGACCCACCTCCTGGTGGCGGTTGACAAGTTTACAAAGTGGGTGGAGGCAGAACCTGTTAGCAAGTGTGATGCGGCCATGGCGGTTCAGTTCATCAAAAAGGTGATTTTCCGGTTTGGCTTTCCGCACAGTATTATCACAGATAATGGTACCAATTTGTCCAAAGGTGCTATGAAGGAGTTCTGCGAACAGGAACACATCTGGCTCGACGTTTCATCAGTGGCACATCCACAGTCCAATGGTCAAGCAGAAAGAGCTAATCAAGAGATCTTGAGAGGCATCAAGCCCCGGCTCATGGTTCCTTTGCAGAGAACGCCGGGTTGTTGGGTAGACGAATTACCATCTGTGTTATGGAGCATCAATAGAACACCCAACAGATCAACATGATACACACCGTTCTTCATGGTTTATGGAGCGGAGGCGGTTCTCCCCAGTGATATCCGTCATGATTCACCTCGTGTCACGGCTTATATTGAAGCAGACAACGAGACAACACGGCAAGATGCTTTGGACCGGTTGGATGAAGAGCGTGACATCACAGCCGCCCGATCGGCGATTTACCAGCAGGATCTTCGTCGTTATCACAGTCGCCGGGTCAGAACGAGAACCTTTCAGGAAGGAGATTTGGTGCTTCGGCTCATCCAAGATCAGACTGATATGCATAAGCTATCCCCACCTTGGGAGGGGCCTTTCATGGTCAGCAAGAATCTGCACAATGGGTCGTACTATCTGATTGATATTTGTGAGCATAAGGACTCTCGTACATCAGAGGAGGAGACTAACAGGCTGTGGAATATAGCTCATCTTCGGCCTTACTATACCTGAGCCATTGGCTATACTTATGTACATATTACAACAATGTATATATTATGATTAAATATAATAAACCGGAACCTCAGCTAAAGCGGGGTATCTGTTCTTTTACATCATGTGAGGTTACACGGAGTTGCTCTAAAGCGGCCTCCGGTTTACCCCTTGAGTTCGCTTTGCTAAAAGCATCGTGTTATATCACTTGGAGGATTGGTCGTGTCCGAACTAGTACCATGCCTCTTGATAGGCGAAAGCCACCAGATCACTTGGGGACTCGGTCATGTCTGAACCAGTCATGCCTCTTGATCGGCGTAAGGCCACAGAATCACTTGGGGGCTTGGTCGAACCCGAACCATGACCATGCCATTTGGTCGGCATAAATTCCATGGTTTCATTTGGGGACCTGGCTGACTAGAACATAGTTACACCTAACGGGAGCTTGGTCGTGTTTGGCCATGGTAACGCCATTTGATCAGTTTAAATAAAACTTTTTTGGCAACGGTTTTGTCGTTGCTTTTGCTTCGCACTTTTCTTCGAAGGGGGGTTTTGCTTTTCATTGTGTTTTTTAAACCGACAAAAGTTTTTTAACCAATCAATTGACGAAACACAGTTCACGTCAATCCGGAGACTATTTGACCGGTTTGATCCTTGTTGTTAACATCCTCTTATGGGGTAACACGATGTTTATTATAACCCAGCACGGTTTACATGGTAAATCAGCGTCATATATATATACAGGAGCTGTTATCTCCTCCAACAGTGTGGGTTTGCAAAACTCCGCTTCAAGATTGGCCAAGCCAACTTCACACTCAACGATGGCATGTATTATGTATCTCAAAAATTTGATCATATACTTAAAATTTTGTTTTGGATGTTTTGATTTCATATATACAGACATCATATTCCGCCTGATGGTACAACCGCGGTGGCACTTGACGAATTTCTCATTTCAGAAAGTGTTTTGGAAAGTTCATTAGCACAGGAAGAACAAGTTATGCACGAAGGCATATAAACATCAAAGGTATCAGCTAGCCTATTACAAGGCAACATGGTGCCCATAATAATATAATTGTTTTTCACAAAGGAGAGGCAGTTTTAAAACCGGCTTCTGGTTCAAGCTTGGTCACCAGCCTGGCCTGAGGGTTGTGGGTCATCCTGTGCCGCTTCAGCCTCCGTTTCTCTACCCAGTGGCTGGAAATCCACAGTTGTCCAGTCGATTCCCATTAATGCTTGAAAAACAGCTTCATCATGGATCAACAATGACGGGTCAATATCGGGAGTGTAAGTATGCTTACGGATTGGAGGGATCAGATTTTCCGATTCATGGATTGGTGCAGCTATTCGCTTGTTCTGACTGTCATATTGCGCTTGATAATGAGACAAGTCTGCTTCCTCAGCCAACTGACAAGCTAGTGGACGTACCTCCCGGTTTATTGCTCGCAGATCCGCTTCACCAAATTCTGACCTGTCTTCCTTCAAGCTGGGATAGCCCTGAGCCGCTTCAATAGGATCAAAATCCGGCACCCAGGCTTTTGCCCGGATTAAGGCATTGATTGCACCGGTTCGAGCAGCAGATTTCTTCAGCTCTTCAACCCGGGCAGGAAGCACTAACAGTTTCATCAGAGTATCTTGAATCAAAGTGGGCGCCGGTTTGTTATGAGACGCGGTGCAGATGATCCGTTGGGCACCAGTATACAATTGTTCAACCAATGTATAGGCGGCTTTCAATTTCTTCCGCACATCTGACCCCAAGTGACCAATGCGTGTCCCTGAAATACCATAAAGGGTTAATAAACTGGCGACTCTGTAAGAAGGCAGAGCCAATTCAGAAGGCAAGCTGGCTTACCAAAGATAGCAATGGTCATGGCATGAACATGCCGCTTTATGCTGGTTAGTTCATCCGTCACTGGTTTTAGTGGCCCAATCCGCCCGTTTCTTCTTGAAGTTCTCCTTAAGTTGTTCCATGGCGCTTAAAGCACTGGCCAATTCCTCTTTTGCTTTGGAGGTTTCAGTCTGTTGGGTTTTCAGGTTTTCTTAAAGATCGATGACTTAGTTTTCTTTCGTCTTCAGCTCCGCCTGCATGCATACAGATATATGTGTCAACAAATCGGTAGAAGGATTCAAGTACCAACCACATAACAAGTTATGCGCTTAGCACTTGGGGGCTAATGCATATTCGATCTTCATCTTTCAATTGTTTACAAAGTCCCAAGATCAATACAAGTATTCAACTTGGCACTTGGGGGCTAATGGCTATTTGATCATATATATTCTAATGTGGCAGTTTCAATTACTTAAAGTACCGATTTAACTACGCTAAGTTGAACCGGCCCTTGGGGGCTACATCAGAAAATTTCAAAGCATCAAGATTTATATTATTAAGTCCCGTTTTGAAAGAATATTTCAAACCGGCCCTTGGGGGCTACATCAGCAAATTTCAAAGCATCAAGATTTATATTATTAAGTCCCGGTTTGAAAGAATATTTCAAACCGGCCCTTGGGGGCTAGGAGAGTCAGCAAGAATGGAATCATACAAGCAGGAAGGAGCATATGGAAGTTACCTCATATTTATCTTTCATCATATTAACCAGACCGGCTTCGTAGTCACGGCTGGTATATAGCCGGTTCAGATAGCCGGAATGGATGTCTTGGGCGTTCAGAGCAGCATAAGTCGTCAGATCAGCGTTCCACTTGCCTTTGCCAAAGGCAGCAAATTCTTCCTTGGCAGAATGTTTTGATAAAGCGACAGGATTGTTTGGCTCAGTATGGCCAGTGCCAGTAATGACAACCTCATCATCCTTGGTACCGCCGGTTTGCACTGGAGCTGTTGGCTTGTTAGTAGTTTTCGCTGGACCGGTGGAGCTTTCAATCCGGATGGAACCTGTGGGCTGATGGATAGAACCTGAGGTATCAGTAGGTCTCTCTTCAGCAATAAGATCATCATCTTGCTGCGGTGGATCGTTGGGAATATCCTCAGGAATAGCCGCTTCAGCATTGGGCGTCTTGTCTGCTTCAAGAACGACATCTTCTTCGGCCGCTTTGTCCAGGCGGGCTTTCTTGCTTGGCCTAGGTTTGGCCCTGAGAAGAATAACAAAATCAAATACAGCATATGTTCTAAGGCAATGTACTGCAAACATCACAATAAGTATAGCTTACCCAAGCACCGTTTTGAGCGGTGGGAGCTGAGTAGCCGATGACTCGCCAGAAGATGAGTGGGAAGTAACCTGGTAATCGGAGTCAGACGGATTAAGAGGTTGACGAAAGCAGCCCGCTTTAGGACAAGCACCGACAAGCAAATTAGAGACCTCGGAATGGCGTTTTCGAACCGGATTGTTCGGTAAACCGGTGGAGGTAACTACCTGGCCGCTGTGCCGGGTGGTGCGGCGAGCTTTGTGTTGTTGGGTCTTCATAAGAAGTTTAGGATCCAAATAAGCAAGAGGATGAGAAAATTTAACTTTCTGGTTTGCCTGGCGGATTTTTTGTGAAGGCAAAGTTTCTGAATCGGAAGAGAGAATAATTACCTCTGCAACATCCGCGTGGCTGGCTTCGGCATCATCCTGACAAATATCATCATCAATAAGACGCATGAAAAATAAACCAAGTGAGTCAAGCTCTACCTCAAAGTCCGGATTATCCACCTCATCATCAGGGGCCGGATTAGAAGATGCAGTGGTTCTTTTCCTGTGGGCAGTCTTCTTCACAGCTTTAGTCTTTTGCCGGGTTGCTCTTTCCGGTTTGTCTGATTTTTCTGGTTTCTCCTGCGGCAGTTTTTTGCTCCAAAACGGATCATCGCCCTGATTATGAAGACACTGATATTAAAAACAATGACCAGACATATCAATAATAGATTCAGCAAAGAGAAAAATCAAAGTCTTATAGCTGGCGGTTTGTTGGTGGCACAAAAAGGAAGCAGGCCGGTTCTAGCGCAAACGTGTTCCGATTCATTCAGTATCTTATGCACAGCCTCTGTGATTTCTTCACCGGAGAGCTGGAGTTTTGAATGTCGCAGTGGGTCATCAACACTGTCAGTATACTCGCACATCAAACCGGAGCGCTGACTAAGGGGCAGTATGCTCCATGATATCCAACAGCGAGCAAGATCAACCCCTGTTAAACCGTTGGCCATAAAGGCTCTGAGCTTTGATAGCTAAGGAGCATATTTACTTCTCTCCTGTGCAGTCAATCTTTGTGGAAAAGGGTGTGTGTTGCTGAGTCGCTCCGGTCGAAAGCCAGGCAAGGGATTCTCACCAGCAGGGGAGGTGTCTTTGCAGTAGAACCATGTCTGATTCCATTCTTTGGGGTGGCTATGCAGTTTGGCATGAGGGTATGTGACCTCTTTCCTTTTTTGAATCGCCACGCCACCCAACTCCATATTGGAGCCGTCAGTAAACTCAGTACGACGGTTTAGATGGAAAAGGTCTCTGAACAATTCCACTGTGGGCTCCTCTTGAAAGAACGCTTCACAGAGCACTTGGAAGTGACACATATTTGTAACAGAGTTGGGGCCAGTATCTTGTGGATGGAGCTGGAAATCGGCTAAAACATCCCGGTAAAATTTAGAACCGGGCGGTTTAAAGCCCCGGGCTAAGTGATCTACGAAAACAACAACCTCTCCTTCTCGAGGTGTGGGAGGGCATTCTTTGCCAGGAGCCCTCTAATGGATGGTATCTTTGCTGCCTAAAGCGCCAATCAGGACTAAATCATCCAGTTCAGCCTCTGTCACGCGAGAAGGAACCCAATTGCACTCATACACTTGCTTGGCCGTGATGGAATCTACAAGGTAGAAGATCCCGGTTCAAAAATGCATTGATTAAAGTGCACTGGTATGTACAATGTTAAACCGGAGACAACTCTATCTAAACTGGAGTTTTATGAAGCAACAGCAGCAGGCGGTTCAACAAGGGGACTAATGGTATATACCGGTCTGGCAATTTTTCTATAAAGTTAAACCGCCGGATCTAAGCATTGAAACAGTTGAGATTACAGATAGATAAGTGTACAGAAACAGATTTCACAAGATTTCTCTACAGCAATGGATCTGAAGCAAGTTCAGAAAAGAAGGAAAATATTCAAGGTTCAAAAAAGAACAGTATCGAATCAATGGGCAGAGATACAGGTAGAGCTACGGTCTTGAGGCATATGAGTAAAGGCGGATGCTAAGAACTACCGCTACACAGAGCACAGGTTCACAGGTTCATCTAGGATCTATCATATGAGTACGAAGCAGACGATGAACTCTGAAGAACTTGGAAACCCTAGAACGGATCTACGAAGGAAAAGGTGAAGAACTCACCGGAGCCGAGGAAGAAACAGAAGGTCGCCATGATGCTCTGGTACAGTCAGGGTGACGCAGCGGCCAAGGTTGGAGCAGAGGTCGTCGACGGCGGCGGAGCTCCGAAGCTGGACGACGCGAGGAAGACGAAGCAAAAGGGCACGAAGGGGAAAAAGAAATGACCCTTCGGTCCTATTTATAAGGCAAGGGACAGGAGTCAGGCGCGAAAATAAAGGGACTGTGGGTTTGGAAATGAAGTTGTCGCCTTAATTGTCGGAGACCTATTAAACAAAAAACAAAAAGGGGGTATCATGGATAAGGTTCTTTACAATAGGTGATGTCACGCCGGTTTACAACAACCAGAGAAGATGACATCACGGCGGTTCAACAAATTACAAGAAGATGTTGAAGGTGAAGATTTTTGCTAAGGATTGACATGAACCTGTTCAAATCAATCTGGGGCCTAATGTTGGGGATATTACTACTGGGCGTAAACCGGCCTATTTGGGCCGGGTTAACTTCATCAGTAATTAATTATGTTAAAGCCCAAGAAGGCAGATGAGAGCTCAAGGCCCATGGTCGGTTTAAGGCCTGTAGCCGTAAACCGGCGTTGGTATGTAACTTGTATTGTAAGTTAGGAATAAGTAGAGACCAAACCGGACACATCTATGAGCCAGTATTGGGAATCTGTGAACCGACGGGCGTCACCCATGTATATAAGGGGACGACCCGGCGGCGGTTCAGAGGACAGACAATAACTCGAGACATAGGCGAAGCTTGTTTGCTTCATAGTCATCGAAACCCCATCAATTCCATCACAACTAGACATAGGCTTTTACCTTCATCGAAGGGGCTGAACTAGTATAAACTCTCTTGCGTCCTTGTGTCTGCTTTAACCCCTTCAAGCTAACCCGTCGCGATGGCTCCACGACTAAGTCCTTTCTCTAGGACATCTGCCGTGACAATTCCATGATAGGTTGCATATTGACGGAACACCACATCAATTATTTGGTTCTCTCTCATTTAGGTACCCAACAATATTAAATGTTGTTAAACATGGCAAGAGGTGAGGCATAACAAAACTACACCATTTAAACAATTTAAATGAGGCCGGATATAACAAATAACGAATCCGGTAAATCCCCATATGCCTTAGTAATTAATGCAAACAATAGTTTTAAACATTTTAATTGTTGGTATCATGATGCGGATGACATGTGCAAGTTTAATGCAATATTTATGAAAAAGTTGATAAGAGCATTTTATGAAGCATTTGTCACCGTGGTAGAAAGAAAGGGGTGCCACGACGACAAAACAAAAATGGTGCCATGGCAACATTCCGGTTCCGGTAACTCGATTGAGATGCCGGTGAAAAGAAAGTGTGACGGGAGCGAGTCACGCAAGGATGGTGGGGTGATCCCGGATACCAAGTTCCCACGGGTCGACAGTATGGCAAACGAGGGGAGACGTGTAATGACAACTCGGACACGGCGCACACGCGGACATCACATACAACATGCATTTGTCCATGGTGGTTGGTCCGGCAGTTATACCTTTCAAGGGTGCATTTCGAGGCGGAATGAGTCGGTGCAAAGTAGAGGAAGTAGACGTTCTCGCGACGGTAGAGGAAGTAGTGGTACACGTCTCGGAGAAGGACTTGACGCATTCGATGTTTCCGAGGGCGACGGTAGGGGAACTTGGCGTTAGTGCTACACGGGGCTTCGGTGACGATCGATCGACATGGCAAACGTAGAGGTACTATGCTTTGGTCGTCGTGGTACTTAACGATAGTAGTGGTACAAGGGTTGTAGCCAGCCTTGTCGGTTCATCGTGTAGTCTTAAACGTTCCGTAGATGTTCATGTCGTCGAAACCGTTCGGATCTTGGAGCGATGGTAGTTGTTCACTTGGCGGTCTCGACGGATTCGAAAGGGTACTTGGCGGTCTGTCGTGGTACTTGGCGATGTTCCCTGTTCAATGGTCATTGGACTTGGCGTCCCAGCCCGTAGTCGTTCGGGCATCGTGGAAGAGCTTGACGCTCACGGGGTCTTGGTCTCGACAAGAGAAGGCAGCGGGGCAACGTCCTTGACGGACGCAGCTTGTGCAGGGGAACCATGGCGAGGCCGAAGGTGGGGTCTCGAGCAGGAGGTGTCCACACCTGGAGCAGAGGAGGTGGTCGACGTCGTGCACGAGGCAAGGTCGATGAAGGTCGCAGGTTGAGGGTGCTGCAGGCGGGAGCGGCTGAAGATGGTGGGGGAGCCACACAGCTCGACGGAAGCAGGGGCAGCGGAGCTCGTGCATCGGGCGGTGACACTGGACGAGGAGGAGGCTTGGCAGCCGTTCTGGAGCAGGGAAGCAGAGGGGGCGACTGGCGTCGGTGAGATGGTGCAGGGCAGGTCGGGTCGCCGGCGCGGGCGCCATGGCCGGAGGCGACGTGGCTCCGGTGGCACAGTGTTTGGCAGGGCCCCGTCGGCAGCCTCCGGCGAAGGAGCCGAATGGTGGTGGGGCAACGGCGACACTGGAGGGACGGGGGAAGGGAGCAAGGCGGCAGAGTGGGGGGTGCTGGCGCAGGAGCTCCTCTCCCTGTGCGAAGCATGTGGCGGCGCTAGGAGAACGAGAGGGGAAGGGTCGTGGGAATCGTGCAGGAGAGACGAGGGAGATGGGGATCGGACTATGTGCGTTGCACTCTCCTGGCGGCTAGGGTTAGAGAAAAGGGGTGCGGCTGGCCTTGCTGGTCTACGCTGGAAGAATGGGCCGGCCTGGGAAAGGATGGCCTCGGGTGGGCCGGCGTGAGAGGTTGGGAGGCCCAGGAGGCCGGCGGTGCAAACTCTCTCTCCCTCCCTTATTAACTTCTATTTGTTGCAAAAACAGAAATAGAGAGAAAAGTACAGAGGGTTAGGTGATGAAGTAGGGATGGAGGAACATATTTCTGGAAAACATGAAATATGTCCGATTTAATCAAATTAGTTTGGGAATTTTTATAGACTATAAATTTAAACATGTTTGAATTTAATTCAAACTTGCATGAATTTATAACCTAACCAAACTGAAGCCAAATGGGCTTAAAATTTATATGATGACCCTACATAATAAATATGATTTATGGGCAAAAGATGAACATTTATTTGAGCAAATCTATTTGCAACTCAAATAAATAGAGAAAAGGAAAAAAGGAAGTGGCATAGGGATTTGAAACTTGGGTGAAACCAAGTTGGAAGTGAGCATGGGGTTGATGGAAGGATCAAGAGAAGAACAGAAGTTGCAGTGCACACGAGCAACTAAATTAAACAAACACAACAATGGTATGGAGAAGATGCATGATGCAAAATAAAACAAACATCACAAGCGAGCAAGCACGCATGAACATGATGGATGCAAAAGCACATGGCAACATACATGAAGATGGAATGCCAAGGTGAAATAAAAGATAACACAAGCATGATGATGCAACAATTTAAGATAACACACGGCGACAAGGAGAAACATGGACGGCGTCTGGAGCATCGGTCTTGGGGCGTTACAACACTCCACCACTATGAGAGGATCTCGTCCCGAGATCTAGAATGGCAACGGAGGGAAAACGGAAGAGAAAGAGAAGAGGTAAGACTAAGTTGCTTCTTTGACCAATGAGTGAAAACAAAGAACCTTGAAAATGTTAAGCCATATCGAGAAAAGAATACAACGGAGATAAATGAAGTTTAAAGCACTCCGGTAGGGAAGAGGAACAAGGAATTACAAATTCGAACAACACTTCGGTTGAAAAGAGATGAAAGACTTGATAAAATGAAAGAGCTTGAGCAAAGGGGCACAACACTCCGGTTAAAAGGATAAGCATGAAAAGGACAAGAAGAAGGTTTGAAGAGAGCAGCAACACAATTCCTCCAGGAGGGAGAGAAATAGAAGATAGATGATTAAAATAAAAGAATGGAGAAGAAAATGCCAACTTCTGCCACAAAAGAGTTTGAAAAGGCATCTTTAGGAGAAGGGTCGAACGGAGTTGTTGGAACATCAACAATGAAAGGAATACGCTTGATATGGTCTTATGGAATACATCTCAAATTATGAGGTGTCAACCAGCCACTCACGGGAAGAAGAATTGGATTGATATGAACAAGGAGACGAGAAAACTATTTCACCAGGAGAATAAAAGAAGAACTTGGGTCACTTATGAGCACCATAGATAGCAACAATCCTTAGGGAAGGCTTTTGGTGAAAAATAACCCAAAATACTTCCAACGAAGAGGTTGATGGATTTAAAATATCTCATACTTGATAACTTGTGAATCATGAAAACATGAACTCAAATTATCAAGAATGACATAATACCACCCCCAATGATATGGAAGAAAGAACTGCACTCCAAATTGCAAAATGAAGAATGCTTGAGCTCCATAAAAGAATCTCAATGAAAACTTTGAGAAGGAATTAAATCCTTGATGAACCATCATGTAGAACCTTCATGAAGAACTCCGGTAATAAAAGAATGATCCAAAATAATTGAATGATGAAAATAATAAGATTGAAGCCTTGCAATGATTTAGATAGAGATCTCCATGATAATATAATTGAAAGAGGTTGGAACTCCGGGAAAAAGAGAAGATGAAACAATTGAAGCCGAGAATTTGATGAGCCTCCGGAATAAGGAATTGAATATACTCGATGAAACAAGAATAAGAATTACATTATGCGTATCCTTCACCAATTAAATTGATGACGAGCAAACGGATTTGGCATAGTACTTATTCTCAACAAAAAGATTAGAATAGATATAGCACAACTTGAGAATGTCTTCGATGATCCCCCGGTAGGATGACATAACGGATGAATTGATACAAAAATAAAGGAAGCGAAATCTTGAACGAACCACCATAAGAATTGAAAAAGAGCGAAGTAAAGGGATGAATCACCGGGTAGGAATTGTGAAATGAATGACGATACTTGAGACAATCTAGATACATGAGAATGAAGGGATCATGATTGATTAGAGATCACTTGAATGATGCACCGGTAAGATTGGAGAATGATGACTGAAAGCTGAGAATGAATAAATCTGAGATGATGGACTCCAGAGGAAGGAAAAGAATTTTCGCGATCAAAACAATTAGGAGTGGATGGCCTTGAACTAGAACCACGAATCTGTGAGAGAACGGATAAGATATGGAGGTAAAACTCTTCTTCGGTCTTCAAATCTCCGAGAATGACGATGAGAAACACCACCATGAATTATTTTGAAACTCTGGAAGAATCAAAATGAAGAGGTTGAGCCAACGATGAAAAGAATTTGACAGATCTTGGAGAAGTACATCTGACTGATGAAAATTCATTCTTACGTCAAACTTTGAAAAGAATTTGGGAGTAACTCTGGGAAAAATTAGAAGAGCCAGGTAAGATCCTGGGAGAAGACCTGTGGGTTAGGGCCCACTGAAAAGAAACACCGTTGAAATGATTACTTGAAAAAGGAGAATGCACCGGTTGAATTAAATGGTTTGAATAAGATAACATTCTTGAAAGATCTTGAACGGATTGAGAAGGAAATGAATCATCCAAGATATTTTCAGCACTCCGGAACAACAGAATAGTGCGAGGTGAATGATAAAGAGGTGCACCGGTAAGAAAAGGTATTTGAAACGAGGAAAAAGGATATGATCCACAAAGCTTGACTTGGTTCCACCGGAGAAGAAAAAGAATGAATAATGGTGAACTAGAAGCTCCGTTAGAATCTTCATGAGAAACACCGGATAAGAATGGAGAGACTTCCATCGATAAAATGAATACTTGAATAAGAAATCTGAGTCCTTGAAGAAAAAGGGTGGGTGGGTGGGAAAAACACAAAAGCAACTTGGAGACGGATGAAACAAACACCGTTGAGAAGAACTAATATTTGATCTTGCAGATGTTGAAATGATCAGATCCACTTGAAGAGAAGCACATCCGTGAAAAGGATTGACATGACAAACTCGATGATCGAGAAGGATTAGTATTCACATAGGAATATGAGAACACCGTTTAGGAAAGGTATGGAATCACACTTGACATTGAAGCAACTCGAATACCACAACTCAAACAAAACAAAGGTTTGGCTTGCGAAATAAGCCGAACAAACATATGATAGAGATTTCGTCCGAAGTTTTCGTGGTGGGGCCTACACGGGCTCGATCGTACAGCACCATCATGTACAAGGCAGTGCACATGACATACGAAGCGTCCCTGAGTCGGCATAGCCAAGGACTCTTTAAGACACAACGAGACCACTATAAAACCAACCGTGAATAGGCGGACCACTAGACGTCGAACCCCAATTTCATATCATACATCTGTCGGAAAGATATCCTAAGAGCTACTTGAATTCCCACTTATAAACTCCCAAAATTTTCCGGTTATGCAATCAGGTGTTGGGGATACAGGGGAAGCATAATATCTCACCCAAAACTAGCAAATCCTACATCCAGCTATATCCATCCTTCAACAAATAACCAAGAAACTTTCGGAAATCATCTACCTCAACCTTCGAAAAGCATCCGTTATACGAGTTATGGCAATACTCCCGAACTCCCGCCCCAGTGCTGGGTGGCGTCGAGGTTATCTCAGCAACAACTGCATAAAAGAGATTTTCGATGTCGGCGAACTAAGCTCAGGTATTCCAGAACTGCAACAATAAAATTGTGACGACAACACCTCGGAGCTCAACTCCCCGGGACACTGCCACAACCCCTAAAGACAGGAGGCACCAAGAACAATGTTCTCGTCACAACACCATCGAAACGATTCCAAGATACCCGCGTGATCCTAAAAAAAGTTTAGTGAAATTTGAGAAGAGAATAGTCAAAACTCTACGTGAGGATGCCTTACCAGAGCGATGAAGGGACTGGGGAGTAAAAAGAATTCCTAAACTCTCCGATATATAATTCCTAAATGACTCAAAACATTTTTTCTAGACTCAACAACGGCTGCTAATAATGATCAAACAATGGGGGCTCCTAAGGTCGGGGAAGGCTCTGATTACCAACTTGTAACGCCCTCGATGCGGCTATATCTCCCATGTGTCGAAGCACGACTTAGAGGCATAACCGCATTGAAAGCAATGTCGCAAGTGAGGTAATCTTCACACAACCCATGTAATACATAAGGGAAAAAGATACATGGTTGGCTTACAATCGCCACTTCACACAATTACATGAATAAAGCATTACATCAATCAGATACAATCAAGGTCCGACTACGGAACCCAAAATAAAAGAAGATTACCCCAAATGCTACACAGATCCCCGATCGTCCCGACTGGGCTCCACTACTGATCAACTAGCACGAAAACAACACAAAGGACAAGATCTTCATCGAGCTCCTCCTTGAGCTTGGTTGCGTCACCTGCTCGGTTCAACGGCACCTGCAAGCTGGTTTTGGAAGTATCTGTGAGTCACGGGGACTCAGCAATCTCACACCCTCGCGATCAAGACTATTTAAGCTTATGGGTAAGGTAAATGTATGATGTGGAGCTGCAGCAAGCGACTAGCATATATGGTGGCTAACCTATTCGCAAAAGAGAGCGAGAAGAGAAGGCAAAGCACGATCGAGAAACTATGATCAAGAAGTGATCCCAGAACAACCTACGTCGAGCATAACTCCAACACCGTGTTCACTTCCCGGACTCCGCCGGAAAGAGACCATCACGGTTACACATGCGGTTGATGTATTTTAATTAAGGTCAACTTCAGCTTTTCTACAACCGGACGTTAACAAATTCCCATCTGCCCATAACCGCAAGCACGGCTTTCAAAAGTTCAAATCCCTGCAGGGGTGTCCCAACTTAGCCCATAACAAGCTCTCATGGTCAACGAAGGATATTCCTTCTAGCGGGAAGACCCGATCAGACTCGGAATCCCGGTTACAAGACATTTCGACAAGGTAAAACTAAACCAACAACACCGCCCGAATGTGCCGACAAATCCCGATAGGAGCTGCACATATCTCTTTCTCAGGGCACACTCAGATTGTCTTAGGTACGGGTAGGCCAGCCCAGTGTTGCCCCTGGTGGCCACCGGCAGCTGACAGGTTGGACCAACACTCAGAGGAGCACTGGCCCGGGGGGTTAAAATAAAGATGACCCTTGAGTCCGCGAAACCCAAGGGAAAAAGAGGTTAGGTGGCGAATGGTAAAACCAAAGTTGGGCATTGCTGGAAGAGTTTTATTCAAGGCGAACTATCAAGGGGTTCCCATTATTACCCAACCGCGTAAGGAACGCAAAATCCGGGAACATAACACTGATATGACGAAAACTAGGGCGGCAAGAGTGGAACAAAACACTAGGCAAAAGGCCGAGCCTTCCACCCTTTACCAAGTATATAGATGCATTAATTAAATAAGAGATATTGTGATATCCCAACAAGTAAACATGTTCCAGCAAGGAACAACATCTCCATGTTCCAACAAGGAACAAACTTCAATCTTCACCTGCAACTAACAACGCTATAAGAGGGGCTGAGCAAAGCGGTAACATAGCCAAACAACGGTTTGCTAGGACAAGGTGGGTTAGAGGCTTGGTTCAACAATATGGGAGGCATGATAAGCAAGTGGTAGGTATCGCATCACAGGCATAGCAAAAGAGCGAGCAACTAGCAAGCAAAGATAGAAGTGATTTCGAGGGTATGGTCATCTTGCCTGAAATCCCGCAAGGAAGAACGAGTCCATGAAGAAGACAAACAGACGTAGATGAACGGGTCCTCACAAACGTGACGTTATCGGAACTAACCCGAAGAAGCAGCACCGGAAAGAAGCAAACAACATAGTAAACAACCATCACATCAACATGGCATGATGCATAACCAAGTATGATGCATGTCCGGTTAAAAGAAGCATGGCATGGCAAAGGGCACAAACAAAATTACAAGTTAAGTGGAGCTCAATATGCAACGGGTTGCATATTGACGGAACACCACATCAATTATTTGGTTCTCTCTCGTTTAGGTACCCAACAATATTAAATGTTGTTAAACATGGCAAGAGGTGAGGCATAACAAAACTACACCATCTAAACAATTTAAATGGGGCCGGATATAACAAATAATGAATCCGGTAAATCCCCATATGCCTTAGTAATTAATGCAAACAACAGTTTTAAACATTTTCATTGTTGTTATCATGATGCGGATGACATGTGCAAGTTTTATGCAATATTTATGAAAAAGTTGATAAGAGCATTTTATGAAGCATTTGTCACCGTGGTAGAAAGAAAGGGGTGCCACGACGACGAAACAGAAATGGTGCCATGGCAACATTCCGGTTCCGGTAACTTGATTGAGATGCCGGTGAAAAGAAAGTGTGACGGGAGCGAGTCACGCAAGGATGGTGGGGTGATCCCGTATACCAGGTTCCCACGGGTCGACGGTATGGCAAACGAGGGGAGACGTGTAATGACAACTCGGACACAGTGCAAACGCGGACATCACATACAACATGCATTTATCCACGGTGGTTGGTCCGGCAGTTATACCTTCCAAGGGTGCATTTCGAGGCGGAATGAGTCGGTGCAAAGTAGAGGAAGTAGACGTTCTCGCGAAGGTAGAGGAAGTAGTGGTACACGTCTCGGAGAAGGACTTGATGCATTCGATGTTTCCGAGGGCGACGGTAGGGGAACTTGGTGTTAGTGCTACACGGGTCTTCGGTGACGGTCGATGGACATGGCAAATGTAGAGGTACTATGCTTCGGTCTTCGTGGTACTTGACGATAGTAGTGGTACAAGGGTTGTAGCCGGCCTTGTCGGTTCATCGTGTAGTCGTAAATGTTCCGTAGATGTTCATGTCGTCGAAACCGTTCGGATCTTGGAGCGATGGTAGTCGTTCACTTGGCGGTCTCGACGGATTCAAAAGGGTACTTGGCGGTCTGTCGTGGTACTTGGCGATGTTCCCTGTTCAATGGTCGTTGGACTTGGCGTCCCAGCCCGTAGTCATTCGGGCATCGTGGAAGAGCTTGACGCTCACGGGGTCTCGGTCTCGACAAGAGAAGGCAGCGGGGCAACGTCCTTGACGGACGCAGCTTGTGCAGGGGAACCATGGCGAGGCCGAAGGTGGGGTCTTGAGCAGGAGGTGTCCAGACCTGGAGCAGAGGAGGTGGTCGACGTTGTGCACGAGGCGAGGTCGATGAAGGTCGCAGGTTGAGGGTGCTGCAGGCGGGAGCGGCTGAAGATGGTGGGGGAGCCACACAGCTCGACGGAAGCAGGGGCAGCGGAGCTCGCACATCGGGCGGTGACACTGGACGAGGAGGAGGCTTGGCAGCCGTTCTGGAGCAGGGAAGCAGAGGGGCGACTGGCGTCAGTGAGATGGTGCAGGGTAGGTCGGGTCGCCGGCGCGGGCGCCATGGCCGGAGGCGACGTGGCTCCGGTGGCACAGTGTCTGGCAGGGCCCTGTCGGCAGCCTCCGGCGAAGGAGCCGAATGGTGGTGGGGCGACGGCGGCACTGGAGGGACGGGGGAAGGGAGCAAGGCGGTAGAGTGGGGGGTGCTGGCGCAGGAGCTCCTCTCCCTGTGCGAAGCATGTGGCGGCGCTAGGAGAACGAGAGGGGGAGGGTCGTGGGAATCGTGCAGGAGAGACGAGGGAGATGGGGATCGGACTATGTGCTTTGCACTCTCTTGGCGGCTAGGGTTAGAGAAAGGGGGTGCGGCTGGCCTTGGTGGTCTACGCTGGAAGAATGGGCCGGCTTGGGAAAGGATGGCCTCAGGTGGGCCGGCGTGAGAGGTTGGGAGGCCCAGGAGGCCGGCGGCGCAAACTCTCTCTCCCTCCCTTATTAACTTCTATTTGTTGCAAAAACAAAAATAGAGAGAAAAGTACAGAGGGTTAGGTGATGAAGTAGGGATGGAGGAACATATTTCTGGAAAACATGAAATATGTCCGATTTAATCAAATAAGTTTGGGAATTTTTACAGACTATAAATTTAAACATGTTTGAATTTAATTCAAACTTGCATGAATTTATAACCTAACCAAACTGAAGCCAAATGGGCTTAAATTTTATAGGATGACCCTACATAATAAATATGATTTATGGGCAAAAGATGAACATTTATTTGAGCAAATCTATTTGCAACTCAAATAAATAGAGAAAAGGAAAAAAGGAAGTGGCATAGGGATTTGAAAATTGGGTGAAACCAAGTTGGAAGTGAGCATGGGGTTGATGGAAGGATCAAGAGAAGAACAGAAGTTGCAGTGCACACGAGCAACTAAATTAAACAAACACAACAATGGTATGGAAAAGATGCATGATGCAAAATAAAACAAACATCACAAGCGAGCAAGCACGCATGAACATGATGGATGCAAAAGCACATGGCAACATACATGAAGATGGAATGCCAAGGTGAAAATAAAAGATAACACAAGCATGATGATGTAACAATTTAAGATAACACACGTCGACAAGGAGAAACATGGACAGCGTCTGGAGCATCGGTCTTGGGGCGTTACAATATATAAAGGAGGGAGGGAGAAAGGAGGCCGGCCAGGAGGGGCGCGCCATGGGGGAGTCCTACTTGGACTCCCCCATGGCGCGCGTCCTAGTAGGATTCGCCCCCCTCCTTTTCCTTTCTTCCACCAGAGGGAAAGGAAGGAGGGGAGAAGGAGAAGGAAGGAGGGGGCTATGCCCCCACCCCTTGTCCAATTCGGTTTGAGCAGGGGAGGCGTGCTCCACCTCATGGCCATTCTTCTCTCTCTCCACTAAGTCCCACTAAGGCCCAATACTTCCCCTGGGGGTTCTGGTATCCTCCCAGTACTCCAAAAAATACCCGAATCACTTCAGAACCATTCCGATGTCTGAATATAATATTCCAATATATCAATCTTTACCTCTTGACCATTTCGAGACTCCTCGTCATGTCCGTGATCTCATCCGGGACTCCGAACAAACTTCGTTCATCAAATCACATAACTCATAATACAAATCGTCATCGAACGTTAAGCGTGCGGGCCCTGCGGGTTCGAGAACTATGTAGACATGACCAAGACATATCTCCGGTCAACAACCACTAGCGGAACCTGGATGCTCATATTGTCTCCTACAAATTCTACAAAGACCTTTATCGGTCAAACCGCATAACAACATACGTCATTCCCTTTGTCATCGGTATGTTACTTGCCCGAGATTCGATCGTCGGTATCATCATACCTAGTTCAATCTCGTTACTGCAAGTCTCTTTACTCGTTCTGTAATGCATCATCCTGTAACTAACTCATTAGTCATGTTGCTTGCAAGTCCTATAGTGATGTGCATTACCGAGAGGGCCCAGAGATACCTCTCCGATACACGGAGTGACAAATCCTAATCTCGATCTATGCCAACTCAACAAACACCACTGGAGACACCTGTAGAGCATCTTTATAATCACCCAGTTATGTTGTGACTTTTTATAGCACACAAAGTGTTCCTCCGGTATTCGGGAGTTGCATAATCTCATAGTCAGAGGAATATGTATAAGTCATGCAGAAAGCAATAGCAACAAAACTAAATTATCATAATGCTAAGCTAACGGATGGGTCTTGTCCATCACATCATTCTCTAATGATGTGATCCCATTGATCAAATGACAACACAATTCTATGGTTAGGAAACTTAACCATCTTTGATTAACGAGCTAGTCTAGTAGAGGCTTACTAGGGACATGGTGTTTTGTCTATGTATCCACACATGTATCAAGTTTCCAGTTAATACAATTCTAGCATGAATAATAAACATTTATCATGATATAAGGAAATATAAAATAACAACTTAATTATTGCCTCTAGGGCATATTTCCTTCACCTTCATGTTACGAAAATGCTCAGTGACTACAATGTTGCTCGTATGTTGTTGCAATCTATGGTTGCGGACGCCTCCAAGCATGGCTTGCCGCCAAGCTCAAGCACTGATAACCCACAAGTGTAGGGTATCACAATAGTTTTTGAGGGTAGAGTATTCAACCCAAATTTATAGATTCGACACAAGGGGAGCCAAATAATATTTGAAGGTATTAGTAGCTAAGTTGTCAATTCAACCACACCTGGATTATCTGTAGCAAGTAATCAATAGCAAAGTAATATGATAGTTTTGATAATAGTAGCAGTAGCAATGGTAACGGTAACAGTGATAGCAGTAGTTTTGTAGCAAGTGTAACAGTGATGATAGCAACAGTAACTTAGCAAGAACAATATAGGATAAATTCGTTGGCATTGGATTGGTGACTTGTTGGATGATATTCATCATGAGACAGTTATAACCTAGGGCGATTCGGCACTAGCGCTAGTTCATCGATATAATGTAGGCATGTATTTCGTAAATAGTCATACATGCTTGTGAAAAGAACTTGCATGGCATCTTTTGTCCTACCCTCCCGTGGCAGCGGGGTCCTATTGGAAACTAAGGGATATTAAGGCCTCCTTTTAATAGAGAACCGGAACAAAGCATTGGCACACGGTGAATACATGAACTCCTCAAACTACGGTCATCACCGGGAGTGGGCCCGGCTATTGTCACTGTGGAGTTGCCAGATCATAACACGTAGTAGGTGACTATAACTTGCAAGATCGGATCTAGAACATGGATATAATGGTGATAACATAAACGGTTCATATCTGAAATCATGGCACCCGGGCCCAAAGTGACAAGCATTAAGCATGGCAAAGTCATGGCAACATCAATCTAAGAACATAGTGGATACTAGGGATCAAGCCCTAACAAAACTAACTCGATTACATGATGAATCTCATCCAACTCCTCACCGACCAATGAGCCTACGAAGGAATTACTCACTCCCGGTGGGGAGCATCATGGAATTGGCGATGGAGAAGGGTTGGTGATGACGAAGAACGAAGATCCCCCTCTCCGGAGCCCCAAACGGACTCCAGATCTGCCCTCCCGGGGAAGAACAAGGCTTGGCGGCGGCTCCATCTCGTGGATCGCGATAATTCTTTCTCCCTGATTTTTCTGGAAAAATAAGATTTTATAGCGTCGGTTTCAGGCTCTGCGGGGCCACCAGGTGGGGACAACCCACCTGGGCGCGCCAGGAGAGGGGGCACACCCTGGTGGGTTGTGCCCACGCAGGTGCCCCTCTCCGGTAGGTCTTGTCTCCAGAAATTCTTATATATCATATAAAAATTCATCACAAAGTTTCGTTCTATTCCGAGAACTTTTATTTCTACACAAAAACAACACCACGGTAGTTCTGCTGAAAACAACGTCAGTCCGGGGTTAGTTTCATTCAAATCATGCAAATTAGAGTCCAAAACAAATAGGAAAAGCGTTAGGAAAAGTAGATACGTTGGAGACTTATCAACTCCCCCAAGCTTAAATCTTTGCATAAATAAGGTTAAACAACACCCAAATTTTCAGCCAACATTATAACTAACCATGCTGACAATAACTCTTAAAGATTATATTAACTCATATCAATGACACAATCAGCTAGCGAGCAATAATAAGACATCTCAAACTGCAACACCTTGTCAAAACAACCATGATATAATATGACAATAGTGGTATCTCGCTAGCCCTTTCTGAGACCGCAAAACATAAATGCAGAGCACCTCCAAAGTGCAAGCAACGACTAAACATTGTAATTCATGGTAGAAAAGATCCAGTCATGATGCACCCAACATTAGCTACACACAATGCATAAGTCATGACAGCTGTGCTCTCAGGTTCTAGCGCTTGTTTTAGAAGGTGATGACACAACATAAAAGTAAATAGATAGTCCCTTCACAGAGGGAAGCAGATTTGCAGAGGTGCCAGAGCTCAAGTTTTTTAAAACAGAGATAAATGATATTTTGAGACATGCACCCTTCTCATTTACTTCACGACTATTAGTTATCAATATCTCTCATGCTAAACAAGGTAGTGGCAGTTCCCAAGCGATAAAAAGTAAAGGTTTTGACTCCATTGGGAGTTTTTGTTTGATTATTCGAGCGATTAACTCTTTTTGTATTTTGCAGTTTGGGACTGGGCATCCCTATTACCGCCCTTTTCTCGTGCGATGGCGAGTGAATAAACACTCGACCTGAGAACAACCTGCTTAGCATGGAAGATACCGACTCCCTCTTGTCATTCCATGAACGATCCCGGCACACAAAAAGGATATTTTTTAGAAGTTTTTAGAGGTGGCACATGCAAATTTACTTAGGACGGCATGGTAATACTGCATATAGGTAGGTATGGTGGACTCATTTGGAATAACTTTGGGTTCAAGGTTTTTGATGTACAAGCAGAATCCCCACTTAGTACAGGCGAAGGCTAGCAATTAGATTGAGAAGCGGCCAGCTAGAGAGCAACAACGATCATCATGCATTATGCATAAGTAACATTGGACACTAGCATGAGTAGGATATGAACACCATGAACATAAAATATCATAGAGGCTATGTTGGTTTTGATTCAACTACATGCATGAACATGTGCCAAGTCAAGCCACTCGAACATTCAGAGGAGGATACCATATCATCATACTACATCACAATCATTTTAATGCAATGTTGATATCCAAGATAAATCATTATCCACTCCCACCTACTTATTCATGGCATGAGAAACTATAATCTCTAATTTTCATTGCAAACATGTTTAATCATAAAGGGCTGAATCATGGATACTAGGTTAAACATATTTACACAAATAGAACAAGTCGAGTTCATACCAGTTTCTCTCCGCCATGACCAGTTCATCGAATATCGTCATTATTGCCTTTCACTTGCATGACCGAACGATGTGAAAACAATAATAGTGCAAGAGTTCCATGGACTAAGCTGGAATCTGCAAAACATTTTATTCAACAGGAGAAGACAAGGTAAAATGGGCTCTTTATTAGTTCAACAATTATTCATATGGGAGCCACTCAACATTTTCATCATGGTCTTCTCCTTGGTACAACTCGAATAAAAGGAAAATAAATTCAGAGAAACACACTGAAATATTTTTGGAGTTTTTGGTTTTCTTGAACAAGAAATTAAAAGGGAAAAGCAAAAACGAGAAAACTATTTACACAGGAAAGCTCCCAACAAGCAAAATAAGAACAAGGAAATATTTTTGGGTTTTATTTTTAATACTACAGCTAAGCATGCATGGAAAATAAACTAACTACAACTATTTTTTTGGGTTTTTCTAAAGTTTTTCAAACACACAAGAAGAAAGCAAAAAAATAAAATTTAAACATGGATGATACAATGAAAAAGTGTGAACACCGACAAGATGAATAAGCAGACATGAATATAATGTCGGTGAGAAACACGTACTGCCCCAAGCTTAGGCTTTTGGCCTAACTTGGTAGTCGATCAGTAGTCTGGATAGTAGTTGGGGTACTGAGGAGCGGCCATCCACTGATCCCACTGCGGAGGCTCCTCCTCTGCCTCTATAGCAGCCTGAGCATTTCGGTAGGTGATGATGTCCGCGAGCATGATCTTATATCCACTCCTGGCAACAGAATCAAACAAAGCGGGAGCAGGCAAAGGAATAATATCACGAGTTTCAATGCTAAAAACCAGGTTATAAGGAATAGGAATATCAGGATAATCTTGTGCAAGAAAACGATGGTGTTCCATGGTTGCACGGTCTAGATAAACCTTGGTCAGAGGGTAATCATGAGGGAGTATCCCAACATTAAAGTGGGCCGCCAAGTGAGTATCATAAATCCCACCATGGATTTTACCCTGAGATTTATTAAGATGGAGGCGACGAGCCATAATAGCTCGCAAGCTATAAGTGTTGTCGCCCTCTAGTGCACGACGCAAGACAACAAGGTCTGGTGAGCTGAGCGCTCCCACCTTCTCCCTAGCAAGCAAGTGATGACCCACAAGTATAGGGGATCTATCGTAGTCCTTTCGATAAGTAAGAGTGTCGAACCCAACAAGGATCAGAAGGAAATGATAAGCGGTTTTCAACAAGGTAATCTCTGCAAGTACTAAAATAAGTGGTAACAGATAGTTTTGTGATAGGATAAATTGTAACGAGCAACAAGTAACAAAAGTAAATAAAGTGCAGCAAGGTGGCCCAATCCTTTTGTAGAAAAGGATAAGCCGAAACAAACTCTTATAATAGGAAAAGCGCTCCCGAGGACACATGGGAATATCGTCAAGCTAGTTTTCATCACGTTCATATGATTCACATTCGATACTTTGATAATTTGATATGTGGGTGGACCAGTGCTTGGGTGCTATTCTTACTTGAACAAGCATCCCACTTATGATTAACCTCTATTGCAAGCATCCGCAACTACAACAAAAGTATTAAGGTAAACCTAACCATAGCATGAAACATATGGATCCAAATCAGCCCCTTACGAAGCAACGCATAAACTAGGGTTTAAGATTCTATCACTCTAGCAACCCATCATCTACTTATTACTTCCCAATGCCTTCCTCTAGGCCCAAATAATGGTGAAGTATTATGTAGTCGACGTTCACATAACACCACTAGAGGCTAGACAACATACATCTTATCAAAATATCAAATGAATACCAAATTCACATGACTACTCATAGCAAGACTTCTCCCTTGTCCTCAGGAACGAACGTAATTACTCACAAAGCATATTCATGTTCATAATCAGAGGGGTAATAATATGCATATAGGATCTGAACATATGATCTTCCACCAATAAACCAACTAGCATCAACTAGAAGGAGTAATCAACATACTAGCAACCTACTAGCACCAATCCCGGACTTTGAGACAAGAATTGGATACAAGAGATGAACTAGGGTTTGGAGATGAGATGGTGCTGGTGAAGATGTTGATGGAGATTGCCCTCTCCCGATGAGAGGAGCGTTGGTGATGACGATGGTGATGATTTCCCCCTTCGGGAGGGAAGTATCCCTGGCAGAACAGCTCTGCCAGAGCTCTAGATTGGATCCGCCAAGGTTCTGCCTCGTGGCGGCGGAGTCTCGTTCCGAAAAGTTCCTCCCTATTTTTTTCTCATCAAAAGACCTCATATAGGAGAAGATGGGCATCGGAGAGCCACTAGGGAGCCCACGAGGTAGGGGCGTGCCCTAGGGGGGGCCACGCTCGTGAGCAGGGTGTGGGCCCCCTGGCCTTCATCTTTGGCGTGGATTTTTCTTTATTTCTTTTAAGACATTCCGTGGAGTTTTAGGACTTTTGGAGTTGCGCAGAATAGGTCTCTAATATTTGCTCCTTATCCAGACTAGAATTCCAGCTGCCGGCATTCTCCCTCTTTATGTAAACCTTGTAAAATAAGAGAGAATAGCCATAAGTATTGTGACATAAAGTGAAATAACAGTCCATAATGCAATAAATATCGATATAAAAGCATGATGCAAAATGGACGTATCAACTCTCCCAAGCTTAGACCTCGCTTGTCCTCAAGCGAAAAGCCGATAACAATAAATATGTCCTCATGTTTAGAGGTAGAGGCATCGATAAAAATAAAATACGGACATGAAGGCATCATGATTATTCTTATAACAACAACATATATAGATTTTGTCATATGATTACTTATGTTCAAGTGATGATCTATTCACAATGCAAAAGTATAAATCATAAACTTTATTGGGCTCCAACAAACTATAATCTCAGTCATTGAAGCAATTGCAATTTATCATAACATCGGAAAGAGTCTATGTCAGAGCTAAAAAGCAAGTCCACATACTCAACTATCATTTAGTGCTCCATAATTGCTGACACTCACGCAATACTTGTGGTTACAGAGTTTTAATCGGACACAGAGAAATATAGGGGCTTATAGTTTTGCCCCACAACCTTTTACCTCAAGGGTAATGTCAACAATAATGGTTCATGCTCCCCTACATCCAATTAGATATATATATATATATATATATATATATATATATATATATATATATATATCATGTTCTTTCCAACATGCTGAGCTTGCCAAAGGATAAAATGAAAAAGGAAAGGTGAAGATCACCGTGACTCTTGCATAAGGTAGAAGATAATAATAAAGGATAGGCCCTTCACAGAGGGAAGCAGAGGTTGACATGTGCTTTTATGGTTGGATATATAAAATCTCAATGCGAAAGAACGTCACTTTATATTGCCACTTGTGATATGAACCTTTATTATGCAGTCCGTCGCTTTTATTACTTCCACATCACAAGATCGTATAAAGCTTATTTCTCCCACACCAATCAATCATACATATTTAGAGCAATTTTTATTGCTTTGCACCGATGACAACTTACTTGAAGGATCTTACTCAATCCATAGGTAGATATGGTGGACTCTCATGGCAAAACTGGTTTAGGGATATTTGGAAGCACAAGTAGTATTTCTACCTGGTGCTGAGAATTTGGCTAGCATGAGGGGGAAAGGCAAGCTCAACAAGTTAGAGGAACCATGACAACATACTTTATATCAGATATAAGAAAGACATAACTCATTACGTTGTCTTCCTTGTCCAACATCATCTCTTTAGCATGTCATATTTTAATGAGTGCTCCCAATCATAAAAGATGTCAATGATAATATATCTATATGTGAAAACATATCTTTCCTTATTACTTCCTATTAATTGCAACAATGACCAAATCTATGTCTGCCAATTCCCAACAACTTTTAATCATCATACTCTTTCTATGTGAAGTCATTACTCTCAATAAGATCAATATGAACTTTCTGTTTCTTTTTATTCTTTTTCTCTTTTCTTTTATTCACCCAAGATCATGGCAAAATAATCAAGCCCTTGACTCAACACTAATCTTTATTATATATAACTCACGGACTCGATTACATAGAGAGATCATAAATCAAAACTCAAAACTAGATCATGCCATAAACTTTATTCTACTAGATCAAGATACTACTAATAGGATCGAACTAAGAAAAACGGTAAAGGTAGGAGTTGTGATGGTGATACGATACCGGGGCACCTCCCCCAAGCTTGGCAGTTGCCAAGGGGAGTGCCCATACCCATGTGATTATGTCTCCTTGATTGGTGAAGAAGGTGGCGGTGACGGATAATCGCACATCGAGCGTAAGAGGTCCTCCAGCTTGCGAATAATGCCCTTGAGTGCAATAATATGCTCCTTCAACAAAATATTTTCTTGTGTGAGATACTTGTTTTGAACACGAGCTAACTCAATCATCTTGAAAGCTTCGATCTCAGTTGGGGTAAGAAGGTTATGATCAATTTGAAGGGTGTCTTTTGCCGCTGGAGCTTGATCCTCCGTGGCCTTATTGATCCTTTCATCCTTGTTGACCCTCGTGGGTTCTTCCCTCTTTAGATCTATCTTCATTAGCCAAGCATCGTTGTCACCATTGTTGGAGGAGGAAGACGACATGATGCTTAGCCTGGAAAACCCTGACAGAAAACAGCTCGAAACAAGAACAGATGAGGTTTGCGTGATACGGGAGTCAAAACCTTCGGGAGAATATATAATGAATTTTTACCGACCAAAATACGTATTGTGCAATAAAACGGGGTCCAGAAGGCACACGAGGTGCTCACGAGGTAGGGGCGCGCCTAGGGGGTAGGATGCGTCCCACCACCTCGTGGCCCTCGTGTCTTCCCGAGATCTTGATTTTCATATCAAACGGAGAAATATTGCCAAAAATTGTTTGAGCTCGAAACTAACCACATACCTATCCTTTTCGTGAACGGGAGTCACCTCGGGGTTATTAAATATTGCGACCACATACACCTGCAGAAAAGTTTAGGAGGTGCCCTCGACGAGGTAGGCCCGCGATACACCTCTCGATAACTGGTTCCTGTTGTGGAACGTTGCAGAAAACAAAAAATTTCCTACTCGTTTCACCAAGATCATCTAGGAGTTCATCTAGCAACGAGTGATTAGATGCATCTACATACCTTTGTAGATCGCGCACGGAAGCGTTCAAAAGAACGGTGATGATGTAGTCGTACTCGACGTGATCCAAATCACCGATGACCAGCGCCGAACGGACGGCACCTCCGCGTTCAACACACGTACGGGACGGGAGACGTCTCCTCCTTCTTGATCCAGCAAGGGGGAAGGAGAGGTTGATGAAGATCCAGCAGCACGACGGCGTGGTGGTGGATGCAGGGCGTCACAGCAGCAGGGCTTCGCCGAGACTACGAGGGAGAGACGTAACGGGGGGAGATGGAGGCGCCAGGGGCTGGTCTGAAATCCCTCCTCTCCCCCCACTATATATAGGGGTGCCAGGGGGGGGCGCCGGCCCTAGTAGATGAGATCTACTAGGGGGGGGGCGGCGGCCAAGGGGAGGTTTCCCTCCCCCCCAAGGCACCTAGGGGTGCCTTCCACCACATGGACTCTTCCATGGTGGAAACCCTAGGCGCATGGGCCTATAGGGGCTGGTGCCCTTGGCCCATCTAGGCCAAGGCGCACCCCCTACAGCCCATGTGGCCCCCCGGGACAGGTGGCCCCACCCGGTGGACCCCCGGGACCCTTCCGGTGGTCCCGGTACAATACCGATAACCCCGAAACTTGTCCCGATGCCCGAAATAGCACTTCCTATATATAATTCTTTACCTCCGGACCATTCCGGAACTCCTCGTGACGTCCGGGATCTCATCCGGGACTCCGAACAACATTCGGGTTTCTGCATATACATATCTTCATAACCCTAGCGTCACCGAACCTTAAGTGTGTAGACCCTACGGGTTCGGGAGACAAGCAGACATGACCGAGACGACTCTCCGGTCAATAACCAACAGCGGGATCTGGATACCCATGTTGGCTCCCACATGCTCCACGATGATCTCATCGGATGAACCACGATGTCGAGGATTTAATCAATCCCGTACGCTATTCCCTTTGTCTATCGATATGTTACTTGCCCGAGATTCGATCGTCGGTATCCCAATACCTCGTTCAATCTCGTTACCGGCAAGTCACTTTACTCGTACCGTAATGCATGATCCCGTGACCAGACACTTGGTCACTCTGAGCTCATTATGATGATGCATTACCGAGTGGGCCCAGTGATACCTCTCCGTCATACGGAGTGACAAATCCCAGTCTTGATCCATGTCACCCAACAGACACTTTCGGAGATACCCGTAGTCTACCTTTATAGTCACCCAGTTACGTTGTGACGTTTGGCATACCCAAAGCACTCCTACGGTATCCGGGAGTTACACGATCTCATGGTCTAAGGAAAAGATACTTTGACATTGGAAAACTCTAGCAAACGAACTATACGATCTTGTGCTATGTTTAGGATTGGGTCTTGTCCATCACATCATTCTCCCAATGATGTGATCTCGTTATCAATGACATCCAGTGTCCATAGTCAGGAAACCATGACTATCTGTTGATCAACGAGCTAGTCAACTAGAGGCTCACTAGGGACATGTTGGTGTCTGTTATTCACACATGTATTACGATTTCCGGATAACACAATTATAGCATGAATAAAGACAATTATCATGAACAAGGAAATATAATAATAATGCTTTTATTATTGCCTCTAGGGCATATTTCCAACAGTCTCCCACTTGCACTAGAGTCAATAATCTAGTTACATTGTGATGAATCGAACACCCATGGAATTCTGGTGTTGATCATGTTTTGCTCTAGGGAGAGGTTTAGTCAACGGATCTGCTATATTCAGGTCCGTATGTACTTTACAAATCTCTATGTCTCCATCTTGAACATTTTCACGAATGGAGTTGAAGCGACGCTTGATGTGCCTTGTCTTCTTGTGAAACCTGGGCTCCTTGGCAAGTGCAATAGCTCCAGTGTTGTCACAGAAGAGCTTGATCGGCCCCGACGCATTGGGTATGACTCCTAGGTCGGTGATGAACTCCTTCACCCATATTGCTTCATGTGCTGCCTCCGAGGCTGCCATGTACTCCGCTTCACATGTAGATCCCGCCACGACGCTTTGCTTGCAACTGCACCAGCTTACTGCCCCACCATTCAAAATATACACGTATCCGGTTTGTGACTTAGAGTCATCCAGATCTGTGTCGAAGCTAGCGTCGACGTAACCCTTTACGACGAGCTCTTCGTCACCTCCATAAACGAGAAACATTTCCTTAGTCCTTTTCAGGTACTTCAGGATATTCTTGACCGCTGTCCAGTGTTCCTTGCCGGGATTACTTTGGTACCTTCCTACCAAACTGACGGCAAGGTTAACATCAGGTCTGGTACACAGCATGGCATACATAATAGAACCTATGGCTGAGGCATAGGGGATGACGCTCATCTCTTCTATATCTTCTGCCGTGGTCGGACATTGAGCTGAGCTCAATTTCATACCTTGTAACACAGGCAAGAACCCCTTCTTGGATTGATCCATATTGAACTTCTTCAATATCTTATCAAGGTATGTGCTTTGTGAAAGACCTATGAGGCGTCTCGATCTATCTCTATAGATTTTGATGCCTAATATATAAGCAGCTTCTCCAAGGTCCTTCATTGAAAAACTTTTATTCAAGTAGGCCTTGATGCTGTCCAAGAGTTCTATATCATTTCCCATCAAAAGTATGTCATCTACATATAATATGAGAAATGCTACAGAGCTCCCACTCACTTTCTTGTAAACGCAGGCTTCTCCATAAGTCTGTGTAAACCCAAACGCTTTGATCATCTCATCAAAGCGAATGTTCCAACTCCGAGATGCTTGCACCAGCCCATAAATCGAGCGTTGGAGCTTGCACACTTTGTCAGCATTCTTAGGATCGACAAAACCTTCCGGCTGCATCATATACAATTCTTCCTTAAGGAAACCATTAAGGAATGCCGTTTTGACGTCCATTTGCCATATTTCGTAATCATAGAATGCGGCAATTGCTAACATGATTCGGACGGACTTCAGCTTCGCTACCGGTGAGAAAGTCTCATCGTAGTCAACCCCTTGAACTTGTCGATAACCCTTAGCGACAAGCCGAGCTTTATAGATGGTCACATTACCATCCGCGTCTGTCTTCCTCTTAAAGATCCATTTATTTTCTATGGCTCGCCGCTCAACGGGCAAGTCAGTCAAAGTCCATACTTTGTTTTCATACATGGATCCTATCTCGGATTTCATGGCTTCTAGCCATTTGTCGGAATCCGGGCCCGCCATCGCTTCTTCATAGTTCGAAGGTTCACCGTTGTCTAACAGCATGATTTCCAAGACAGGGTTGCCGTACCACTCTGGTGCGGAACGTGTCCTTGTGGACCTTCGAATTTCAGTAGGGGCTTGATCAGAAGTATCTTGATCATTGTCATTAACTTCCTCTCTAGTCGGTGCAGGCACCTCAGGAACATTTTCTTGAGTTGCGCCATTTTCCGGTTCAAGAGGTAATACTTCATCAAGCTCTACTTTCCTCCCACTTACTTCTTTCGAGAGAAACTCTTTCTCCAGAAAGGACCCATTCTTGGCAACAAAGATCTTGCCTTCGGATCTGAGGTAGAAGGTGTACCCAATAGTTTCTTTTGGGTATCCTATGAAGACGCATTTTTCCGACTTGGGTTCGAGCTTTTCAGGTTGAAGTTTCTTGACATAAGCATCGCATCCCCAAACTTTTAGAAACGACAGCTTAGGTTTCTTCCCAAACCATAATTCATACGGTGTCGTCTCAACGGATTTCGACGGAGCCCTATTTAAAGTGAATGCGGCAGTCTCTAAAGCATAGCCCCAAAAGGATAGCGGTAAATCGGTAAGAGACATCATAGATCGCACCATATCTAATAGAGTGCGATTACGACGTTCGGACACACCATTACGCTGAGGTGTTCCAGGCGGCGTGAGTTGTGAAACTATTCCACATTTTCTTAAGTGTGTGCCAAACTCGTGACTCAAGTATTCTCCTCCACGATCTGATCGTAGAAACTTGATTTTCCTGTCACGTTGATTTTCAACCTCACTCTGAAATTCCTTGAACTTTTCAAAGGTTTCAGACTTGTGTTTCATTAAGTAGATATACCCATACCTACTTAAATCATCAGTGAGGGTGAGAACATAACGATAGCCACCGCGAGCCTCAACACTCATTGGACCGCACACATCAGTATGTATGATTTCCAATAAGTCGGTTGCTCGCTCCATTGTTCCTGAGAACGGAGTCTTGGTCATTTTACCCATAAGGCATGGTTCGCACGTGTCAAATGATTCATAATCAAGAGACTCTAAAAGTCCATCAGCATGGAGCTTCTTCATGCGTTTGACACCTATGTGACCAAGGCGGCAGTGCCACAAGTATGTGGGACTATCATTATCAACCTTACTTCTTTTGGTACTCACATTATGAACATGTGTAGCATCACGTTCGAGATTCATAAAGAATAAACCATTCACCATAGGAGCATGACCATAAAACATATCTCTCATAAAAATGGAACAACCATTATTCTCAGATTTAAAAGAGTAGCCATCTCGAATTAAACGAGATCCCGATACAATGTTCATGCTCAAAGCTGGCACTAAATAACAATTATTAAGGTTTAAAACTAATCCCGAAGGGAGATGCAGAGGTAGCGTGCCGACGGCGACCACATTGACCTTGGAACCATTCCCGACGCGCATCGTCACCTCGTCCTTTGCCAGTTTCCGCTTATTCCGCAGCCCCTGCTTTGAGTTACAAATGTGAGCAACTGCACCGGTATCAAATACCCAGGAGCTACTACGGGCACTAGTAAGGTACACATCAATTACATGTATATCACATATACCTTTTGTTTTGCCGGCCTTCTTATCCGCTAAGTACTTAGGGCAGTTCCGCTTCCAGTGACCGCTTCCCTTGCAATAAAAGCACTCAGTCTCGGGCTTG
This sequence comes from Triticum aestivum, assembly GCF_018294505.1. NCBI lineage: Eukaryota > Viridiplantae > Streptophyta > Magnoliopsida > Poales > Poaceae > Triticum > Triticum aestivum. The sequence goes on from NC_057797.1 coordinate 201,166,688, forward strand.
GGTCCATTCTTTGGCTTCTTCCCGGCAGCTTGCTTGCCGGGCGCGGCAACCTCCTTGCCGTCCTTCTTGAAGTTCTTTTTACCCTTGCCTTTCTTGAACTTAGTGGTTTTATTGACCATCAACACTTGATGTTCCTTCCTGACTTCTACCTCTGCTGATTTCAGCATAGCAAATACTTCAGGAATGGTCTTTTCCATCCCCTGCATATTGAAGTTCATCACAAAGCTCTTGTAGCTTGGTGGAAGCGACTGGAGGATTCTGTCAATGACCGCATCATCCGGGAGATTAACTCCCAGCTGAGTCAAGCGGTTATGCAACCCAGACATAGTGAGTATGTGCTCACTGACAGAACTGTTTTCCTCCATCTTACAGCTGAAGAATTTGTCGGAGACTTCATATCTCTCGACCCGGGCATGAGCTTGGAAAACCATTTTCAGCTCTTCGAACATCTCATATGCTCCATGTCTCTCAAAACGCTTTTGGAGCCCCGGCTCTAGGCTGTAAAGCATGCCGCACTGAACGAGGGAGTAGTCATCGGAACGTGCCTGCCAAGCGTTCATAACATCTTGTTCTGCAGGGAGAACGGGTGCGTCACCAAGCGGTGCTTGTAGGACATAATCTTTCTTGGCAGCTATGAGGATGATCCTCAGGTTCCGGACCCAGTCCGTATAGTTGCTGCCATCGTCTTTCAGCTTGGTTTTCTCTAGGAACGCGTTGAAGTTGAGGACTACGTTGGCCATTTAATCTACAAGACATATTGTAAAATATTTAGACTAAGTTCATGATAATTAAGTTCAACTAATCAAATTATTAATGAACTCCCACTTAGATTAGACATCCCTCCAGTCATCTAAGTATTACATGATCCGAGTTTAACTAGACCGTGTCCGATCATCACGTGAGACGGACTAGTCAACGTCGGTGAACATCTTCATGTTGATCGTATCTTCTATACGACTCATGCTCGACCTTTCGGTCTTCTGTGTTCCGAGGCCATGTCTGTACATGCTAGGCTCGTCAAGTTAACCTAAGTGTTTGCATGTGTAAATCTGTCTTACACCCGTTGTATGTGAACGTCTGAATAAAACACCCGATCATCACGTGGTGTTTTGAAACAGCGAACTGTCGCAACGGTGCACAGTTAGGGGGAACACTTCTTGAATTTATTGTGAGGGATCATCTTATTTACTACCGTCGTTCTAAGTAAACAAGATGCAAAACATGATAAACATCACATGCAATCAAATAATAAACGTGACATGATATGGCCAATATCACATAGCTCCTTTGATCTCCATCTTGGGGCTCCATGATCATCTTGTCACCGGCTTGACACCATGATCTCCATCATTCCATCATCGTGTCTCCATGAAGTTGCTCGCCAACTATTACTTCTACTACTATGGCTAACGCGTTTAGCAATAAAGTAAAGTAATTTACATGGCGTTTCTCGATGACACGCAGGTCATAAAAAGAATAAAGACAACTCCTATGGCTCCTGCCGGTTGTCATACTCATCGACATGCAAGTCGTGAATCCTATTACAATAGCATGAACATCTCATACATCACATATAGATCATTCATCATTCATCACAACTTTGGCCATATCATATCACAAACCACTTGCTGCAAAAACAAGTTAGACGTCCTCTAATTGTTGTTGCAAGTTTTACGTGGCTGAATTAGGGTTCTAGCAAGAACGTTTTCTTACCTACGTTAAAGCCACAACGTGATTTGTCAACTTCTATTTACCCTTCATAAGGACCCTGTTCATCGATTCCGCTCCAACTAAAGTGAGAGAGACAGACACCCGCCAGCCACCTTATGCAACTAGTGCATGTTAGTTGGTGGAACCGGTCTCACGTAAGCGTACATGTAAGGTTGGTCCGGGCCGCTTCATCCCACAATACCGCTGAAGCAAGAAAGGACTAGTAACGGCAAGAAAGTTGACAAATCTACGCCCACAACAAATTGTGTTCTACTCGCGCAAGAAGAACTACACATAGACCTAGCTCATGATGCCACTGTTGTGGAACGTTGCAGAAAAACAAAAATTTTCCTACTCGTTTCACCAAGATCATCTAGGAGTTCATCTAGCAACGAGTGATTAGATGCATCTACATACCTTTGTAGATCGCGCACGGAAGCGTTCAAAAGAACGGTGATGATGTAGTCGTACTCGACGTGATTCAAATCACCGATGACCAGCGCCAAACGGACGGCACCTCCGCGTTCAACACACGTACGGGACGGGAGACGTCTCCTCCTTCTTGATCCAGCAAGGGGGAAGGAGAGGTTGATGAAGATCCAGCAGCACGATGGCGTGGTGGTGGATGCAGGGCGTCACAGCAGCAGGGCTTCGCCGAGACTACGAGGGAGAGACGTAACGGGGGGAGATGGAGGCGCCAGGGGCTGGTCTGAAACCCCTCCTCTCCCCCCCACTATATATAGGGGTGCCAGGGGGGCGCCGACCCTAGTAGATGAGATCTACTAGGGGGGCGGCGGCCAAGGGGAGGTTTCCCTCCCCCCCAAGGCACCTAGGGTGCCTTCCACCACATGGACTCTTCCATGGTGGAAACCCTAGGCGCATGGGCCTATAGGGGCTCGTGCCCTTGGCCCATCTAGGCCAAGGCGCACCCCTACAGCCCATGTGGCCCCCCGGGACAGGTGGCCCCACCCGGTGGACCCCCGGGACCCTTCCGGTGGTCCCGGTACAATACCGATAACCCCGAAACTTGTCCCGATGCCCGAAATAGCACTTCCTATATATAATTCTTTACCTCCGGACCATTCCGGAACTCCTCGTGACGTCCTGGATCTCATCCGGGACTCCGAACAACATTCGGGTTTCTGCATATACATATCTTCATAACCCTAGCGTCACCGAACCTTAAGTGTGTAGACCCTACGGGTTCGGGAGACAAGCAGACATGACCGAGACGACTCTCCGGTCAATAACCAACAGCGGGATCTGGATACCCATGTTGGCTCCCACATGCTCCACGATGATCTCATTGGATGAACCACGATGTCGAGGATTTAATCAATCCCGTACGCTATTCCCTTTGTCTATCGATATGTTACTTGCCCGAGATTCGATCGTCGGTATCCCAATACCTCGTTCAATCTCGTTACCGGCAAGTCACTTTACTCGTACCGTAATGCATGATCCCGTGACCAGACACTTGGTCACTCTGAGCTCATTATGATGATGCATTACCGAGTGGGCCCAGTGATACCTCTCCGTCATACGGAGTGACAAATCCCAGTCTTGATCCATGTCACCCAACAGACACTTTCGGAGATACCCGTAGTCTACCTTTATAGTCACCCAGTTACGTTGTGACGTTTGGCATACCCAAAGCACTCCTACGGTATCCGGGAGTTACACGATCTCATGGTCTAAGGAAAAGATACTTTGACATTGGAAAACTCTAGCAAACGAACTATACGATCTTGTGCTATGTTTAGGATTGGGTCTTGTCCATCACATCATTCTCCCAATGATGTGATCTCGTTATCAATGACATCCAGTGTCCATAGTCAGGAAACCATGACTATCTGTTGATCAACGAGCTAGTCAACTAGAGGCTCACTAGGGACATGTTGGTGTCTGTTATTCACACATGTATTACGATTTCCGGATAACACAATTATAGCATGAATAAAGACAATTATCATGAACAAGGAAATATAATAATAATGCTTTTATTATTGCCTCTAGGGCATATTTCCAACACTTCCCATTTAGAGAGAAGTTTTCCTGCAAAAAATCTTAAACGAGAGTTGTATAGCAACACATAATCACCCACATTAAACTCATGCTTTTGTATCCTTTTGTCATGCCATCTTTTAACTTTTTCTTTAAACAACTTGGCATTTTCATAAGCTTGGGTTCTCCATTCATCAAGTGAGCTAATATCAAATAATCTCTTCTCACCGGCAAGTTTAAAATGATAGTTGAGTTCTTTAATATTCCAGTATGCCTTATGTTCTAGTTCGAGAGGTAAGTGATATGCTTTTCCATAAACCATTTTATACAGAGACATACCCATAGGATTTTTATATGCAGTTCTATAAGCCCATAATGCATCATCAAGTTTCTTAGACTAATTCTTTCTAGACCTATTAACAGTCTGTTGCAAAATTAATTTGAGCTCTCTATTGCTCAACTCTACTTGACCACTAGACTGTGGGTGATAAGGGGATGCAATTCTATGATTAACATCATATTTAGCAAGCATTTTACGGAAAGCACCATGAATAAAGTGTGAACCGCCATCGGTCATTAAATATCTAGGGACTCCAAACCTCGGGAAAATAACTTCTTTAAGCATTTTAATAGAAGTGTTATGATCAGCACTACTAGTTGGAATAGCTTCTACCCACTTAGTAACATAATCAACAGCAACTAGAATATGTGTGTATCCATTAGAGGCAGGGAAAGGTCCCATATAATCAAAGCCCCGAACATCAAATGGTTCAATAACAAGTGAATAATTCATAGGCATTTCTTGACGTCTACTAATATTACCAATTCTTTGACATTCATCACAAGACAAGACAAACTTACGGGCATCCTTGAAGAGAGTAGGCCAATAAAAACCAGATTGCAATACCTTATGTGCAGTTCTATCTCCAGCGTGGTGTCCTCCATAAGACTTGGAATGACACTTGCGTAGGATCTGTTCCTGTTCATGCTCAGGTACACAACACCTAATAACACCATCTACTCCTTTATAAAGATGTGGGTCATCCCAAAAGTAATGTCTCAAGTCATAGAAAAACTTTTTCTTTTGCTGGTATGTGAAACTAGGTGGTATAAACTTAGCAACAATATAATTAGCATAATCAGCATACCATGGAGTAATACGAGAAGTACTTATAACATTTAATTGTTCATTAGGAAAGTCATCATTAATAGGTAGTGGGTCATCAAGAATATTTTCTAACCTAGATAAGTTGTCTGCAATGGGGTTCTCAGCTCCCTTTCTATCAACAATATTCAAATCAAATTCTTGTAGCAAGAGAACCCATCTAATTAGTCTAGGTTTAGCATCTTTATTTTCCATAAGATATTTAATAGCAGCATGATCAGTGTGAATAGTTACTTTAGAATCAACAATATAAGATCTGAACTTATCACAAGCAAATACAACTGCTAAAAGCTCTTTTTCAGTAGTAACATAATTTCTTTGAGCATTGTCTAGAGTCTTACTAGCATAATGAATAACATTTAATTTCTTATCAACTCTTTGACCTAGAACAACACCTACAACATAATCACTAGCATCACACATAATTTCAAAGGGTAAATTCCAATCAGGTGGCTGAACAATAGGTGCAGAGACTAATGCTTTCTTAAGTATTTCAAATGCTTCTACACAATAATCATCAAAGACAAATGGTATATCTTTTTGCAATAAATTAGTCAGAGGTCGAGAAATTTTTGAGAAGTCCTTAATGAACCTCCTATAAAAACCGGCATGACCAAGGAAACTTCTTATACCTTTGATGTCCTTGGGACATGGAATCTTTTCAATAGCATCAACCTTGGCTTTATCAACCTCAATACCTCTTTCAGAAACTTTGTGCCCCAAGACAATACCTTCATTAACCATAAAGTGGCACTTTCCCAATTCAAGACAAGATTAGTTTCTTCACATCTCTGCAAAACTCGATCAAGATTGCTCAAGCAATCATCAAAAGAGGAACCATAGACGGAAAAGTCGTCCATGAAAACCTCACAAATCTTTTCACAAAAGTCAGAGAATATAGCCATCATGCATCTTTGAAAGGTAGCAGGTGCATTACATAAACCAAGAGGCATACGTCTATAAGCAAAAGTACCAAAAGGGCAAGTAAAAGTAGTCTTTGATTGATCTTTAGCCGACACAGGTATTTGAGAGAAACCAGAATAACCATCTAGAAAGCAATAGTGTGCATGTTTGCATAATCTTTCTAGCATTTGATCAACAAAAGGTAAGGGGTAATGATCTTTCTTAGTAGCTTTATTTAATTTGCGGAAATCAATTACCATCCTATAACCTGTGATAATTCTTTGTGGAATCAATTCATCTTTATCATTAGGAACAATAGTAATACCTCCCTTCTTAGGGACACAATGGACAGGACTTACCCACTCACTACCATCAACGGGGTAGATTATACCTGCCTCCAGAAGCTTTAGTATTTCTTTTCTTACCACTTATTTCATTTTAGGATTCAAACGTCGTTGAGGATCACGAACTGGTTTGGCATCTGCTTCCAAATTTATTTTATGTTGGCATAGAGTGGGACTAATGCCCTTAAGATCATCAAGAGTATATCCAATAGCAGCATGATGCTTCTTCAGAGTTTTCAATAATCTTTCTTCTTCATGCTCTGAAAGGTTAGCACTAATAATAACATGATATATCTTCTTTTCATCAAGATAAGCATATTTAAGATTATCAGGTAAAGGTTTAAGCTCAAACACGGGATCACCCTTGGGTGGAGGAGGATCCCCTAGGATTTCAATAGGCAAGTTGTGATGCAGAATAGGTTCCTGTTTAAAGAATAATTCATCTATTTCCCTTCTTTCATTCATGAACATATCATTTTCATGGTCTAGCAAATAGTGTTCTAAAGGATCACTAGGAGGTACGACAATAGAAGCAAGACCAATAATTTCATCCTTACTAGGTAATTCTTCCTCATGATGTTGTTTACTAAATTTAGAGAAATTAAACTCATGAACCATATAATCCAAACCAACAGTAATAATATTCTTAGTGTAGTCTATGGTAGCATTGACAATATTTAAGAAGGGTCTACCAAATATAATGGGACAAAAGCTATCTTGTGGGGAAGTAAGAACAAGAAAATCAGCAGGATATTTAGTTTTGCCACACAAGACTTCAACATCTCTAACAATTCCAATTGGTGAAATAGTATCTCTATTAGCAAGTTTAATAGTAACATCAATATCTTCTAACTCAACAGGTGCAATTTCATTCTTAATTTCTTTGTATAAGTCATGAGGTATAACACTAGCACTAGCACCCATATCACATAAGCCATGATAACAGTGATCTCCTATTTTAACATAAATAACAGGCATGCCTACCACAGGTCTATGTTTATCCTTATCACAAGGTTTAGCAATTCTAGCAGTTTCACCTTCGAACTGAATAACATGCCCATCAATATTATCAGACAAGAGATCTTTAACAATAACAATATTAGGTTCTACTTTAACTTGCTCAGGAGGTGTATAAGTTCCAATATTGCTTTTACGAACAACAGTTGAAGCTTTAGCATGACCCTTTATTCTAACAGGGAAAGGTGGTTTCTCAATATAAGAAGTAGGAACAATATGATCATTATAAGTGACAGTCTTTTCTTCAACTTTAATAGGTGCAACTACTTTTACTTCTATGGGAGGATGATATTTAAACCACTTCTCCTTAGTGAGATCAACATAAGTAGCAAAAGATTCACAGAAAGAAGCTACTATCTCAGAGTCAAGTCCATATTTAGTGCTAAACTTACGGAAAATAATTGTATCCATAAAATATTTAACATAATCAAACTTAGGTGTCATACCTGACTCCTTACCTTCGTCGAGGTCCCAATCTTCAGAGTTGCGTTTAATTCTATCCAATAAATTCCATCTGAATTCAATAGTCTTCATCATAAAAGAGCCAGCACAAGAAGTATCGAGCATGGTGCGATTGTTTTCAGAAAGCCGAGCATAAAAACTTTGCATAACTATTTCTCTCGGGAGCTCATGATTGGGGCATGAATATAACATTGATTTAAGCCTCCCCCAAGCTTGAGCGATGCTTTCTCCTTCGCGAGGCCAGAAATTATATATATAATTGTGATCACGATGAACAAGATGCATAGGGTAATACTTTTGATGAAATTCCAGCTTCAATCTTTTATAGTCCCATGATCTCATATCATCACATTTCCTATACCATACCAATGCGTCTCCCTTCAAAGATAAATGGAAGACCTTCTTCTTAGCAACATCATCAGGTATACCTGCAAGCTTAAATAATCCACAAACTTCATCCACATATATTAAGTGCTCATCAGGATGCTTTGTTCCATCTCCTGTAAAAGGATTAGCTAACAGTTTTTCCATCATAGCCGCAGGAAATTCAAAAGGAGTTTCATTTTCAATAGGTTCAGTAGGTCGAGGAGCAACTCTTTGCTCTACTGGACAGGGTGAAGATACCTCGAACAAGCCCCTCAGAGTATTACTTTCCATAGTAACAAGTGACAGTAAATTTCAGCACACTATATAAAAGTTTCCTTACCAAATTCCACCTACCAAAGGCGCTACACTCCCCGGCAACGGCGCCAGAAAAGAGTCTTGATGACCCACAAGTATAGGGGATCTATCATAGTCCTTTCGATAAGTAAGAGTGTCGAACCCAATGAGGAGCAGAAGGAAATGATAAGCGGTTTTCAGCAAGGTAATCTCTGCAAGTACTGAAATAAGTGGTAACAGATAGTTTTGTGATAGGATAAATCGTAACGAGCAACAAGTAACAAAAGTAAATAAAGTGCAGCAAGGTGGCCCAATCCTTTTGTAGCAAAGGACAAGCCGGAACAAACTCTTATAATAGGAAAAGCACTCCCGAGGACACATGGGAATATCGTCAAGCTTGTTTTCATCACGTTCATATGATTCGCATTCGATACTTTGATAATTTGATATGTGGGTGGACCGGTGCTTGGGTGTTGTTCTTACTTGAACAAGCATCCCACTTATGATTAACCTCTAGTGCAAGAATCCGCAACTACAACAAAAGTATTAAGGTAAACCTAACCATAGCATGAAACATATGGATCCAAATCAGCCCCTTACGAAGCAACGCATAAACTAGGGTTTAAGCTTCTGTCACTCTAGCAACCCATCATCTACTTATTACTTCCCAATGCCTTCCTCTAGGCCCAGATAATGGTGAAGTGTTATGTAGTCGACGTTCACATAACACCACTAGAGGCTAGACAACATACATCTTATCAAAATATCAAACGAATACCAAATTCACATGACTACTCATAGCAAGACTTCTCCCTTGTCCTCAGGAACGAACGTAATTACTCACAAAGCATATTCATGTTCATAATCAGAGGGGTAATAATATGCATATAGGATCTGAACATATGATCTTCCACCAATTAAACCAACTAGCATCAACTAGAAGGAGTAATCAACAATACTAGCAACCTACTAGCACCAATCCCGGACTTTGAGACAAGAATTGGATACAAGAGATGAACTAGGGTTTGGAGATGAGATGGTGCTGGTGAAGATGTTGATGGAGATTGCCCTCTCTCGATGAGAGGAGCGTTGGTGATGACGATGGTGATGATTTCCCCCTCCGGGAGGGAAGTATCCCTGGCAGAACAGCTCTGCTGGAGCTCTAGATTGGATCCGCCAAGGTTCTGCCTCGTGGCGGCGGAGTCTCATTCCGAAAAGTTCCTCCCTATTTTTTTCTCATCAAAAGACCTCATATAGGAGAAGATGGGCATCGGAGAGCCACTAGGGAGCCCACGAGGTAGGGGCGTGCCCTAGGGGGGGCCACCCTCGTGAGCAGGGTGTGGGCCCCCTGGCCTTCATCTTTGGCGTGGATTTTTCTTTATTTCTTTTAAGACGTTCCGTGGAGTTTTAGGACTTTTGGAGTTGCGCAGAATAGGTCTCTAATATTTGCTCCTTTTGCAGACCAGAATTCCAGCTGCTGGCATTCTCCCTCCTTAAGTAAACCTTGTAAAATAAGAGAGAATAGCCATAAGTATTGTGACATAAAGTGAAATAACAGTCCATAATGCAATAAATATCGATATAAAGCATGATGCAAAATGGACGTATCCAGCATTTACATGAGTGCAAAGTTGAACAGTAGGAAAATGCAAGCGTGGATTTGACATTCTCAACTGTCAAGAGCGATATCAAACTAGTCCTATCCCATCAAAAGGGATCATGCATATGTTCATAGTACATATCTGATGTTTTCACTAAATCAAAGCTATGGAGGATTATTCTAAAGAAGTAACTCTGAACAAAATGTTTTAATTGGTGTTGTTCACACTCTTCTGCGATGAAGTCGGTGAGGCCGACATTTGTAGCATATTGCATGAACTCCTGAGGGATTCCAGCCTCTTCCAGGAACGGGATGTGCGACCATTTACACGGCCGTACCTCCGCCAACCTCCAAGGATGGAGATCACTATTAGATGACTCCCCAATAACACCCTTGGAGTTCTTCTTGGAGCCAAAATTCCTAAAGATATTCATGATTTTCCTATGAACAAAATTCTGAAATTTATTAGCCCACAAAAAATTTCAACAAAACTTCACAAAAATGATACCAACTACTCATAGGGATACATAGAGGCCATAGCAAGCATTCAAACTACTTAGAACACTAAGAATTCAACATGCAAACACATCTATAGCAGCACCAAGAGTAGCTAACTATTCAAAATATAAACCACTAAAACAAAAACTAATTGGACAAACGAGGAGTCACATACCAAGCAACAATCCCCCGAAACAGTTTCAGAAACAGAGCTTCGAGCAAAGAGATCGAAATCCGCAGGTTTGAGGGCAAGAACACGAGAGAGAGAGAGAGAGAGCAATGGAGATTTTTTTGGAGGTAGGTGATGATGTGGTATGAAGAGATAAGTGAGGGGCCCACGTTGGGACTACAACCCACCAGGGCGCGCCTGGGGGTCCTGGCGCGCCCAAGTGGGTTGTGCCCACCTGGTGCACCTCCCTCTGATGTTTATTGCACCAAAAATTCTTGTATATTCAGAAAAAATCATATTAAATTTTCAGGGCATTCTGAGAACTTTTATTTTTGGGTCATTTTTTATTGCACGGGAAAAATTAGAAAATAGACAAAACATGGCATTTTATTTTATTTAACTAACAAAAACAGAGAATAAAAAGTAGGGATAGAAAGTAGTGCTTACTAAATTCATCAACTTCATACCGTTCAAAAATGATCCATTAATAAGGTTGATTGTAGCGACCAGACCTCAAACAGTCTGATCTCTGTGCTCCGGTGTCATCCCTGGATCAGAAATGCTGACACCACACAGTACTCGGAGGATTTATAGCAGAGTAGCAATCACACACTTATTACATCGAGTGTCTCAAAAGAGAACTTATTACAATAAATATGGCTTAAGGCCATCTAATAACGATAACAGCGGAAGGCTTGGAAGATAAGTGAGTCCATCAACTCCAACGGCATCACTGAGTATAGAACCACGACCTAAAAACTCCTTAATCGTCATCTGAAAAGTCTGCAACATTAACATTGCAACCCGAAACGGGTGAGCACATGGAATATGCTGGCAAGGTAACACATAGAGAGTAATGGAATGAACAGCTATACTATATGCATATTTGGCTGGTGGAAAGCTCTATGGTTACAGTTTTGCGTAAAGCCAATTTTTCCCTACTTCAAAGGAATAAAATTTAATTACTATCATGGTGGTTGTTAAACATTGAGAATGGTTGACAGCATTCTCAATCCCAATTAAGCATCATCATTAAACATAACCCAACAAAATTTAATTTAGAGTAACATGTTGAGATTCACATGAAAATCCAGGTACTAGATACTCAAGATGTCCATAACCGGGGACACGGCTAACCATGATTAGTTTGTTACACTCTGCAGAGGTTTGCGCACTTTTCCCCACAAGACTCGATCGCCTCCGTTTGTTTTCTCGCACTACATGGTGTTTGAGAAGACGGATGACCGAGACATAGTCTTTCAGAAGCGCTAGCACCTTACGATCGGGTAGACCGTACCACCTATATCCCCTACATCTGCTAGTCTACCACTGTAAGAGTTCGCACGACTTAGTCAACTATGCTAGAGCCCATATTAGCTTGTGGCTGCACACGGAAGTTTCTAGTATGAATAGTCTTATGACCCCTTTGAGCCTGGGTGGCGGTCCAAAAGAAAACAGGCAAGTCCTGGAATACCCAGGTGCCTCAATCCACCCAGATGTGTGTTTAAGTTGCCACCTTAGATAAACCATTAATTAACAATCTCACATGTGTCATGGATATCACTCACCCAATCCACGTCTACTAGCATAGCATGGCATAATAAGCAAACGTATAAGTAACTCCCAAAGGTTTGATAATAAACCGGTAATAGGTACTACCTCATCTACTTCCCATCCCACAATTTAATTAGATCCTAATCATGCAATGTGTGTGGATTGATCTAATGCAATAAAACTGGGTAGTATAAAAGGTATGATCAAAGTGTTACTTGCCTTGCTGATGATCCGGGAAACCTAACGATTCGAAGTAACAGGCGGCGCACTCCGGGTACTCTATCGCAAACAAACAAACAAGCATACAATAAGTACTCATCTAATGCACAGGTAAAACTCAAATAAGAGATCTAACCAGAAGGTTCAACTTAAGAACTCCGGTTGGCAAAAAGAATCAAATCGAACGAAGCAACGAAAGTCAAACGGCGAAAGAAAACAACTTCGTTCTAGTAATCTGGATCTAGGGCAAGTTTTACAGTAGCAAAATCTTGTTTAAGTTGGTTAAACGGATAGAGGGTTTCGAGACGAAACTCTAGGCGCTTGAATCGCCTCATTCCGATAAACGAGCGAAAAGTTATACTAAAACGAAAATCGGATCAGGAATCGCGATCAGAAAAATCGCGGATTTAATCCGAGAAAAAGAAAACGACGAACGGATTAACGAACGAACGTTCGTTATCCAGATCTAAACGATGAACGTGTTCGTTTAAATGAAAAACGAGGAACGCTCTATTTAACCTAAACCGAAAAAACCAATCTAAAAAAAAACGGGCGGCGCGGATACGAGGCGGCGCGAACCTCGGCGGCGGCGGGCGGCGGCGGCGGCGGCGCGGCGGGGCGGCGGCGGCGCGCGGCGCGGCGGCGGCGCGGGCGGGCTGGGGCGGGGCTGGGCTAGGGTTCCCCGGGGTGGGCGGCTTATAAAGCCCTACGGGCCGGAGTCCTAGTCGGACACGGCCCGTAGGTCGGTTCGTTTTTTTTAAATATTCCGCTCGAAGAAAAATAAAAAGAAATACTAAACGGACTCCAAAAATTCCGAAATAAATTTTCCCGGGCTTCTAAAATCAAGCCCGACAAAATGAACATTTATTTGGGCCCTAAATGCAATTTTGAAAAATGCACATTTTTCCTAAATTCAAATAAAACACCGAAAAACTCCGAAATAAAATCTTATTTGATTTTATTATTAAATCCTCAATATTTCTTTATTTTGGGAAAGTCATTTTATTCCCTCTCTCATATTTTTGTAATAGAAATAATTGATGATAAAATAAATAAAATCAAATGATCCTATTCTCAAAATTTGAGAAAACTCAAATATGAAAATAATGAAATCCCCAACTCTCTCCGTGGGTCCTTGAGTTGCATAGAATTTTCTAGGATCAACCAAAATGCAAAATAAAATATGATATGCAATGATGATCTAATGCATAACATTCCAAATTGAAAATTTGGGATGTTATAAACCTACCCCCTTAAGATGAATCTCGCCCTCGAGATTCTGGTTGGCTAGAAAATAGGTGAGGGTGGTCTTTGAGCAAATCTTCCTCTCGTTCCCAGGTGGCTTCATCCTCTAAGTGGTGGCTCCACTGAACTTTGCAAAACTTGATAATTTGCTGCGGGTAACTCGGCTGGCAAACTCGAGGATCTTAACTGGTTTCTCCTCGTAGGTCAAATCGTTATCCAACTGAATAGTTTCCAAAGGCACTGTGTCTCTCAATGGTATGTCAGCCATCTCCGCATGACACTTCTTCAACTGAGAAACGTGGAACACATCATGTACTCCTGACAATCCTTCAGGCAATTCCAACTTGTAGGCCACTTCTCCCATACGCTCCAAAACTCGATATGGTCCTACAAATCGTGGCACTAACTTCCCTTTAACTCCAAAACGCTTTGTTCCCCGAAGTGGAGATACTCGAAGCTAAGCTCTATCTCCGACTTCGTAAACTGTCTCCTTGCGTTTAGAATCTGCATAACTTTTCTGTCTGGACTGGGCTACCTTGAGCCTATCGCGAATCAATTTCACCTTCTGTTCAGACTCTTTAATCAAATCAAGTCCAAACAACTGGTGGTCTCCAACTTCGTCCCACGACAGCGGTGTCCTGCACCTCCTTCCGTATAAAGCTTCGAAAGGGGCCATCTTCAAACTGGTTTGGTAACTGTTGTTGTAAGAGAACTCGGCATATGGCAGATTGTCGTCCCAACTAGATCCATAATCTAGCGCACAAGATCTCAGCATATCCTTCAAAATCTGATTGACTCTCTTGGTCTGTCCATCTATCTGTGGATGAAACGCTGTACTGAATTCTAGCCTGGTACCCAAAGTTTCGTGCAACTGCTTCCAGAACTTCGAGGTAAACTGGGTTCCTCTATCTGATACGATACTCCTTGGAACTCCATGCAGACATACAATCCTGGTCATGTATATCTTTGCCAACTTAGCACTGGTGTAAGTGGTCTTTACTGGGATGAAATGAGCTACTTTCGTCAATCGATCAACTACAACCCAAATTGAGTCATAGCCTGAACGAGTCCTGGGCAAAACCGTGATAAAATCCATGCCTAGCTTATCCCACTTCCATTCGGGTATCGGCAATGGTTGTAACAGTCCTGCTGGCTTCTGATGCTCCGCCTTTACTCTCTGGCATACATCACAAACTGCTACATACTCCGCTATATCCTTCTTCATTCCGGTCCACCAAAAAATATCCTTCAAATCCAAATACATCTTGGTATTTCCTGGGTGAATCGAATACGGTGAATCGTGTGCCTCTTGCAAAATCAACTTCCTGATCTCCGGGTTATTGGGCACATAAACACGGTCTTCAAACCATAGGGTATCGTGCTCATCCTCACGAAATCCTTTAGCTTTTCCTTTGCTCAGTTTCTCCTTTATAGTGGCAATCTCTTTGTCAGTCTTCTGAGCTTCCCTGATTCTATCCATCAAAGTTAACTGAATCTCCAATGCTGCTACATAGCCTCTCGGAACTATTTCCAAACATAGTTCACGAAGATTTTCTGCTAACTCCTTGGGTATTTCTCCCGTCATTAACGTATTGACATGGCTCTTACGGTTTAATGCGTCAGCTACTACATTAGCCTTTCCGGGATGATAATGTAATTTCATATCATAATCTTTGATAAGCTCCAACCATCTCCTTTGTCTGAGATTCAACTCCTTCTGTGTGAAAATGTACTTCAAACTCTTATGATCCGTGTACACCTCACAATGGTTTCCAATGAGGAAATGTCTCCATGTTTTCAAAGCATGCACTACGACTGCTAACTCCAAATCATGCATAGCATAATTCAACTCATGGGGCTTCAGTTGTCTTGAGGCATATGAAACAATTCTCCCTTCCTGCATAAGCACTGCTCCAAGTCCTCGACGTGAAGCGTCGCAGTACACCTCATAATCTTTGGCCTGGTCTGGCAAAATCAACACTGGTGAGGTAACCAAGCGTTTCTTCAACTCTTGAAAACT
This sequence comes from Triticum aestivum, assembly GCF_018294505.1. Lineage (NCBI taxonomy): Eukaryota > Viridiplantae > Streptophyta > Magnoliopsida > Poales > Poaceae > Triticum > Triticum aestivum. The sequence continues at coordinate 201,182,258 of NC_057797.1, forward strand.
AGCCTCACACTCCTCTGTCCATATGAACTTAGTATCTTTCTTTAACAACTCAGTCATAGGCTTCACAATCTTTGAGAAATTCTCAATAAATCTCCGGTAGTATCCCGCGAGTCCAAGAAAACTCCGGATCTCTCCAACTGTTGTTGGGGATTCCCACTTGGTCACGGTTTCAACTTTAGCGGGATCTACTGCTATACCTTCTCCGGATATAACGTGTCCGAGGAATCCTACTTCTTTCAACCAAAACTCATATTTGCTGAACTTGGCATATAATTGGTGCTCTCTGAGCTTTCCAAGTACCAAACGCAAATGCTCCTTATTCTCCTCTTCCTTCTCCGAATAAACCAGGATATCATCAATGAACACTACGACAAACTTATCCAAAAACTCCATAAACACTTTGTTCATCATGTTCATAAAGTAGGCAGGCGCGTTAGTCAGACCAAATGACATAACGGTATACTCATACAGCCCATACCTGGTGGTAAAAGCTGTCTTCGGAATATCCTATTCTCGAATCTTCAACTGGTGGTATCCTGATCGCAGATCGATCTTGGAAAATACCTTAGCTCCTTGCAATCGATCAAACAGATCATTGATCATTGGTAGTGGGTACTTGTTCTTGATCGTTACTTCGTTCAATCCTCGATAATCAACAACCATCCTTAACGATCCATCCTTCTTCTCCACTAGAAGTACTGGCGATCCCCAAGGTGAAGAACTTGGGCGAATATATCCCTTATCCAGTAACTCCTTAATCTGCTTCTTAATTTCCACCAAATCCTTTGCTGGCATCCTATAAGGTCTCTTTGATATTGGCCCAGTGCCGGGCAATAGCTCAATCAAGAACTCAATATCTCTATCTGGTGGCATGCCTGGCAACTCTTCTGGAAATACATCAGGGAAATCCCTTACCACTGGTACTTCCTCCTGCACAAATCCTGTTAGGCAATTTACTTGGGTCCTCTTTGGCACATGCCGGGATACATACTTGATCCTTCTCCCTTCTGGTGTGGTAAGCAAAATTGACTTACTAGCACACTCAATATTCCCTTCATACTTTGATAACCAATCCATGCCTAATATCACATCCAATCCTTGAGATTCCAATACTATTAGGTCTGAGGGAAAAACATAGTTACCAATCCTTAATGGTAACCGATCACACCATAGACTAGCCACATACTCTGCTCCGGGCGAGGTTACTAACATGGGTGACCTAAGGGCTTGGGTTGGTAGGTTATACTTATCCACAAATCCCCTTGAGATGTATGAATGCGATACACCAGTATCAAAAAGAACAAGTGAAGTAAATGACTTAACCAAAAACTTACCTATTACTGCATCGGGCTGAGCTTCAACCTCCTCCACGCTAACGTGGTTCACCTGTCCCCTGTTGAAAGGGTTCGGCTTCTTCCCAGAACTTCCATTGCCATTTTGGCCTCCAGGACATTCATTGGCATAATGTCCGGTCTTCGAACACTTATAGCAAGTGACTTGGCTCAAGTCCTTCTTGGCTGGGGTTGAGGGGTTGGTGCAGTTCTGGCCGTTGCTTCCTCCATTGCCATTACCATTCTTGGTGCCATTGTGATTGTGCGAGCTACCTCCTCCATGGGTATGCTGAAAATGTCCTCCCGGTCTAGGGGTAAAACGTAGCTTCTACTGAGCTCCTGAATTGTACTTTCCTTGTCCATACTTCCTCTTGCGATTCTCAATTTGCTGCTGCTTCCCTTCAATCATAAGAGCACGATCTACCAACTCCTGGTAGTTATTGAATGTGGCTACCATCAACTGCATGCTCAACTCATTATTCAGTCCTTCCAGAAACTTCTCTTGCTTAGCTGCATCTGTAGCGACGTCATCTGGGGCATAACGTGCTAACTTACTAAATTCCTCCACATACTGGCCAACTGTCTTTCCTCCTTCGCGCAAGTTGCGAAACACACGCTTCTTCATGGCCATAGCTCCTGCTGAAACATGGGCAGTACAGAAAGCCTGCTGAAACTGGTCCCATGTGACAGTGTCTACTAGGAAAGTGGCTGTGAAATTCTCCCACCATGATGCCGCGGGTCCTTCTAACTGATGTGCGGCAAACTTCACCTTCTCCGCATCTGTGCATCCTGCTGTGGTCAACTCCCTAGCTGTCTTGCAGAGCCAATCATCTGCTACTATCGGCTCGGTGCTACTGGAAAACACCGGCGGATTCAGCCTAAGAAAACGGGCTAAGTGGTCAACAGGTGGTGGTGGTGGTGGGTTGTTGTTGTTGTTGTTCCCCTGATTCTAATTCTAGACTAGCAACTACATCAATGTGTTCTGCTGCTGGATCAACTGGGTGAGCTCCGGTGGGAAAGCAAAACCGGGGTCATGTCTCAGAGGCATCTGAGGGTTTAGAAAAGATGAGATATAAGAATAGAGAGGGTCTAAAGAGAAAACACTACCCGTATGCACATGAGGCAAAAGCAAACAATTCACTTCAATCAATCAAACAAGGGCATACAATCGATCTAACTATCGCAAAAGTACTCGGGCTACTATATTTACATGGTGGACTACTACTACTAATGAGGTGGTCTATTAGAAATATTCTACGGTTGTTGACTCCATAATATCTACTCCTGCTTCATCAACATAGTCATCATCGCTACTATCTGCTTCCGAGTTGGTGCCGTCGATGATGATGTAGTCTTCCGGGCTAATCTCCTTGGGTTCTTCGTCTTCATCTATGGGTGTCGGGCCTCCCATAAATATTCCAATCTTCTTGATCAGGTCGTCATTCTTCTCCACCAATAATTCAATTTCCTCTTCATAATCTTCACATGTAGCCTTGAGTTCTTCCTCCAGTTCCTTGATTCTAGTCTTAGCCTTCTTCAGATCTATCATGTCGGCGCACATCTGGTTCTCCTGTCGGCGAATGTGCTGATTTAACTCCTGGATAAAGACTGCAATTGATCTATCCTTCCTGGTGTTGATCACCTCCCAGTGTTCATCTCGGTGCCCACAAATCTGGTAGATAGTATCCTTGAGATCCTTGCGGTAGACTTCTCCAATACGTCCCATGGCAACGTGAGCTGTCATGCTCTTTTATAGACTCCAAGTTGGTGCATCAAAAGAAAACTCTATGGGCTCAGTGACTGGCATGAACGTTCTTCCTAGAACTTGAACTTGAATCATCCAGCGCTCTTCTTCAGGTAAAGTGGCGTTGTAGGTTCCCGTGAAGCTTGGTACTCCTATGTTCAGGTATCTAGTGACTTCCTTCAAGTGACGCCCAAAGGGTGTATCTTCATCCGGTTGTGTGAACTTGTTCCTTGCATCCGCCATCCTAAAGAGTAGAAAAGATGAGAAGTCAGAAGAGAAGAGAGTGATCTAGGTCTGTAGCTTAGTGGTCGTGTCCTATAGTCAACGTGTGCTCTGATACCATCTCTGTAGCGACCAGACCTCAAAAAGTCTGATCTCTGTGCTCTGGTGTCATCCCTAGATCAGAAATGCTGACATCACACAGTACTCAGAGGATTTATAGCAGAGTAGAAATCACACACTTATTACATCGAGTGTCTCAAAAGAGAACTTATTACAATAAATATGGCTTAAGGCCATCTAATAACGATAACAGCGGAAGTCTTGGAAGATAAGTGAGTCCATCAACTCCAACGGCATCACTGAGTATAGAACCACGACCTAAAACTCCTTAATCGTTGTCTGAAAAGTCTGCAACATTAACATTGCAGCCCGAAACGGGTGAGCACATGGAATATGCTGGCAAGGTAACACATAGAGAGTAATGGAATGAACAGCTATACTATATGCATATTTGGCTGGTGGAAAGCTCTATGGTTACAGTTTTGCGTAAAGCCAATTTTTCCCTACTTCAAAGGAATAAAATTTAATTACTATCATGGTGGTTGTTAAACATTGAGAATGGTTGACAGCATTCTCAATCCCAATTAAGCATCATCATTAAACATAACCCAACAAAATTAATTTAGAGTAACATGTTGAGATTCACATGAAAATCCAGGTACTAGATACTCAAGATGTCCATAACCGGGGACACGGCTAACCATGATTAGTTTGTTACACTCTGCAGAGGTTTGCGCACTTTTCCCCACAAGACTCGATCGCCTCCGTTTGTTTCTCGCACTACACGGTGTTTGAGAAGACGGATGACCGAGACATAGTCTTTCAGAAGCGCTAGCACCTTACGATCGGGTAGACCGTACCACCTACATCCCCTACATCTGCTAGTCTACCACTGTAAGAGTTCGCACGACTTAGTCAACTATGCTAGAGCCCATAATAGCTTGTGGCTGCACACGGAAGTTTCTAGTATGAATAGTCTTATGATCCCTTTGAGCCTGGGTGGCGGTCCAAAAGAAAACAGGCAAGTCCTGGAATACCCAGGTGCCTCAATCCACCCAGATGTGTGTTTAAGTTGCCACCTTAGATAAACCATTAATTAACAATCTCACATCTGTCATGGATATCACTCACCCAATCCACGTCTACTAACATAGCATGGCATAATAAGCAAACGTAGAAGTAACTCCCAAAGGTTTGATAATAAACAGGCAATAGGTACTACCTCATCTACTTCCCATCCCACAATTTAATTAGATCCTAATCATGCAATGTGTGTGGATTGATCTAATGCAATAAAACTGGGTAGTATAAAAGGTATGATCAAAGTGTTACTTGCCTTGCTGATGATCCGGGAAACCTAACGATTCGAAGTAACAGGCGGCGCACTCCGGGTACTCTATCGCAAACAAACAAACAAGCATACAATAATTACTCATCTAATGCACAGGTAAAACTCAAATAAGAGATCTAACCAGAAGGTTCAACTTAAGAACTCCGGTTGGCAAAAAGAATCAAATCGAATGAAGCAACGAAAGTCAAACGGCGAAAGAAAACAACTTCGTTCTAGTAATCTGGATCTAGGGAAAGTTTTACAGTAGCAAAATCTTGTTTAAGTTGGTTAGACGGATAGAGGGTTTCGAGACGAAACTCTAGGTGCTTGAATCGCCTGATTCCGATAAACGAGCGAAAAGTTATACTAAAACGAAAATCGGATCAGGAATCGCGATAAAAAAAAATCGCGGATTTAATCCGAGAAAAGAAAATGACGAACGGATTAACGAATGAACGTTCGTTATCCAGATCTAAACGATGAACGTGTTCGTTTAAACGAACAAACAAGTGAACGCTCGCTATTTAACCTAAACCGAAAAAACCGATCTAAAAAAACGGGCGGCGCGGACTACGAGGCGGCGGCGAACCTCGGCGGGCGTGCAGCGGGCGGCGGCTCCGGCGGGCGGCGCGGCGGGGCGGCGGCGGCGCGCAGGCGGCGGCGGCTGCGGGTGCGGGGCTGGGGCGGGGCGCTAGGGCGGGGCGCTAGGCTAGGGTCCCCCCCCGAGGTGGGCCGGCTTATAAAGCCCCTACGGGCCGGGAGTCCTAGTCGGACACGGCCCATAGGTCGGTTCCCTTTTTTTTAAATAGTTACGCTCGGAAGAAAAATAAAAAGAAATACTAAACGGACTCCAAAAATCCCAAAATAAATTTCCCGAGCTTCTAAAATCAAGCCCGACAAAGTGAACATTTATTTGGGCCCTAAATGCAATTTTGAAAAATGCACATTTTTCCTAAATTCGAATAAAACACCGAAAAACTCCGAAATAAAATCTTATTTGATTTTATTATTAAATCCTCAATATTTCTCTATTTTGGGAAAGTCATTTTATTCCCTCTCTCATATTTTTGTAATATAAATAATTGATGATAAAATAAATAAAATCAAATGATCCTATTCTCAAAATTTGAGAAAACTCAAATATGAAAATAACGAAATCCCCAACTCTCTCTGTGGGTCCTTGAGTTGCGTAGAATTTTCTAGGATCAACCGAAATGCAAAATAAAATATGATATGCAATGATGATCTAATGTATAACATTCCAAATTGAAAATTTGGGATGTTACATTGATCAAGTCTTATTAACATCCACTTTCGATTAGCATGAAATCGAAGAACTTTCGTAAATCACTAAGTTACCTCAATGGGGATATGCATGTAGCCAACAATAAGCATTTCATATTTATTTTTGACAATAGGTAGAGGTATTTGAAAACTTTCAATAGTGATTGTCAGAGATCTTTCAATAACATTAGTACCATTCACTTGGAATTGTTTCTTCGGAAAGTGCACCGTGTGCTCATTACCATTGATATGAAAAGTGACCTTGCTTTTATTGCAATCAATAACAGCCCCTGCAGTATTCGAGAAGGGTCTACCAAGGATAGTTGACATGTTGTCATCCTCGGGCATCTCAAGTATAACAAAGTTAGTCAAAATAGTAACATTAGCAACAACAATGGGCACATCCTCACAGATACCGATAGGTATGGCAGTTGATTTGTCAGCCATTTGCAAAGATATTTCAGTAGGTGTGAGTTTATTCAAATCAAGTCTTTATTTTTCTCTTATTTGTGATGATGTCTTTCATATACTTTGCATAAGGTGGCATTTTCAAGATATCAGTCAAGCGAGTATGCAAAAAGACTAGCCTCAGCATTTCAGCAAAGCGTTCAAATTCTTCTTCATCATTCTTTTTAGTTGACTTAGGTGGAAAAGACATAGGTTTTTTAACCCACAGTTCTCTTTCTTTACTGTGTTTTATAGTAATGAAGTCTCTTTCATCATACCTTTTGTTCTTAGTTTGTGGGTCATCAAGATCAATAGGTGGTTCTATCACAACATCATTGTCTGGTTCTTTATTAATTGGTTGAGAGTCTTCATGAACTTCAACATTATCTTTTTCATTATCACTAGGTGAGTGTTCATTACGAGACTGAGTTTCAACATCGGAGATAGAAACTTCATTATCATTATCAGGAGGTTTCTCTATTTCAGGTTCACTAGGAGCATGCAAAGTCCTATCATTTTTCTTCTTCTTTTTCTTTTTAGAAGAACTAGGTGCACTAGTGTTGGCTCTTTGTGAATCTTGTTCAATTCTTTTTGGGTGTCCCTTAGGATAGAGTGGTTCCTGAGTCATTTTACCTCCTCTAGTTGCAACTCTAACAACAAAGTCATGTATATTATTATTCATTTCATCAAGAAACTCTCTTTGAGATTTAGCAACTTGTTCTAACTGAGTTTGAACCATAGAAGCATGCTTTCCAACACCTCTAACATCATTTGATATTCTAAATAACAAGTCACTCAAGCGAGCAATCATATCAGAATTGTATTTCAATTGTTTCATAACATTTGCATTGAAGTGATCTTGTTTTCTAATATAGTTTTCGAACTCATAAAGCTATTGACTAGGATGCATATTGTGAGGATTATCATTATCATTGAACTTCATAAGAGAATTTACCTCTACCACCTTAGGCAGCGGTGGTGTATTAAGCCCATGTATTTCTTCAATAGGAGGTAAATTTTTAACATCCTCAGCTTTAATACCTTTTTCCTTCATAGATTTCTTTGCCTCTTGCATATCTTCAGGACTAAGATATAATATACCCCTCTTCTTCGGAGTGGGTTTAGGCGGTGATTCAGGAATAGTCCAATCATCATATTTTTTCAATATATTATTCAATAATTCTTCAGCTTGACCAATAGTTTGTTCCCTGAAAACACAACCAGCACAACTATCTAGGAAATCCCTAGAAGCATCGGTTAGTCCATTATAGAAGATATCAAGTATTTCATTTTTCTTAAGAGGATGATCAGGCAAAGCATTAAGCAATTCGCAAAGCCTCCACCAAGCTTGTGGGAGACTCTCTTCTTTATTTTGCACAAAGTTAAATATTTCCTGTAAGGAAACTTGTTTCTTATGAGCAGGAAAATATTTTTCAGAGAAGTAATAAATCATATCCTGGGGACTATGCACACAACCAGGAGCAAGAGTATTGTACCAAGCTTTAGCATCACCCTTTAATGAGAAAGGAAATAATTTGAGAATAAAGTAATAGCGAGTTTTCTCATCATGAGTAAAAAGGGTGGCTATGTCATTCAACTTAGTAAGATGTGCCACAACAGTTTCAGTTTCAAAACCATGGAAATGATCAGATTCAACCAAAGTAATTAACATTGGGTCGACAGAGAATTCATAATCCTTATCATCAATAAAGATAGGTGAAGTAGCAAACTTAGGATCACATTTCATTCTAGCATTCAAAGAGTTTTCTTTATACTTGCATAATAATTTCTCTAGATCATATCTATCTCTGCAAGCAAGAATATCTCTAGTTGTTTCTTCACTCATAACATAACCTTCCGGTACCTTAGGCAGTTCATATCTAGGAAGGCTAGTTCTAGTAGGTGTTTCAGGAGATTCAGTTTCAAGCTCATCCTCAGATTCAACAACATCATGTTGTATAACTCTAGCAATTTGTTTATCAAGAAATTCAGCAAGTGGCACATCATCATTAAGCAAGGTACTAACATCATCATAAGCATTATCCATAGCAGAGGTAGCATCATCAATAACTTGCGACATATCAGAATTTATAGCATGTGGTGGTGTTGTAAGTTTACTTATGACAGAAGGTGAATCTAAAGCAGAACTAGATGGCAGTTCCTTACCTCCCCTCGTCATTGAGGGAAATATCTTAGTCTTAGCATCCTTCAGATTCTTCATAGTGATAATATGATAATAATCCCAAGTGACTCAACAAATATAGTTATGCTCCTCGGCAACGGCGCCAGAAAAAGGTCTTGATAACCCACAAGTATAGGGGATCGCAACAATTTTTGAGGGTAGAGTATTCAACCCAAATTTATAGATTCGACACAAGGGGAGCCAAAGAATATTTGAAGGTATTAGCAGTTGAGTTGTCAATTCAACCACACCTAGAGATTAATTATCTGCAGCAAGTAATCAGTAGCAAAGTAATATGATAGTTTTGATAATAGTAGCAGTAGCAATGGTAACGGTAACAGTGATAGTAGTAGTTTTGTAGCAAGTGTAACAGTGATGATAGCAATAGTAACTTAGCAAGAACAATATAGGATAAATTCGTAGGCATTGGATCAGTGACTTGTTGGATGATATTCATCATCAAGTCCCTCGTACCTACACAAAGCGATGGCTACCCGCAACCAACGTGATTAGGGGTTGTCAAGCCCTTCAGGTCACTTATGAGAGTGAGATCTGATAGATAGAATATTTTTGGTATTTTTGATATAAAGATGCAAAGTAAAAAGTAAAAGCAAAGTAAATAGCAAAGTGATGGAGATTGATATGATGAGAATAGACCCCGGGGCCATAGGTTTCACTAGTGGCTTCTCTCGAGAGCATAAGTTTTCTACGGTGGGTGAACAAATTACTGTTGAGCAATTGATAGAATTGAGCATAGTTATGAGAATATCTAGGCATGATCATTTATATAGGCATCACGTCCGTGACAAGTAGATCGAAACGATTCTGCATCTACTACTATTACTCCACTCATCGACCGCTATCCAGCATGCATCTAGAGTATTAAGTGAAAAACAAAGTAACACTTTAAGCAAGATGACATGATGTAGGGAGATAAATTCATGCAATATGAAATAAACCCCATCTTGTTATCCTCGATGACAACGATACAATACGTGTCTTGCTGCCCCTTCTGTCACTGGGAAAGAACACCACAAGATCGAACCCAAAGCTAAGCACTTCTCCCATGGCAAGAACTACCAATCTAGTTGGCCAAACCAAACGGATAATTCGAAGAGACTTGTAAAGATAACCAATCATACATAAAAGAATTCAGAGAAGATTCAAATATTGTTCATAGATAGACTTGATCATAAACCCACAATTCATCGGTCTCAACAAACACACCGCAAAAGAAGAAGATTACATCGAATAGATCTCCACGAGAGAGGGGGAGAACATTGTATTGAGATCCAAAAAGAGAGAAGAAGCCATCTAGCTACTAACTATGGACCCGAAGGTCTGAGGTAAACTACTCACACTTCATCAGAGAGGCTATGATGATGTAGAAGCCCTCCGTGATGACGGCCCTCTCCGGCGGAGCTCCGGAACAGGCCCCAAGATGGGATCTCGTGGATACAGAAAGTTGCGGCAGTGGAATTAGGTTTTGGCTCCTGTTCTAATCGTTTGGGGGTACGTGGGTATATATAGGAGGAAGGAGTACGTCGGTGGAGCACCGAGGGTCCCATGAGGCAGGGGGCGCGCCCTAGGGGGGGCCTACCCTTGTGAGCACCTCTTTGCTTCCTTGCAGTAGGGTCCAAGTCTCCTGGATCATGTTCGGTAAGAAAATCACGTTCCCGAAGATTTTATTCCGTTTGGACTCCGTTTGATATTCCGTTTCTTCGAAACACTGAAATAGGCAAAAAACAGCAATTCTGGGCTGGGCCTCCGGTTAATAGGTTAGTCCCAAAAATAATATAAAAGTGGAAAATAAAGTCCAATATAGTCCAAAACAGTAGATAATATAGCATGGAGCAATCAAAAATTATAGAGACGTTGGAGACGTATCAGGCATCCCCAAGCTTAATTCCTGCTCGTCCTCGAGTAGGTAAATGATAAAAAGAGAATTTTTGATGCGGAGTGCTACTTGGCATAATTTCAATGCAAAATTTCTTAATTGTGGTATGGATATTCAGATTAGAAAGATTCAAGACAAAAGTTCATATTGACATAAAGAATAATAACACTTCAAGCATACTAATAAAGTAATTATGTCTTCTCAAAATAACATGGCCAAAGAAAGTTATCCCTACAAAATCATATAGTCTGGCTATGCTCTATCTTCACCACACAAAGTATTCAAATCATGCACAACCCCGATGACAAGCCAAGCAATTGTTTCATACTCTAACTTTTTCAATCTTCATGCAATACATGAGCGTGAGCCATGGACATAGCACTATGTGGAATAGAAAGGTGGTTGTGGAGAAGACAAAAAGAGGGGAAGATAGTCTCACATCAACTAGGCGTATCAACGGGCTATGGAGATGCCCATCAATAGATATCAATGTGAGTGAGTAGGGATTGCCATGCAACGGATGCACTAGAGCTATAAGTATATGAAAGCTCATCAAAAGAAACTAAGTGGGTGTGCATCCAACTCGCTTGCTCACGAAGACCTAGGGCAATTTGAGGAAGCCCATCATTGGAATATACAAGCCAAGTTCTATAATGAAAAATTCCCACTAGTATATGAAAGTGACATAACGAGAGACTCTCTATCATGAAGATCATGGTGCTACTTTGAAGCACAAGTGTGGTAAAAGGATAGTAACATTGTCCCTTCTCTCCTTTTCTCTCATTTATTATTTTTTTTTATTTTTTTATTTGGGCCTTTTCTCTTTTTTTATGGCCTCTTTTTTTTCGTCCGGAGTCTCATCCCGACTTATGGGGGAATCATAGTCTCCATCATCCTTTCCTCACTTGGGACAATGCTCTAGAAAATGATGACCATCACACTTTTATTTTTCTTACAACTCAACAATTACAATTCTATACTTAGGACAAATATGACTCTATATGAATGCCTCCGGCGGTGTACCGGGATATGCAATGAATCAAGAGCGACATGTATGAAAGAATTATGAATGGTGGCTTTGCCAAAAATACGATGTCAACTACATGATCATGCTAGCTATATGACAATGATGGAGCGTGTCATAATAAACGGAACGGTGGAAAGTTGCATGGCAATATATCTCGGACTGGCTATGGAAATGCCATGATAGGTAGGTATGGTGGCTGTTTTGAGGAAGGTAATGGTGGGTGTATGATACTGGCAAAAGTTGCACGGTATTAGAGAGGCTAGCAATGGTGGAAGTGTTGGGGAACGTAGTAATTTCAAAAAAATTCCTACGCACATGCAAGATCATGGTGATGCATAGCAACGAGAGGGGAGAGTGTTGTCTACGTACCCTCATAGACCGGAAGCGGAAGCGTTAGCACAACATGGTTGATGTAGTCGTACGTCTCCACGACCCGACCGATCAAGCACCGAAACTACGACACCTCCGAGTTCTAGCACACGTTCAGCTCGATGACGATCCCCGGACTCCGATCCAGCAAAGTGTCGGGGATGAGTTCCATCAGCACGATGGCGTGGTGACGATCTTGATGTTTTACCGTTGCAGGGCTTCGCCTAAGCACCGCTACAATATTATCGAGGACTATGGTGGAGGGGGGCACCGCACACGGCTAAGAGATCAATGATCAACTGTTGTGTCTCTGGGGTGCCCCCTGCCCCCGTATATAAAGGAGTGGAGGAGGGGGCCGGCCAAGGAGGGTGGCGCGACCTAGGGGGTAGTCCAACTCCCACCGGGAGTAGGACTCCCCTTTTTCCTATTAGGAGTGGGAGAGGGAAGGAAGAGGAAAGAGGGAGGAAGGAAAGGGGGGGGCTCCCAATTCGGATTGGGCTTGGGGGGGCGCCCCCTCCCTTGCTCGTTTCCCCTCCTTTCCACTAAGGCCCAATAAGGCCCATATACCTCCGGGGGGGGGGGGGGGTTCCGATAACCTCCCGGTGATCCGGTATTGTCCCAATCTCACCCGGAACCTTTCCGGTGTCCAAATATAGTCGTCCAATATATTGATCTTTATGTCTCGACCATTTCGAGACTCCTCGTCAAGTCCGTGATCACATCCGGGACTCCGAAAAACCTTCGGTACATCAAAATATATAAACTCATAATGAAACTGTCATCGTAACGTTAAGCGTGCGGACCCTACGGGTTCAAGAACAATGTAGACATGACCTAGACATGTCTCCGGTCAATAACCAATAGCGGAACATGGATGCTCATATTGGCTCCTACATATTCTACGAAGATCTTTATCGGTCAGACTGCATAACAACATACGTTTGTTCCGTTTGTCATCGGTATGTTACTTGCCCGAGATTTGATCGTCGGTATCTCAATACCTAGTTCAATCTCTTTACCGGCAAGTCTCTTTACTCGTTCTGTAATACATCATCTTGCAACTAACTTATTAGTTGCATTACTTGCAAGGCTTAAGTGATGTGCATTACCGAGAGGGCCCAGAGATACCTCTCCGACAATCGGAGTGACAAATCCTAATCTCGAAATATGCCAACCCAACATGTACCTTTGGAGACACCTGTAGAGCTCCTTTATAATCACCCAGTTATGTTGTGACATTTGGTAGCACACAAAGTGTTCCTCCGGTAAATGGGAGTTGCATAATCTCATAGTCATAGGAACATGTATAAGTCATGAAGAAAGCAATAGCAACATACTAAATGATCGGGTGCTAAGCTAATGGAATGGGTCATGTCAATCATATCATTCTCCTAATGATGTGATCCCGTTAATCAAATGACAACTCATGTCTATGGTTAGGAAACTTAACCATCTTCGATTAACGAGCTAGTCAAGTAGAGGCATACTAGTGACACTTTGTTTGTCTATGTATTCACACAAGTATTACGTTTCCGGTTAATACAATTCTAGCATGAATAGTAAACATTTATCATGATATAAGGAAATAAATAATAACTTTATTATTGCCTCTAGGGCATATTTCCTTCAGTCTCCCACTTGCACTAGAGTCAATAATCTAGATTACACAGTAATGATTCTAACACCCATGGAGCCTTGGTGTTGATCATGTTTTGCTCGTGGAAGAGGCCTAGTCAATGGGTCTGCTACATTCAGATCCGTATATCTTGCAAATCTCTATGTCTCCCACCTGGACTAGATCCCGGATGGAATTGAAGCGTCTCTTGATGTGCTTGGTTCTCTTATGAAATCTGGATTCCTTTGCCAAGGCAATTGCACCAGTATTGTCACAAAAGATTTTCATTGGACCCGATCCACTAGGTATCACACCTAGATCAGATATGAACTCCTTCATCCAGACTCCTTCGTTTGCTACTTCCGAAGCAGCTATGTACTCCGCTTCACATGTAGATCCCGCCATGATGCTTTGTTTAGAACTGCACCAACTGACAACTCCACCGTTTAATGTAAATACGTATCCGGTTTGCGATTTAGAATCGTCCAGATCAGTGTCAAAGCTTGCATCAACGTAACCATTTATGATGAGCTCTTTGTCACCTCCATATGTGAGAAACATATCCTTAGTCCTTTTCAGGTATTTTAGGATGTTCTTGACCGCTGTCCAGTGATCCACTCCTGGATTACTTTGGTACCTCCCTGCTAGACTTATAGCAAGGCACACATCAGGTCTGGTACACAACATTGCATACATGATAGAGCCTATGGCTGAAGCATAGGGAACATCTTTCATTTTCTCTCTATCTTCTGTAGTGGTCGGGCATTGAGTCTTACTCAACTTCACACCTTGTAACACAAGCAAGAATCCTTTCTTTGCTTGATCCATTTTGAACTTCTTCAAAACTTTGTCAAGGTATGTGCTTTGTGAAAGTCCAATTAAGCGTCTTGATCTATCTCTATAGATCTTAGTGCCCAATATGTAAGCAACTTCACCGAGGTCTTTCATCGAAAAACTCTTATTCAAGTATCCCTTTATGCTATCCAGAAATTCTATATCATTTCCGATTAGCAATATGTCATCCACATATAACATCAGAAATGCTACAGAACTCCCACTCACTTTCTTGTAAATACAGGCTTCTCCAAAAGTATGTATAAAACCAAATGCTTTGATCACACTATCAAAGCATTTATTTCAACTCCGAGATGCTTGCACCAGTCCATAAATGGATCGCTGGAGCTTGCATACTTTGTTAGCTCCCTTTGGATCGACAAAACCTTCCGGCTGCATCATATACAACTCTTCTTCCAGAAATCCATTTAGGAATGCAGTTTTGACATCCATCTGCCAAATTTCATAATCATAAAATGCGGCAATTGCTAACATGATTCGGATAGACTTAAGCATCGCTACGGGTGAGAAGGTCTCATCGTAGTCAATCCCTTGCACTTGTCGAAAACCTTTTGCGACAAGTCGAGATTTGTAGACAATAACATTACCGTCAGCGTCAGTCTTCTTCTTGAAGATCCATTATTCTCAATTGCTTGCCGATCATTGGGCAAGTCAACCAAAGTGCACACTTTGTTCTCATACATGGATCCCATCTCAGATTTCATGGCTTCAAGCCATTTTGCGGAATCTGGGCTCACCATCGCTTCTTCATAGTTTGTAGGTTCATCATGATCTAGTAGCATGACTTCCAGAACAGGATTACCGTACCACTCTGGTGCGGATCTTACTCTGGTTGATCTACGAGGTTCAGTAGTAACTTGTTCTGAAGTTCCATGATCATCATCATTAGCTTCCTCACTAATTGGTGTAGGTGTCACAGAAACCGGTTTCTGTGATGTACTACTTTCCAATAAGGGAGCAGGTACAGTTACCTCATCAAGTTCTACTTTCCTCCCACTCACTTCTTTCGAGAGAAACTCCCTCTCTAGAAAGGATCCATTCTTAGCAACAAATGTCTTGCCTTCGGATCTGTGATAGAAGGTGTACCCAATAGTCTCCTTCGGGTATCCTATGAAGACACATTTCTCCGATTTGGGTTCGAGCTTATCAGGTTGAAGCTTTTTCACATAAGCATCGCAGCCCCAAACTTTCAGAAACGACAACTTTGGTTTCTTGCCAAACCATAGTTCATAAGGCATCGTCTCAATGGATTTTGATGGTGCCCTATTTAACGTGAATGCGGCCATCTCTAAAGCATAACCCCAAAACGATAGCGGTAAATCTGTAAGAGACATCATAGATCGCACCATGTAACATCCCGAATTTTCAATTTGGAACGTTATACATTAGATCATCAATGCATATCATATATTATTTGCTTTTGGTTTTGATCCTAGAAATCCTAAGCAACTCAAGGACCCACGGAGAGAGTTGGGGATTTCATTATTTTCATATTTGCGTTTTCTCAAAAATTGAGAATAGGATCATTTGATTTTATTTATTTTATCATCAATTATTTCTATTACAAAATTATGAGAGAGGGAATAAAATGACTTTCCCAAAATAAAGAAATATTGAGGATTTAATAAAGAAATCAAATAAGATTTTATTTCGGAGTTTTTTGATATTTTATTTGAATTTAGGAAAAATATGCGTTTCTCAAAATTGCATTTAGGCCCCAAATAAATGTTCACTTTGTCTGGCTTGATTTTAGAAGACGGGGAAAATTTATTTCGGGATTTTTGGAGTCCGTTTAGTATTTCTTTTTATTTTTCTTCTGCGCGTAATTATTTTAAAAAAATCGCACCGACCTACGGGCCGTGTCCGACCGGGACTCCGGCCCGCGTAGGCTTTATAAGCCGGGGGGGAGAGCCCAGCCGAAGCCAGCCCAGCCCCGCGCCCCGAACCCTAGCGCCCGCGCCCGACCCCCCTTCCCCCCCCCGCCCCCCGCCGCCGCCGCCGCCACCGCCGCCGCCTACCGTCGACGGAGCCGCCGTGCCGCCGCCTCGCCGACCCGCCGCCCAAGATTTGCCTCGTAATCCGCGCTGCCAGTTTTTTTAAAACCGATCGGTTTTTCGTCGGTTTTTTTAGGTTTCGTTTTTTATTAGATCAGTTTTATTTTCGGTTGCCTGTTTTCTTTTGGACCGCCACCCAGGCTCAAAGGGATCATGAGACTATTCATGCTAGAAACTTCCGTGTGCAGCCACAAGCTATTATGGGCTCTAGCATAGTTGACTAAGTCGTGCGAACTCTTACAGTGGTAGACTAGCAGATGTAGAGGATGTAGGTGGTACGGTCTACCCGATCGTAAGGTGCTAGCACTTCTGAAAGACTATGTCTCGGTCATCCGTCTTCTCAAACACCATGTAGTGCGAGAAACCAAACGGAGGCGATCGAGTCTTGTGGGGAAAAGTGCGCAAACCTCTGCAGAGTGTATAAATTAATCATGGTTAGCTGTGTCCCCAGTTATGGACATCTTGAGTATCTAGTACTTGGATTATCATATGAATCTCTATATGTTACTCTAAATTAATTTTGTTGGGTTTTTGTTAATGATGATGCTTAATTGGGATTGAGGATGCTGTCAACCATTCTCAATGTTTAACGACCACCATGATAGTTAAATAAATTTATTCCTTTGCAGTAGGGAAAAAATGGCTTTTTGCAAAAACTGTAACCATAGAGCTTTCCACCAGCCAAATATGCATATAGAATAGCTGTTTCATTCCTTTACTCTCTATGTGTTACATTGCCAGCATATTCCATGAGCTGACCAGTTTTCGGGCTGCAACGTTAATGTTGCAGACTTTTCAGACGATGATTAAGGAGTTTTAGGTCGTGGTTCTATACTCAGTGATGCCATTGGAGTTAATGGACTCACTTATCTTCCAAGCCTTTAGCTGTTATCGTTATTAGATGGCCTTAAGCCATATTTATTGTAATTAGTTCTCTATTGAGACACTCGATGTAATAAGTGTGTGATTGCTACTCTGTTATAAATCCTTCAAGTACTGTGTGGTGTCAGCATTACTGATCCAGGGATGACACCGGAGCACAGAGATTGGACCGTTTGAGGTCTGGTCGCTACAGAGATGGTATCAGAGCACATGCTGACTATAGGACACGACCACTAAGCTAAAGACCTAGATCACTATCTACTCTCTTCTCTTCTGACTCCTCATCTTTTCTACTCTTTTAGGATGGCGGATGCAAGGAACAAGTTCACACAACCGGATGAAGATACACCCTTTGGACGTCACTTGAAGGAAGTCACTAGATACCTGAACATAGGAGTACCAAGCTTCACCGGAACCTACAATGCCACTTTACCTGAAGAAGAGCGCTGGATGATTCAAGTTCAAGTTCCAGGAAGGACGTTCATGCCAGTCACTGAGTCCATAGAGTTTTCTTTTGATGCACCAACTTGGATTCTAGGAAAGAGCATGGCAGCTCACATCGCCATGGGACGCATTGGAGAAGTCTACTGCATTGATCTCAAGGATACTATCTACCAGATTTGTGGATGCCGAGATGAGCACTGGGAGATGATCAGCACCAGGAAGGATAGATCAATTGCAGCTTTTATCCAGGAGTTAAACCAGCACATTCGATGTCAGGAGAACCAGATGTGCACCGACATGATAGACCTGAAGAAGGCAAGGACAAGAATCAAGGAACTAGAGGAAGAACTCAAGGCTACACGTGAAGATTATGAAGAAGAAATTGAAGTATTAGTGGACAAGAATGCCGACCTAGCAATGAAGATCGGGATATTTATGGGAGGCCCTACACCAGTAGATGAAGATGAAGAACCCAAGGAGATTCGCTCGGAAGACTACATCATCATCGATGACACGGACTCGGACCCAGATGATAGCAATGATGACTATGTTGATGAAGCCGGAGCAGATATCATGGAGTCTGCAACCGAAGAATATTTCTAGTAGACCACCTCATCAGTAGTAGTAGTCCACCATGTAAATATTATAGTCTGAGCACTTTTGCGTTAGTTAGATCAATTGTATGCCCTTGTTTGATTGAATGAATGAAGTGAATAGTTTGCTTTTGCCTCATGTGCATATGGGTAGTGTTTTCTCTTTAGACCCCCTCTATTCTTAAATCTCACCTTTTCTAAACCCTCAGATGCCTCTAAGACGTGACCCCGGATTTACCTTTCCACCGGAGCTCACTCAGTTGATCCAGCAGCAGAACACATTGATGCAGTTGCTAGTCCAGAATCAGAATCAGGGGAGTAACAACAACAACCCACCACCACCACCACCACCTGTTGATCATTTAGCCCGTTTTCTTAGGCTGAATCCGCCGGTGTTTTCCAGTAGCACCGAGCCAATAGTAGCAGATGATTGGCTCCGCAAGATAGCTAGAGAGTTGACCACAGCAGGATGCACGGATGCAGAGAAGGTGAAGTTTGCTGCACATCAGCTTGAAGGACCCGCATCATCATGGTGGGAGAATTTCACAGCCACTTTCCCTGTCGACACTGTCACATGGGACCAGTTTCAGCAGGCTTTTTGAACTGCCCATGTTTCAGCAGGAGCTATGGCCTTGAAGAAGCGAGAGTTTCGCAACTTGCGCCAAGGAGGACGGACAGTTGGCAGTATGTGGAGGACTTTAGTAAATTAGCACGTTATGCCCCAGATGATGTTTCTACGGATGCAGCTAAGCAAGAGAAGTTTCTGGAAGGACTGAATGATGAGTTGAGTATGCAGTTGATGGTAGCAACCTTCAACAACTACCAGGAGTTGGTAGATCGTGCTCTTATGATTGAAGGGAAGCAGCAGCAAATTGAAAATCGCAAGAGGAAGTATGCACAAGGAAAGTACAATTTAGGAGCTCAGTAGAAGCCACGATTTACCCCTAGACCGGGAGGACATTTTCAGCATACCCATGGAGGAGGTAGCTCGCACAATCACAATGGCCCCAGAAATGGTAATGGTAATGGAGGAATCAATGGCCAGAACCGCACCAACCCATCAACCCCAGCCAAGAAAGACCTGAGCCAAGTCACTTGCTTTAAGTGCCAGAAGACCGGACATTATGCCAAAGAATGTCCTGAATCACAGAATGCAAATGGCAATGGAAGCTCTGGGAAGAAGCCGAACCCTTTCAACAGGGGACAAGTGAACCACGTTAGAGTGGAGGAGGTTGAAGAACAGCCGGATGCAGTAATCGGTAAGTTTTTGGTTAAGTCATTTACTGCACTCGTTCTTTTCAATACTGGTGCATCGCATTCATACATATCCAGGGGATTTGTGGATAAGTATAAACTGTCAACCCAAGCCCTTAGGTCACCCATGTTAGTAACCTTGCCTGGAGCAGAATATATGGCTAGTCTATGGTGTGATCGGTTACCATTAAGGATTGTAACTATGTTTTTCCCTCAGACCTAATAGTATTGGAATCCCAAGGATTGGATGTGATATTAGGCATGGATTGGTTATCAAAGTATGAAGGGAATATTGAATGTGTTAGTAAGTCAATTTTGCTTACCACCTCAGAAGGGAGAAGGATCAAGTATGTATCCCGACATGTGCCAAAGAGGACTCAAGTAAATTGCTTAATAGGAGTTGTGCAGGAGGAAGTACCAGTGGTAAAGGAATTCCCTGATGTATTTCCAAAGGAGTTGTCGGGCATGCCACCGGATAGAGATCTTGAGTTTTTGATTGAGCTATTGCCAGGCACAGGGCCAATATCGAAGAGACCATACAGGATGCCTGCAAAGGATTTGGTGGAAATTAAGAAGCAAATTAAGGAGTTACCAGATAAAGGTTATATTCGCCCAAGTTCTTCACCTTGGGGATCGCCAGTACTTCTAGTGTAGAAGAAGGATGGATCGTTAAGGATGGTTATCGATTATCGAGGACTGAATGAAGTAACAATCAAGAACAAGTACCCACTCCCGATGATCAATGATTTGTTTGATCGATTGCAAGGAGCTAAGGTATTTTCCAAGATCGATCTGCGATCAGGATACCACCAGTTGAAGATTCGGGAATAGGATACCTTGCCATCCTTCTTATCCGCCAAATACTTGGGGCAGTTCCGCTTCCAGTGACCAGTCTGCTTGCAGTAGAAGCACTCAGTATCAGGCTTAGGTCCGGACTTGGGTTTCTTCTCTTGAGCAGCAACTTGCTTGCTGTTCTTCTTGAAGTTCCCCTTCTTCTTCCCCTTGCCCTTTTTCTTGAAACTAGTGGTCTTGTTGACCATCAACACTTGATGCTCCTTCTTGTTTTTTTACCTCCGCAGCTTTTAGCATTGCGAAGAGCTCGGGAATTGTCTTATCCATCCCTTGCATATTATAGTTCATCACGAAGCTCTTGTAGCTAGGTGGAAGTGATTGGAGAATTCTGTCAATGACGCAATCATCCGGAAGATTAACTCCCAGTTGAATTAAATGATTATTATACCCAGACATTTTGAGTATATGCTCACTGACATAACTGTTCTCCTCCATCTTGCAGCTATAGAACTTATTGGAGACTTCATATCTCTCAATCCGGGCATTTGCTTGAAATATTAGCTTCAACTCCTGGAACATCTCATATGCTCCATGACGTTCAAAACGTCGTTGAAGTCCCGATTCTAAGCCGTAAAGCATGGCACACTGAACTATCGAGTAGTCATCAGCTTTGCTCTGCCAGACGTTCATAACATCTGGTGTTGCTCCAGCAACAGGCCTGGCACCCAGCGGTGCTTCCAGGACGTAATTCTTCTATGCAGCAATGAGGATAATCCTCAAGTTACGGACCCAGTCCGTATAATTGCTACCATCATCTTTCAACTTTGCTTTCTCAAGGAACGCATTAAAATTCAAAGGAACAATAGCACGGGCCACATCTATCTACAATCAAACATAAACAAGCAAGATACTATCAGGTACTAAGTTCATGATAAATTTAAGTTCAATTAATCATATTACTTAAGAACTCCCACTTAGAAAGACATCCCTCTAATCTTCTAAGTGATCACGTGATCCAAATCAACTAAACCATAACCGATCATCATGTGAAATGGAGTAGTTTTCAATGGTGAACATCACTATGTTGATCATATCTACTATATGATTCACGCTCGACCTTTCGGTCTCAGTGTTCCGAGGCCATATCTGCATATTCTAGGCTCGTCAAGTTTAACCTGAGTATTCTGCATGTGCAAAACTGGCTTGCACCCGTTGTATATGGACGTAGAGCTTATCACACCCGATCATCACGTGGTGTCTGGGCACGATGAACTTTGGCAACGGTGCATACTCAGGGAGAACACTTTTATCTTGAAATTTAGTGAGAGATCATATTATAATGCTACCGTCAATCAAAGCAAGATAAGATGCATAAAAGATAAACATCACATGCAATCAATATAAGTGATATGATATGGCCATCATCATCTTGTTCTTGTGATCTCCATCTCCGAAGCATCGTCATGATCACCATCGTCACCGGTGCGACACCTTGATCTCCATCGTAGCATCGTTTTCGTCTCGCCAATCTTATGCTTCCACGACTATCGCTGCCGCTTAGTGATAAAGTAAAGCATTACAACGCGATTGCATTGCATACAATAAAGCAACAACCATATGGCTCCTGCCAGTTGGCGATAACTCGGTTACAAAACATGATCATCTCATACAATAAAATTTAGCATCATGTATTGACCATATCACATCACAACATGCCCTGCAAAAACAAGTTAGACGTCCTCTACTTTGTTATTGCAAGTTTTACGTGGCTGCTACGGGCTTAGCAAGAACCGTTCTTACCTACGCATTAAAACCACAATGATAGTTTGTCAAGTTGGTGCTGTTTTAACCTTCGCAAGGACCGGGCGTAGCCACACTCGGTTCAACTAAAGTTGGAGAAACTGACACCCGCCAGCCACCTGTGTGCAAAGCACGTCGGTAGAACCAATCTCGTGTAAGCGTACGCGTAATGCCGGTCCGGGCTGCTTCATCCAACAATACCGCCGAACCAAAGTATGACATGCTGGTAAGCAGTATGACTTATATTGCCCACAACTCACTTGTGTTCTACTCGTGCATATAACATCAACGCATAAAACCTAGGCTCTGATGCCACTGTTGGGGAACATAGTAATTTCAAAAAATTTCCTACGCACATGCAAGATCATGGTGATGCATAGCAACGAGAGGGGAGAGTGTTGTCTACATACCCTCGTAGACCGGAAGCGGAAGCGTTAGCACAACGCGGTTGATGTAGTCATACGTCTTCATGACCCGACCGATCAAGCACCGAAACTATGACACCTCCGAGTTCTAGCACACGTTCAGCTCGATGACGATCCCCGGACTCCGATCCAGCAAAGTGTCGGGGATGAGTTCCGTCAGCACGACGGTGTGGTGATGATCTTGATGTTTTACCGTCGCAGGGCTTCGCCTAAGCACCGCTACAATATTATCGAGGACTATGATGGAGGGGGCACCGCACATGGCTAAGAGATCAATGATCAACTGTTGTGTCTCTGGGGTGCCCCTGCCCCCGTATATAAAGGAGTGGAGGAGGGGGCCGACCAAGGAGGGTGGCGCGCCCTAGGGGGAGTCCAACTCCCACCGGGAGTAGGACTCCCCTTTTTCCTATTATGAGTGGGAGAGGGAAGGAAGAGGAAGGAGGGAGGAAGGAAAGGGGGGGGGGGGCCCTCCCAATTCGGATTGGGCTTGGGGGGGCGCCCCCTCCCTTGCTCCTTTCCCCTCCTTTCCACTAAGTCCCAATAAGGCCCATATACCTCCCGGGGGGTTCCGATAACGTCCCGGTGATCCGGTATTGTCCCAATCTCACCCGGAACCTTTCCGGTGTCCAAATATAGTCATCAAATATATTGATCTTTATGTCTCGACCATAGTGAGGGAGTCCTGGATTAGGGGGTGTTCGGGTAGCTGGACTATACCTTCAGCCGGACTCCAGGACTATGAAGATACAAGATTGAAGACCTCGTCCCGTGTCCGGATGGGACTTTGCTTGGCGTGGAAGGCAAGCTTGGCGATGCGGATATTCAAGATCTCCTACCATTGTAACCGACTCTGTGTAACCCTAACCCTATCCGGTGTCTATATAAACCGGAGGGTTGTAGTCCGTAGGCAATCAACTCCACACACAACAATCATACCATGGGCTAGCTTCTAGGGTTTAGCCTCCTTGATCTCGTGGTAGATCTACTCTTGTACTACCCATATCATCAATATTAATCAAGCAGGAGTAGGGTATTACCTCCATCAAGAGGGCCCGAACCTGGGTAAAAAACATCATGTCCCTTGTCTCCTGTTACCATCCGGCCTAGACGCACAGTTCGGGACCCCCTACCCGAGATCCGCCGGTTTTGACATCGACATTGGTGCTTTCATTGAGAGTTCCTCTGTGTCGTCGCCTTTAGGCCCGATGGCTCCTTTGATCATCAACAACAATACGGTCTAGGGTGAGACTTTTCTCCCCGGATAGATCTTCGTCTTCGGCGGCTTCGCTCTGCGGGCCAATTCGCTCGTCCACCTGGAGCAGATCGAAAGCTACGCCCCTGGCCATCAAGTCAGGTTTGGAAGCTTAAACTACACGGCTGACATCCGCGGAGACTTGATCTTCGACGGGCTCGAGCCACGGCCAAGCGCGCCGCACTATCTCGAGGGGCATGATCTAGCTCTGCCCCCGGACAGTGTCCTGGAGGCCGCACACGCATCGGTTCCGACCCCTAACTCGGAGCCTATTGCGCCAATTGAGGATGAGCGGTTGGACGTCACCTCGGGGGCTGCGATCCCGAAAGCGATCGAGCCGAACGCTAGCCCCGCACTCTGCACGACCCGTGACTCCGAGGATCCGGACTCCTCCCCGGACTCCGAACCCCCCGCGCCCCTGCCAATCGAATCCGATTGGGCGCCGATAATGGAGTTCACCGCCGCAGACATCTTTCAGCACTCGCCTTGTGGCGATATCCTGAACTCTCTCAAGTCTCTCTCCTTATCAGGAGAGCCCTGGCCGAACTACGGTCAGCGAGGATGGGATACGGACGATGAAGAAATTCAAAGCCCACCCACCACCCACTTGGTAGCCACTGTCGACAATTTAAACGACGTGCTCAACTTCGACTCCGGAGACATCGACAGCATGGATGACGATGCAGGAGATACCGACGAACCAACGCCCATAGGGCATTGGACAGCCACCTCATCTCACGATGTGTACATGGTGGATACCCCTAAAGGAAGCGACAACGAGGAAAAAGGGGATGGGACGGGAGATCGACCCCCCGAAAAGCAATCAAAGCGTCGGCGTAAACGCCGACCCAAGCCCCGCCTCGACAAAAACCCAGCCATAGAGCAGGACGAGCCGGTAGACGACGAGCAGGCCTTAGAGCAACCGTCCGAACAGGGCAACACGGATAGAGAAACCGAACATCCCTCCTCCGGCGAAAACGGCATTCCGGACGACCTCACGCCGAATAAACCTATGGAGCAGAAGAATCTCCACGAGAGGCTCGTTGCAACTGCACGCAGCCTAAAAAAGCAGAAGCGGAAGCTAAAAACAGCGGAAGATGCACTCCGGATTAGATGGAGCAAAGTAATCAATACCACAGATAAGTACGGCGACAGTCGCCGCACTAAAAGCTATCCGAAAAGAAAGCTACTGCCTGAATTCGACGAAGAGGCCCTAGAGCCCTCGCATTCAAAAAATGAAAAAGCCACACGGTCGGATAGACGACCCCATAAAGCGGCAAGCGGCGCCGCACCTAAATCGGCATGCGACCCACTTAAGGATTCGCATCATGGCCCAGTCAGGTCCATTTATGGGCCAAGAAAGCAAGCTCTCGTAAGCAACGCTATGAAGCCATCATCAGAATCCGGCACACCCAAATACAGGGGCGCCGCACACCCCCTATGTTTCACCGATGAGGTCCTGGACTATGAATTCCCAGAGGGATTCAAACCCGTAAACATAGAGGCATATGATGGAACAACAGACCCTGGAGTCTGGATCGAGGATTATATCCTCCACATACACATGGCTAGAGGAGATGATCTCCACGCCATAAAATATCTACCCCTTAAGCTTAAAGGGCCAGCCCGGCATTGGCTTAAAAGCCTTCCCGAAAACACAATTGGAAGCTGGGAAGAGCTCGAGGATGCTTTCCGAGCAAACTTTCAAGGGACCTATGTCCGCCCTCCGGATGCAGACGATCTTAGTCACATAACTCAACAACCCGGAGAATCAGCTCGGCAGTTCTGGAATAGATTCCTCACTAAAAAGAATCAGATAGTCGACTGTCCGGACGCCGAAGCCTTAGCAGCTTTCAGGCATAACGTCCGAGACGAATGGCTCGCCAGACACCTCGGCCAAGAAAAGCCAAGAACAATGGCCGCACTAACAAGCCTCATGACCCGCTTTTGTGCAGGGGAGGACAGCTGGTTGGCAAGGTGCAGCCCCAGCGACCCAAGTACATCCGAAACTAGGGATGGAAACGGAAAACCGCGACGCAACAAGGACCGTCGCTGGACTAAGGACAAAAGTCCGAAGAGCACGGCAGTCAATGCCGGATTCAAAGGCTCACGACAAAATCAGGAAAAATCGCCCCCCAGGATAACAGGGACGATCCATCCAACCTAAATAAAATCCTGGACAGGATATGTCAGATACACAGTACTCCCGGGAAGCCTGCTAACCATACCCACAGAGACTGTTGGGTTTTCAAACAATCCGGCAGACTCAATGCCGAACACAAGGGGCTCGACACACCAAGCGAAGACGAGGACGAACCCCAAAAGCAGAGCACCAGGAAACAAAAGAACTTCCCACAAGAAGTAAAAACAGTGAACTCACTTCACATAACAAAACGTGCGGCGCCCGTAAAGGTACGCACCACACGGCCCATCCCCAAAGGGTCCTGCCACTGGTTGTCAAAACCGATCATCTTCGATCAGCTAGATTATTCTAGGAATATCAAGAATGTAGGCTGGACTGCCTTGATACTCGATCCAATAATTGGCGGACTCCAGTTTTCAAATGTCCTTATGGACGGCGGCAGTGGACTAAACCTGATATATCAGGATACAATCCAGCACATGGGGATAAACCCAGCAAGAATCCGCCGCAGCAAAACCTCCTTTCAAGGGGTAATACCTGGTCCGGACACCCATTGTATGGGTTTTCTCCGGCTCGAAGTCATATTCGGCTCTGCCGATAACCTCCGCCGCGAAAAGCTGACCTTCCATATCGTCCCGTTCTCAAGTCGCTATCAAGCACTACTGGGACGCGAAGCTTTCGCTCGCTTTAACGCAATACCGCATTATGCATCTCTTACGCTTAAGATGCCCGGTCCACGAGGCATCATCTCTTTGAAGGGGAAGCACTAAAGTGCGCCTCCCCAAGCGGAGGACTGTGCGGCCGCTTTGACAGCCCCACAGCAAAATGGCCTCACCGGCCAAAAAACTTCGAAATAGGTCATTCAAGACCACGAACGCGGATAGACGAGTTCGGTGCAAAATCATCATTGATGCAGGCCTAGAAGCCATATACCCCCGCACTAGGGGCTCCACGCATATACAATAAGAGACAATAAAGCTCAATCTTATATATCTTACTTTATACTTTGCTTATTTTAAACTTTTTCGGCACGACCCGTTTTCAACTCAGTTCCTCTCTTTTACAGATGAACGTCGTGCGGCGCCCGTCCAGGATACGGCACAACGGAGACACAGGCGCAGACGTGCAGTAGGGACCCGTCCTAAAGGATTCTTTTTAGATTAAGACCCTGCGTAAACCTTTTTTACTGTCTCTTGTTGCTACACATCCCCTGGTTTTTCTTTCTGATATAACCAAGGAGGAGGCTGGCGTCTTGGCATGTGGCCACGTCAGAATTTTTGCACGTACCTGGACACTAGGGGCTTTTTTAATAAAGAGTGTTGTTTCGCCCGCACTCATAAAGACCGAACACCTTAGGGAGTGTTCGGCGTCGCGAGTTTTGGCATTATATGCATCAGCTCCGAATCATGTCTTTGGTCAAATGTTGGGTTGCCCGGCTCCTGAGTTCGGCTACCTTACGTTCCGCTCTATCGGCTAAGGTAGCACCAGGAGAACTACTGCGATTGTGCCCCGGTTCGGCCGGGCGAGCACCTCAGTAGAGAAAGCCGAAAACTGACTGTCATGATGTAGCGTGAGACTGGTCAGCCACTCGATGACCTATCGGAATCTATCGGATTCCTCCGCTTTAACGAAGGGCCGCTTCCCGGTCAGGCACATACGCGCCCCGAACTCGGACGAGCGCAGTTGCCACCAAGGAGCTACCTAAATAGTCTCATTGTCAAACTCCTATGGCTAAGTGAAAGTGTTAAAGCATTATAGTCCGGTTGCCTGGCCCGCTGCGCTATCACCTCCTTTGTAGGACCAAGACGTTGGGTTAAGTGTGAAAATGCGTCTTCTGCGAGCACCCCCGCACTATGTGCATGGGGGCTGAAGCCAACGACTGCCATCTTTCAGATTCTATATATATATATATATATATATATATATATATATATATATATATATATATATCTTAAAACGGCCGCACAGGAGGTGTTCCCAATACTTGGAGGCACAAGTATAAAAAAGGCCACTACAGTTATCAAAATATTACTTTATAATTACATATGCTATCATAGCATAGCACTTTCGGGCACTGCGTCTCTATTACACGAGCGCCTTTAAGAACTTCCTGAAAATAGTGCTCGGAGGGTACTCGGCTTTTGTCCGAATCTCGGGACGCAACAACGGTGGTCTCCATCTCTGCCCAGTATGTCTTAACACGGGCAAGAGCCATCCTAGCGCCCTCTATGCATGCTGACCTCTTCATTGCATTTATACGCGGCACCGCGTCAAGGAATTGCTGCACCAAGCTGAAATAACTCTTCAGCTCCGATCTCCCCGGCCACAGGTGACCCATGACGTACTTCATGGCG
The DNA here is from genome assembly GCF_018294505.1 of Triticum aestivum. Lineage (NCBI taxonomy): Eukaryota > Viridiplantae > Streptophyta > Magnoliopsida > Poales > Poaceae > Triticum > Triticum aestivum. The sequence continues at coordinate 201,210,614 of NC_057797.1, forward strand.
AGTCCGGACAATCTATTCAGTTCGGACCATTGAGGCAGGCGATCGTCCACTGCCAGTGGACGCTCTGGATTGTGGAACTGTGACCAGAAAAGTTTTTCCACTTCGCGATCTTTTAGATCTCGAAAGTGTTCGGTCGCATCAGCAGCACTTGCTGCCAAATCCAGATAGGTGTCCTCCACACTCCACATCAGGTCCAACGGAGCAAACTTCGGATCACAAAACTTCCTCGGCAGCATAAAGGGCTTTCCAGCCGCAATCTGTTCGGCCTGAGGCAGCTCCTCCTTCGCAGCTCTCATCGCAGAGCGAGCGTCCTTGGCATCGCAATGGCCTTCTCTAAGTCTGTCTGTCTCGCCCGGTCTTCTTTCTCAAGAAGTTTGCAACGGTCTGCAGTGCTCTTTAACTTCTCGGCCATCTCGGCCATCTCTTCTTTGCTTCGGCAGTGAGCAGCCTGTTCGGCTCTCAGCTCTTCAAGGGCCTTCTCGGCAGCCGCATCGCTTTTTCTGGCTTGCTCCTTAGCTCGGGCAAGTTCTGCCCTAAGATTCTCCATGGCGGTCGTACCATCTGCGTCAAGCACACACATTGTAAGACACTGGCATGAAGCTCCTCTTACCTGATGCTGCCCGAAGAATTACATACCTTGAGCCTCATCAAGCCGCTTGTTGACAAGCGCGATGTCCGCATCTGCCATGTCCAGTTGCCGCTTTAGTTCGGCCACATCATCAGTTCGGCTTGATTCCGGACACCTCGCCACCTACATTCAAAGGCGACATCTTAGACCTGGGATTATGATCCTCTGCGTGCCTTCATTTCTTGACAACGCGTAGAGTCTCAGGGGCTACTATCTACACAGGGCACATCTTACTTATGCGCAACTGACAAGAGTGTACATTATCTAACGTACCTCAAAACCCGTCAGTAAACTTTTGACGGCCTCATGCAATCCGCTTTCTGCGGATGAAATCCTTTCAATCACCGTGCCCATCAATGCACGGTGCTCCTCTGAGATAGAAGCTCGCCCCAGCAAAATCTTTAACTCCTCCGGCCGAGCACCAGACGGTGCCAGACTTGTCCTATGGCCTCTTTCGAAGGCCGAATGCGGAGAGCCTTGGGGGGCCACATAGCTATCTTCCGCCCCTGCCGGATTCAGAGAAACCCTCCATGACGACACCTCAGGGTCGCCCGCCTCGCTAGGCAGTACGGCAGGGGGAGGCGTCCCGCTCTCCATCATCTCCGGAAGAAGATCCCCCGAAGACGAGCTCTGCTGAGAAGGGCTGAGGTCCGAGCTACAAGGTAAAATTTCGGTTAATCTTCTCAGATATAAATCAAGGATTTCTTTCATCCCTCAAAAGGAAAACCTCTCTCTACTTACGGCTCGCTGGAGGGCTGATCCCTTTGAGGGCGTAGTTCGGCCAAGGAACTCCCCGGCGTCAGACCCTCTGACGAGGATTTTCTCCCCCGCTTCGGGGCCATGGTCTCCGGGTTGTCAGAGGCGGCCCTCTTCTTCCCCTTGGGAGAGGAATTGTCGGTTCCTCCCTTCGGAGCAGCCTCCTTCGAGGAGGCCATAGTTCCCTTGTCCTTCCCCTTACTTCCCTCCAAAGGCATTATCTTCAACATCCTGACAAGCACGGGATCCGGCCTGGTTTCGGGAAGGGGAGCCGGACACCTGATCAGCTTTGCCTTCGCTATCCACTCCTGTTTAAAAGGACAGCTCTTTTAGGGACAAGTTTATGACGATTATATGGGTAGTAGGTCCGGGCACAAGGTTACTTACTTGGGTATCCGGGCGATTGCAGCTTAGGCCTGCGTCCTCGGTCAAATCCGGACACATCATTTGTGATCCGAAGAACCGTTTATACATCTCCATGGGCGTTGCGCCCATAAAATGCTGGAGAGCTTGTGGTCCCTCCGGATTAAACTCCCACAGACGAAGGGAGCGACGTTTGCCGGGCAGTGTTCGGCGAATCAGCATGACCTGCGTCACCTTGACCAGGTTGAGATCTCTTTCTAAGAGATCCCTGATGCGGCCCTGCAACAAGGGCACGTCTTTGGATAACCCCCAATCTAATCCTTTGTTGACCCATGATGCTAGCCGTGATGGGGGACCCGAGCGAAAGGCAGGAGGCGCCGCCCACTTAGCGCTCCTGGGAGCGGTGATATAGAACCATTCTCGTTGCCACAAGCCGAGCTCCTCTTGAAAGGAGCCCTCGGGCCATGGAGCATCAGCATTCTTACTTATGACAGCGCCTCCGCACTCTGCGTGCCGTCCCTCGATCATCTTCGGCTCCACTCCAAAAGTCTTGAGCCATAATCCAAAGTGAGGAGTAACACGGAGGAACGCTTCGCACACAATGATGAATGAGGAAATGTGGAGGATGGACTCCGGAGCTAAGTCATGAAATTCCAGCCCGTAATAAAACAGCAGCCCCCTCACGAAGGGATCCATCGGGAAGCCTAACCCCCGAAGGAAGTGAGACATGAACACTATGCTCTCACCGGGCTGGGGACTAGGAATAGCCTGCCTTTGAGCAGGCAGCCTATGCGAAATTTCGGCGGTCAAGAACTTAGCCTCTCTCAACTTTAGCACGTCCTCCTCCGTGACGGAGGAGGGCATCCATCGGCCTTGAAGGTCGGAACCGGACATTATCGAAGGTCCGAAGCGCCTGGAATCTGGAGCCTAGGGTGTTGGAACTCGAGGCGACGGGCGAACTCGTTTGAGATTGGAAAAAAGGAGTAAGGCCTTGGTCTATTTATAAGAGGTTGAATACCAGGAGCCCTCCCCGTAACCGTTTGGGACTCGCCTTTAATCGAGAAAACATGCTAACGGGCACAATTGGGTTACCCACGTCCGTATTGATGAGAATCCCGTAAAAGGGGGGCACACGATCTCTGCTTTGACAAGACGTGCCAAGGAAACCGCCTCGCAAAACACGCTGAGGTGGAAAAGTGAAAACGACTCGAGTAAAGGACTTAGCTATAGTGTGATGACGCACTACGGAATACGTCAGCAGATTTGATTTGTGTCAATATTATTCTCTCTATGGCAATATGTGGAAGCTTATTTTGCAGAGCCGGACACTACTCTTGGTGTTTACAATCTTCTATGAAGGACTTGGAGGAGGAACCCGCCTTGCAATGCCGAAGAGAATTTGCGCGCCGGACTCGTCGTCATTGAAGCCTGGTTCAGGGGCTACTGAGGGAGTCCTGGATTAGGGGGTGTTCGGGTAGCCGGACTATACCTTCAGCCGGACTCCAGGACTATGAAGATACAAGATTGAAGACCTCGTCCCGTGTCCGGATGGGACTTTCCTTGGCGTGGAAGGCAAGCTTGGCGATGCGGATATTCAAGATCTCCTACCATTGTAACCGACTCTGTGTAACCCTAACCCTATCCGGTGTCTATATAAACCGGAGGGTTGTAGTCCGTAGGCAATCAACTCCATACACAACAATCATACCATAGGCTAGCTTCTAGGGTTTAGCCTCCTTGATCTCGTGGTAGATCTACTCTTGTACTACCCATATCATCAATATTAATCAAGCAGGAGTGGGGTATTACCTCCATCGAGAGGGCCCGAACCTGGGTAAAAAACATCGTGTCCCTTGTCTCCTGTTACCATCCGGCCTAGACGCACAGTTCGGGACCCCCTACCCGAGATCCGCCGGTTTTGACACCGACATTGGTGCTTTCATTGAGAGTTCCTCTGTGTCGTCACCTTTAGGCCCGATGGCTCCTTTGATCATCAACAACGATACGGTCCAGGGTGAGACTTTTCTCCCCGGACAGATCTTCGTCTTCGACGGCTTCACTCTGCGGGGCAATTCGCTCGGCCACCTGGAGCAGATCGAAAGCTACGCCCCTGTCCATCAAGTCAGGTTTGGAAGCTTAAACTACGTGGCTGACATCCGCGGGGACTTGATCTTCGACGGGCTCGAGCCATGGCCAAGCGCGCCGCACTATCTCGAGGGGCATGATCTAGCTCTACCCCCGGACAGTGTCCTAGAGGCCGCACACGCATCGGTTCCGACCCCTAACGCGGAGCCGATTGCGCCAATTGAGGATGAGCGGTTGGACGTCACCTCGGGGGCTGCGATCCCAAAAGCGATCGAGCCAAACGCTAGCCCCCACTTTGCACGACCCGTGACTCCGAGGATCCGGACTCCTCCCCGGACTCCGAACCCCCCGCACCCCCGCCAATCGAATCCGATTGGGCGCCGATAATGGAGTTCACCGCCGCAGACATCTTTCAGCACTCGCCTTGTGGCGATATCCTGAACTCTCTCAAGTCTCTCTCCTTATCAGGAGAGCCCTGGCCGAACTACGGTCAACGAGGATGGGATACGGACGATGAAGAAATTCAAAGCCCACCCGCCACCCACTTGGTAGCCACTATCGACAATTTAAACGACGTGCTCAACTTCGACTCCGGAGACATCGACAACATGGATGACGATGCAGGAGATACCGACGAACCAACGCCCATAGGGCATTGGACAGCCACCTCATCTCACGATGTGTACATGGTGGATACCCCTAAAGGAAGCGACAACGAGGAAAAAGGGGATGGGACGGGAGATCGACCCCCCGAAAAGCAATCAAAGCGTCGGCGTAAACGCCGACCCAAGCCCCGCCTCGACAAAAACCCAGCCATAGAGGGCCCGAACCTGGGTAAAAACATCGTGTCCCTTGTCTCCTGTTACCATCCGGCCTAGACGCACAGTTCGGGACCCCCTACCCGAGATCCGCCGGTTTTGACACCGACACATAGGAACATGTATAAGTCATGAAGAAAGCAATAGCAACATACTAAACGATCGGGTGCTAAGCTAATGGAATGGGTCATGTCAATCATATCATTCTCCTAATGATGTGATCTCGTTAATCAAATGACAACCCATGTCTATGGTTAGGAAACTTAACCATCTTCGATTAACAAGCTAGTCAAGTAGAGGCATACTAGTGACACTTTGTTTGTCTATGTATTCACACAAGTATTACGTTTCCGGTTAATACAATTCTAGAATGAATAATAAACATTTATCATGATATAAGGAAATAAATAATAACTTTATTATTGCCTCTAGGGCATATTTCCTTCAGGAAGGATGGGAAAAAGTGCATATAATCCATGGACTCAACATTAGTCATAAAGAACTCATATACTTATTGCAAAAATCTAGAAGTTATCAAAGCAAAGTATTACGTGCATGCTCCTAGGGGGATAGATTGTTAGGAAAAGACCATCGCTCGTCCCCGACCGCCACTCATAAGGAAGACAATCAATAAATAAATTATGCTCCAACTTCATCACATAACGGTTCACCATACGTGCATGCTACGGGAATCACAAACTTTAACACAAGTATTCTTTAAATTCACAACTACTAAACTAGCATAACTCTAATATTATCACCTCCATATCTCAAAACAATTATCATGCTTCAATCTTCTCTTAGTATTCAACGCACTCAAAAGAAAATTTCACATATCTTGAACACCAAGCATATTTATATTAAGCAAAGTACCATGCTATTAAGACTCTCAAAATAATTTAAGTGAAGCATGAGAGATCAATAGTTTCTTTAAAACAAACCACCACTGTGCTCTAAAAGATCTAAGTGAATCACATAGAGCAAAATTATAACGCTCAAAAGATATAAGTGAAGCACATAGAGCAAAACTACATAGCTCAAAAGATATAAGTGAAGCACATAGAGTATTCTATCAAAATTTAATTCATAGATGACTCTCTCAAAAGGTGTGTACAGCAAGGATGATTGTGGCATACTAACAAACAAAGACACAAATAATACAAGACGCTCCAAGCAAAACACATATCATGTTGGTGAATAAAAAATATAGCTCCAAGTAAATTACCGATGGAAGTGGACGAAAGAGGGGATGCCTTCCGGGGCATCCCCAAGCTTTGACTTTCTGGTGTCCTTCGATTATCTTGGGTGTTCCATGGGCATCCCCAAGCTTAGGCTCTTGCCACTCCTTGTTCCATAATCCATCAAAAGAACTCACCCAAAACTTGAAAACTTCACAACCCAAAACTCAAAATAGAAAACTCGTGAGCTCCGTTAGCGAAAGAAAACAAACGACCACTTCAAGTTACTGTAATGAACTCAATCTTTACTTGTATTGGTGTTAAACCTACTGTATTCCAACTTCTCTATGGATTATAAACTATTTTACTAGCCATAGATTCATCAAAATAAGCAAACAACACACGAAAAACAGAATCTGTCAAAAACAGAACAGTCTGTAGTAATATGTATCTAGCGCAAGATCTGGAACCCCAAAAATTCTAAAATAAATTGCTGGACGTGAGGAATTTATCTATTAATCATCTGCAAAAAGAATTAACTAAATAGCACTCTTCAAATAAAAATGACAGCAGTTCTCGTGAGCGCTAAAGTTTCTGTTTTTTACAGCAAGTTCAATAAGACTTTCCCCAAGTCTTCCCAACGGTTCTACTTGGCACAAACACTAATTAAACACAAAAAACACAACCAAAACAGAGTATAAATAATTTATTTATTAAATAACAGGAAGGATAAATATTGGGTTGTCTCCCAACAAGCGCTTTTTTTAAATCCTTAAAGCTAGGCATTGATAATTTTAATGATGCTCACAAGAAAGACAAGAATTGAAGCACAAAAGGAGCATCATAAAGCATGTGACAAACACATCTAAGTCTAACATACTTCCTATGCATAGGCATCTTAAAGGCAAACAAATTATCATAGCAAGCAAAAACTAGCATATGCAAGGAAGCGGAAAGAAATAATAGCAATCTCAAAATAACGAGAGGTAATTTAGTAACATGAAAATTTCTACCACCATATTTTCCTCTCTCGTAATAATTATATGTAGGATCATAAGCAAATTCAACAAAATAGCTATCACATAAAATATTTTCAACACAATCCACATGCATGCAAAGTTGACACTCTTTCAAAATAGTGGGATCTAAAGTTGACACTCTTCCAAACCCACTTTCAATAATATTGCAAACACTATTATCAATCATATATTCATCATGGGGTTTAAATAGATTTTCAAGATCATAAGAAGAATCACCCCAATCATAATCATTGCAACAAGTAGTAGACATAGCAAAACTAGCATCCCCAAGCTTAGGGTTTTGCATCTTATTAGCACAATTGACATCAAGAGAATTTATAATAAAATCATTGCAATCATGCTTTTTATTCAAAGATCTATCATGAGTCACTTCATAAAGCACTTCATCACGATTTTCAGATTTACGAATTTCAGGCAAAAGCTTATAAATATTATCTAGTGCATCCAAATCACTAGGAATTGGTTCATCATAATTGGATCCCTTAAAAAGATTGGCAAGCGGATGTGGATCCATAGATCTTAAGTTCTCTGTTTAGTAATAAATAAACAACTATTCCAACCATACGAGCAAACAAGAAACGGGCAAAAGAGGCAATTAGAGAGGGAGGATAGAGAGAGAGAGGGCGAATAAAACGGCAAGGGTGAATTGGGGGGAGAGGAAAACGAGAGGCAAATGGCAAATAATGTAATGTGAGAGATAGGGATTGTGATGGGTACTTGGTATACTGACTTTTTGCGTAGACTCCCCGGCAACGGCGCTAGGAATCCTTCTTGCTACGTCTTGAGCTTGCGTTGGTTTTCCCCGAAGAGGAAGGGATGATGCAGCAGAGTACCGTAAGTATTTCCCTCAGTTTTTGAGAACCAAGGTATCAATCCAGTAGGAGCCCACGCTCAAGTCCCTCGTACCTGCACAAAGCGATAGCTACCCGCAACCAACGCGATTAGGGGTTGTCAAGCCCTTCACGGTCACTTACGAGAGTGAGATCTGATAGATAGAATATTTTTGGTATTTTTGATATAAAGATGCAAAGTAAAAAGTAAAAGCAAAGTAAATAGAAAAACAATATAAAAGTGATGGAGATTGATATGATGAGAATAGACCCAGGGGCCATAGGTTTCACTAGTGGCTTCTCTCGAGAGCATAAGTTTTCTACGGTGGGTGAACAAATTACTGTTGAGCAATTGACAGAATTGAGCATAGTTATGAGAATATCTAGGCATGATCATGTATATAGGCATCACGTCCGTGACAAGTAGATCGAAACGATTCTGCATCTACTACTATTACTCCACTCGTCCACCGCTATCCAGCATGCATCTAGAGTATTAAGTGAAAAACAGAGTAACGCTTTAAGCAAGATGACATGATGTAGAGAGATAAATTCATGCAATATGAAATAAACCTCATCTTGTTATCCTCGATGGCAACGATACAATACGTGTTTTGCTGCCCCTTCTGTCACTGGGAAAGAACACCGCAAGATCGAACCCAAAGCTAAGCACTTCTCCCATGGCAAGAACTACCAATCTAGTTGGCCAAACCAAACGGATAATTCGAAGAGACTTGCAAAGATAACCAATCATACATAAATGAATTCAGAGAAGATTCAAATATTGTTCATAGATAGACTTGATCATAAACCCACAATTCATCGGTCTCAACAAACACACCGCAAAAGAAGAAGATTACATCGAATAGATCTCCACGAGGGAGGGGGAGAACATTGTATTGAGATCCAAAAAGAGAGAAGAAGCCATCTAGCTACTAACTATGGACCCGGAGGTCTGAGGTAAACTACTCACACATCATCGGAGAGGCTATGATGATGTAGAAGCCCTCCATGATGACGACCCTCTCCGGCGGAGCTCCGGAACAGGCCCCAAGATGAGATCTCGTGGATACAGAAAGTTGCGATGGTGGAATTAGGTTTTGGCTCCTGTTTTGATCGTTTGGGGGTACGTGGGTATATATAGGAGGAAGGAGTACGTCGGTGGAGCACCGAGGGTCCCACGGGGCAGGGGGCGCGCCCTAGGGGGGGCGCCCCTACCCTCATGAGCACCTCTTTGCTTCCTTGCAGTAGGGTCCAAGTCTCCTAGATCACGTTCGGTGATAAAATCACGTTCCCGGTTTGGACTCCGTTTGATATTCCGTTTCTTCGAAACACCGAAATAGGCAAAAAAACAGCAATTCTGGGCTGGGCCTCCGGTTAATAGGTTAGTCCCAAAAATAATATAAAAGTGGAAAATAAAGCCCAATATAGTCCAAAACAGTAGATAATATAGCATGGAGCAATCAAAAATTATAGATGCGTTGGAGACGTATCAATAACCTAGGGCGATTAGGCACTAGCTCCAGTTCATCGATATAATGTAGGCATGTATTCTGTAAATAGTCATACGTGCTTATGGAAAGAACTTGCATGACATCTTTTGTCCTACCCTCCGTGGCAGCGGGGTCCTATTGGAAACTAAGGGATATTAAGGCCTCCTTTTAATAGAGAAGTAGAACAAAGCATTAGCACACGGTGAATACATGAACTCCTCAAACTACGGTCATCACCAGGAGTGGGCCCGACTATTGTCACTCCGGGGTTGCCGGATCATAACACGTAGTAGGTGACTATAACTTGCAAGATCGGATCTAGAACATGGATATAATGGTGATAACATAAATGGTTCAGATCTGAAATCATGGCACCCAGGCCCAAAGTGACAAGCATTAAGCATGGAAAATTCATAGCACCATCAATCTAAGAATATAGTGGAAACTAGGGATCAAGCCCTAACAAAACTAACTTGATTACATGATGAATCTCATCCAACTCCTCACCGACCAGCGAGCCTACGAAGGAATTACTCACTCCCTGTCACGACCAGTTTTCCGGGTATTAATTTCCAGAAAATGGCCGTTGTGCTCACCAGCCCCAGGATTACTGTTAGCTGATGAGGCACCAACTTGATACAGAAATTCCAAGCAAAAATACAAAAATGCGTAGTACAAGACCATTGTGGCCTATGAGTACATCAAATGGTTTCTAGTGGCTGAGGGCGGAAGCGGTTTGTGGATCACCATGGTCTATGGGACTCCATTTCCCACAGGAACAGCTGACCAGGTTAACTCCTATCTTCGCGAGGCTGCTATCACCGTTGCTTAGGTCCCGAGGCTGTCATCGCCACGCTCCTCTTCAAGCAAGCAATCTGGCTAAGACAATAGCCAGAGACAAGCCAGTGAGTACTTTGAATGTACTCGCAAACATTAAGAGCACATGTATAATATAATTGATCAACATACACTGAAATATTCTATGATCACATCGTTAGTCATAAATAAAATCTTGATGTATGCAAGCAGGTTATTTATATGCAACAGGAATAGGTAATGACAGAATAGTAATAAAATGCACTGATCGGATGTCTGAAGCGACGTCTCGAAAGGATAGTAAAAGTGAGAATGTCTCAGTCGGGCGTCTTTGCGACACCACATAAAGGGCTTATAAGGTAAATAAATAACAAGCATGCCACAGTCGGGCGTCTCAGCGACACCACATAAAGGGCTTATGATGTAAATAAAATAACAAGCATGCCACAGTCGGGCGTCTGAGCGATGCCACATAAAGGGCTTATATATATATATAAACATAATCATAGTGAATATCCAGGGGGTGGTACCGTCCCAGGGATATTCATTATTTCAAACAATGCAAAAGGTTAGTCCATAATGATAATAATCATAACCATCATATATCACAAGTCATAATCAATATTCGGATTTAGTAGTTTCTCCTCCGAAGAACGACACTAAGACCGACACTTGACCCATCCCAGACTGTAGTCCTTAACCATGGACACAGCTATTCGAATAGGTTTAATATCTCTGCAGAGAGTGTACTCTTTACCCACGAGTAACGGATTCCTTTAGTCCATCGGACTAATTCTGTCTATGGTCTTTTAACTGAAACACACCTGACTTGCACACACCAGCTTAACTTTACTCGTGTATGGAATCACCCATGACACCTGTTAAGCAAAACTCTAAGTGGGGAGGCTACAACCTCGCGTAGCATGGGATCAAATTTCTATCGCGCGCTCTAAGGGGTGCCCCCCTCTCGGTCCCAACCGGATACACCCATGCCCCCGGACCAGGTGGCATGCCTACCGGCTACAACCGGTATCTTCCACCATGGCCTCTCTGTACGGTGTGTGTCAAGACAAGGGTTAACAACTTACTGAACCATACCCCACCTACGGTAGGGACCAGTGGCAGTACGAAACAAGTATGGGGGTTACCGGAACAAGACTCGATCTATGGCCGACTCAGGAGGCTTATGAGTTCCCTGCATGACATGTACAACAAATATATTTCAACCAACAGAATCACCACCCATTATACCTTACTATGCCATACCGGACATAACCGTCCCGACGGAGACCGGCGACAAGCTCACGCCTACCCAAGGCAGAGGCTTTCCCAGGTTCCTTTCCGGCATGCATGCAAGGCACATGAGGATGATTACCATCACATGTATATTCATTTCCAACAGCAAGGAAATCACTAGTATGCATCCATGCAAATGACCATATCACATGAAATAACAAGTTCTCCGAAATAAGGTGGTGTTATAAACGTGTCAACTAACACACCAAAAATATTATGCCGGGGTTCAGAATGCTTGCCTTCATGGTGTGGAAAGGCAGGGTGCACTCCAAATCTTTTGAAAGCTTCCTTCTCTCCCAAAAATCCTATTTTCAAAAATATGCAAATAACACATATTTCAAAAACAGTACAAAAAAGTTGTTTGGAAAATTTTCAAATAAATCTTAAAATAAACTAGACAATATTTGAGAGATGTAGGAAAAATAATTAATTCATTTGGAGTTATATTTAAAAAGTTATAGGCAGTCAAAGTTGTGGTCAAAATATGTTATTTAAGATAAAACAGAAAAGAAAACGTTTCAGCCACGAATACGCTTTCTAAGTAGGGGTTACGTACTTGGGGTTTTACGCTTTCACTTAACACGCGTGGCGGCGGGGTGGGTCACTGACAGTGGATCCAGGGGGCCCACTGGTCAGGTTTGACTAGTCCTCTCCCTCCTCTTCCTCTGTCCCGAGCGGAGGCGGAACTCCGGCGACGCTCGCCAGCGAACGGCGGCACCATTCGAGACACCGAGGGTGGGGATGGATCCGCGGTTCGAGGGCGGTCCTTCCGGTAGTCGTAGGGTCGGCGGGGACGGGGTGAGCTGCCGGCGGCGAGCTTCGCGGCGGAGGATATTTCGGGGGCGAAGTGAACTTTCGCCCGCGGCTAGTCCCGAGCAAAATTGAGTGGGGTTTTGGACTCATGAGAGGGAGAGGGAGTTCCTGGTGAAGAGAGTGGAGAGGGGGAGGTTCTGGTGGCGCCGGAACGGCCGGGGCAGTGGCGGCCGCAGAAGTTGCCGGAGAGGAAGAAGATGACTCCTCGGGTCGATCCATTGCAACGGGAGGGCCAGTGAGGGAGTGAGAGAGGTTGCCTGAGGTCTGGACGAGCTCGGGGGTACTATATATAGTGCATCCATGGAGGTTCCGTGGTCGAGGATAAGGTCACCGGCGAACTGATGTTCTGTAGCTTGCAGGGTGACGTGGCAGTGGCTGGTCGGCTCCAGGAGCTACCGACGAACGCTCCACTGTCCATGGAGGCGAGCTCGCGCGCTGTGGTGGTCGGGGTGGTGCTGCCCATGGCGGTGGCGGATGCGGCCGCGGGCATGCCGCCAAGCGAGCTCTTGTGGCGGCGCTGTAGGGCGCCAGGGGGCTGTCGGGGCCTTTGGCATGACGCGGCGAGAGGGAGAGGATCAGGATGAGCTCGGGGAAGCTTATCCAGGGGCGTGCTGGCTCGGGCGCGAGCACGTGCAAAACGCGTGCTCTGCTCGCGCTTCGGGCGTGCACGGCATTTGTTCGACGAAATGCCAGGGCGACCAAAACTGCTAGACGGCTAATGCAAATCCACAGGCCTAGGTTAGAGACCGTTAGTAAGCCACTAGACAACTTGGTTAGGACAGGTGGAAAAGTTCACAACACAAACTTACAAACATGCCAAATCTGTTCATGCCCACAGGGTGTTTGTCAAAATGCCAGAGGCATCTAGGCAGGTCTTGGAGTGGCCAAAAATTCCAGATGGTGGTCTCTTTAGATGTACAAGAGGGTGGTGAGGTTAGTTTGTGAAAAGCACAAACTTGTTAGTGCAAGTTTTGCAAAACTACAATTCTGGACAGGAGGTAAATGGCATTATTTCATGAACCAAAATTGATCCAATGGGTGCATGCTCCTGGACTTAGGGGTTTGGTAGGGCTGTCTACAAGTAGGAGAAGGCACAAGGTTACTGGAGCAAAAATAAATAGGGTTGCAGTAGAAATCACAAGGCTGGACCAGAATGAAAATGAGGTTGATTCACTCAATTTTTTCAAAGAACAACACTAGGTTTTTTCATAATGTTGAATCATATGCTACTACCATCATCCCATAATTTTGGTGGAGGCCAGAAAGAAATATTTAAATGGGCTGTAGTGCAAAATTGCACTCTGGACCAGAGAAGAAAAATTGATGCAGAGCTCAAAATATTACATGAATAAAAGATATTTTTGTATAAAAGTGATTTAGAAACATCACATGACATCTCCAAATTTTGGTGGGATTTTTGAATAAATTTTTAAAGGGGTTGTAGTTCAAATATGGCCATATGACCTTGGAAACCCATTTTTCAAGAAAATACAAATTAAGCAAATTAATTATGTAATTAGTTCTACTAATAAAAGAAAAGTTTTTCTTGAGAGTTTTAAACAAGTCCAAAAACATATTTGAAAAGTTTTCATTTTGGGGAAAAACTCCATAATAGCAAGGGAGATAATGGTTCAAAAATAAAAAGGGAGCCCAGAAAATAAAAGTTTTAATTTCCTGGCAAAATTTTAATTAATAAAACAAGGCCAAAATTTTGGGGTGTCACACTCCCGATGGGGAGCATCATGGAATTGGCGATGGAGAAGGGTTGGTGATGAGGAAGAACGAAGATCCCCCTCTCCGGAGCCCTAAACGGACTCCAGATCTACCCTCCCGAGGAAGAACAGGGCTTGGCGGCAGCTCTGTCTCGTGGATCACAATAATTCTTTCTCCCTGATTTTTTTCTGGAAAAATAGGATTTTATAGCATCGGTTTCAGGGTCTGTGGGGCCACCAGGTGGGGACAACCCACCTGGGCGCGCGATGTGACACCCGGATAATTAGACTACAGTAATTCCCTGCTAATGATGCCATGTCACCTCGGTTACTGTTGATAAACTCGCGTCAGTTCAAAACCCAGTTCAAATTTCAAATTTTAAAGTAAAACCAAACCATAAAAGTTTTCAAACAATAAACCAAAAATGTTCGGGTTGTGGCAAATATTCCATACTAAATATTTGTGAAGAAAACCACACTTCTGTAAAGTATATAAGTGCACTATATTAAGTAAAATAGTAGCAAAACGATTATTTAAATACCTTTTATGATTAATAAAATGTCAAACTAAGTTATTTGGGGTCTAGACTTTTTGTTGCTATGGGCTAAGTTGAAATTCAAATTTTGATACTAAGTGTATATTTACCAAAATAAAATGCAACTAAAATAAAATAGGAAGGGATAAATAAAAAGAAAAGAAATAAAACAAAGCAAAACAAAAAAAGGACCCCCCCCACGCGCTGGGCCTTAGCCCAGCTGTCCATCCGACCAGACCGGCCAGCCTTGGCCTATATGGCCCCCTCACCCCGTGACCTAACCGACCCCCCCCCCCCCACGATCCCCACAATCCCCCCCCCCCGCCTGGTTTTGCATCGCGCCCCGGCGCGCCCGGACCCGGCCGCCTCGTCCCAGCGTCCCGTCGCCGGCGTCGCCCGTCTCCGCCGTCGCCTCTCCGTCTCCTCCCCACGCCGGACCTCCTCGACCTCCTCCCCGACGGCCTCCCCAAGCCACGTTGCGCCCCATCGCCGCTCGCCGTCTCTGGTGCCACCTCGCCGATGCCGCCCCACTGCCTCTTCCTCACCGGTCCTCCCCGAGCACCGCTACCCGAACCCCTACCGCCTACGGTGAGGCCCCCGGCCTCCTCTCTCTCACTCGCGCCCGACCGCCCGCCGCCTCCCGCTGCTCGCTCACCGTGGCCGAAGCCCCTCGCGCGCGTGCCCGCGCGGGGATGGGCTCGCAGCTGCCCACTGCTGCCGTTACCGCCCGTGGCCACTCCGACCATTGCCTTGGACCACACGCCCCGCATGCTTGCTCGCCTCTGTCGCCTGCCGCCGTCCTTGCTTCTGGTTGCGCCCTCTCCGGCACCGCCTCCCGCTACGCCCGCGGCCCTCCCCCTCGCCTCGCTCCCACACCCGCCTGCGTGCACCCCCTTTGTTGCAGCTGCTCTGCTTCTGCTGCGCAGCCGGCTATCGCGCCCCGGGCAGCCCCCGACAGCGCCCCCACCCCTACTCCTCGCACCACTGTGCTGCCCCATGCCCCGCCATTCCCGCATGCAGCTGTAGCCCCTCGCGTGCCCCCCCGCGCCACCACCTCCAGCCTCGCCGCGTCACCCTGCTCCAGCCCGCCTCCCATGCTCGTCAGGCCGACGACTCAGGCCGGCCGCGCCCCCCTTGCCGCGCCGCTCCAGCGCCCTACTATTGGCCTGGGCGGGCGCCCGCTCGTGGTCGCGCCTGCACGCCCGTTCGCCCGTTAGCCCCTTGGCCCAATGACATGTGGGGCCTAGCCCAGAATGTTTAAAATAAATAATAATTAATTAATTAATTAATTAATTAAAGAATTAATTAATTTTGATTAATTAAACTAAACATCTAATTAACTTAATTAATCATGATTAATAAACCTAATTAATTAACTAACCTAATTAATTTGTTAACTAAACTACTTAACTAGGTTAATTAGTAGTCAGTCAATGACAGGTGGGACCCACCTGTCAGGTTGACCAGGTCGACGGTCAACGTTGACTGCTGACGTCATGCTGACGTCAGCATGCACTATTCTTGATAATGTTGAATTTAAATAATTAAATAAATCCTAAAAATGATTTAAATCTTTTAAAATTAATATAAAATAAACCGTAGCTCAGATGGAAAAACTTTGTACATGAAAGTTGCTCAGAACGACGAGACAAATCCGGATACGCAGCCCGTTCGTCCGCCACGCATCCCTAGCATAGCGAACACGCAACTTTCCCCCTCCGATTCATCTGTCCAAAAATGCGAAACACCGAGGATAATTTCCCGGATGTTTCCCCCCTTCCCCGGTACCACCTCGTACCGCGTTAGGGCACGCCTAGCACTGCTACTTGTCATGTCATGCATCGCTATGCATCTGTTTGCTTAATATTTGTTGTTTCTTCCCCCTCTTCTCTCGCTAGACACCGAGACTGACGCTGCTGCTACCCAGTACGACTATAGTGTTGACGACCCTTCTCTCTTATCAGAGCAACCAGGCAAGCCCCCCCCCCCTTGATCCCCAGATATCGCCTACTCTTCTCTCTACTTCTTGCATTAGAGTAGTGTAGCTTGTTACTGCTTTCCGTAATCCTATTCTGATGCATAGCATGTCATTGTTGCTACAATTATTGATACCTTACCTGCAATCCTAAATGCTTAGTATAGGATGCTAGTTTACCATCAGTGGCCCTACATTCTTGTCCGTCTACCATGCTATACTATCGGGCCGTGATCACTCGGGAGGTGGTCACGGGTATATAATTATATACATAATATATGATACTTGTGGTGACTAAAGACGGGTCGGCTCGAAGAGTACCCGCGAGTGATTCACGGATTGGGTCCAAAAGGACGTTTGTCCCGACGGCCCTCTGAGTGGATCTTTGTGGCGGAGCGACAGGGTAGGTTGAGACCACCTAGGAGAGAGGTGGGCCTGGCCCTGGTCGGCATCCGTGGTTATTTCAAAATAACACGCTGAACGAAATCTTGGTATTTGATCTGAGTCTGGCTGCTGGCCTATACGCACTAACCAACTACGTAGGAACAGTTATGGGAACTCGATGTCGTGGTATTAGCCGAAGCCTTCGTGACGTCAGCAACTGAGCAGCGCGTGCCGCATTGGACCGTAAGCCTGCTCTTGTATTAAGGGGGCTAGGTCTGCTTCCGGCCGCCCTCGCAACGTGCAGGTGTGCAATGGGCGATGGGCCCAGACCCCTGCACCATAGGATTTAGACCGGCGTGCTGACCTCTCTGTTGTGCCTAGGTAGGGCTGCGACGTGTTGATCTCCCGAGGCCGGGTAAGACCCAGGAAAGTGTGTCCGGACAAAGGGGATCGAGCGTGTTGGGAAATGTGGTGCACCCCTGCAGGGAAGTTAATCTATTCGAATAGTCGTGATCTTCGGTAACAGGACGACTTGGAGTTGTACCTTGACCTTATGACAACTAGAACCAGATACTTAATAAAGCACACCCTTCCAAGTGCCAGATACAACCCGGTGGTCGCTCTTTAACAGGGCGACGAGGAGAGGATCCCCGGGTTGGATTATGCTACACGATGCTACTTGGTGAACTTACCTTCTACTCTCTTCTACATGCTGTAAGATGGAGGTGGCCAGAAGCGCAGTCTTCGAAAGGACTAGCTATCCCCCTCTTATTCCGGCATTCTGCAGTTCAGTCCACATATGATACCCCTTTTCCATTTGATACCAATGCATACATATGTAGTGTAGCTCCTTGCTTGCGAGTACTTTGGATGAGTACTCATGGTTGCTTTATTCCCCCTTTTCCCCCTTCCAATACCCGATTGCTGCGACCAGACGATGGAGTCCAGGAGCCAGACGCCACCGTTGACGACGACTCCTACTACTCTGGAGGTGCCTGCTACTACGTGCAGCCCGTTGGCGACGACCACGAGTAGTTTAGGAGGATCCCAGGCAGGAGGCATGCGCCTCTTTCGATATGTATCCCAGTTTGTGCTAGCCTTCTTAAGGCAAACTTGTTTAACTTATGTCTGTACTCAGATATTGTGGCTTCCGCTGACTCGTCTATGATCGAGCTCTTGTATTCGAGCCCTCGAGGCCCCTGGCTTGTAATATGATGCTTGTATGACTTATTTTATTTATAGAGTTGTGTTGTGATATCTTCCCGTGAGTCCCTGATCTTGATCGTACACGTTTGCGTGTATGATTAGTGTACGATTGAATCGGGGGCGTCACACACGAGGAGAGGGGGTGCGCCCTGGTGGGTTGTGCCCACCCAGGTGCCCCTCTTTGGTAGGTCTTGGCTCCAAAAATTCTTATATATCATATAAAAATTCCTCGCAAAGTTTCGTTCCAATCCAAGAACTCTTATTTCCGCATAAAAACAACACCATGGTAGTTCTGCTGAAAACATCATCAGTCCGAGGTGCCCAGTTCGTGGTCTCGTGTGTATGATGATGGTGTGCTTGAATTTGACAATTGGGCTTGGAGAGTGAATATTGGGGTACTAGGCCAAGATGGAATACAAGGGGGAAGAACCGTAAGTTGAATTACTCCTTATCCATCCGCAAAAAAAAGAATTACTCCTTATGGGCCGAATGCTTGAGGTGGCCTTTGTTTGGGCTGCAGCTATAGATTCTCAGATTCTAGGTACCAGAAAGTCCGAATCTAAAACAAACATACAGATTTTGAACGTAGCTTTGGAGAATCGCTTCCGGAAAAACAACTAGCGTACCCGTCCAGCTAGAAGCTGTGATTTCGGTGATTCTAGCGATTCCCGAGCTACCACTTATCCCGTTAGCAGTATACCCAATGTTCTGCCAGTTATTACACAAAAAATGCCCTTCCACCCCCATTGACCGAACCCAACTGGAAACCAGTGCCTTCCTCATTCGCTTCCTCCCTGTTTCTTTTCGAGCGCATGCATGAGCCCACGAGAGAGAATGGGGAACTAGGGTTTCGGTCGCTGCGACCTTCGCCAGCCTCGTGCACACGACGGCGGGCTGATCCGGGTATCTCCCCCCACATACTCTGCCCATGAGGTCCGCCACGCCGCCGTCCCGTAGCTTCGCCTAAGCCATGCCACCCCTGACCTCCGCCTCCCCTGCCGCTCCTAATCTCGACCTGCACCGCCCGACCGAGCTCTTCCTGCACCATATCGGAGGCTCGGCTACACCACATTGCAGGTTAACCTTGGCCCCGTCTCCATGCCCGACCTAAAGTTTAGCTCCAGCGGCGACACCCACAAGGTCACCTCATTTGTGTATTCGAGAGTGTTGCAAACATTTCTCAACACTTCTGATTTTTCTAAAGCAGGGCAAACAAACAAGCTGGTTCAGATTCTCAGAATTTGCAGCTGCAGCTAATTCTCAAAATCCAAGCCAAAGCAGATTTTCAAGAATTCATAGCTCAAACAAAGGAGGCCTGCTTTGTAACTTTCTCTATATATGCCTTATTTTGACAAAAATAATGGGTATTCAGCTTGTTGAACTGTGACATATCTGTATTTATTACCGATTGATTCTCATATCATCTCTAGTCTTGTATAGGTTAACTCCTAGAGATATTGTAGGGTTAGTTGGCTTGTCACGCAAGACATCACCTCTATATATTGTAACTGACTCTGATGAATACAATTGAGTTGCATCCTATAGTCTTCCACATGGTATCAGTTTTCTACTGATCTCCCTCGCTTCCGCCCTAGGCCGCCGCCACGTCTCACACCGCCGCCGCCTCCTCTTTCCCTGCCGCTGCCGCTTCCTCCCAAGCCGTTGTCGTTGCACCCAAACCCTAATCCCTCCCACGCCGTCGCCACCGCTTACCTCCTCAAGCCGCCGCCGCAAAACCCTAATCCTCCCACACTGCCGCCGCTGCTTCCCTCCTAAGCTGACGCCACTGCACCTCCAACCCTCCCTGCCGCCGCTGCTTTTCTCCAAGCCGCCGCCGCACCCATCTCTCACCATGGTGGGATCCTCCTCCTCCCTCGACAGATCCACCACCATCCTTGCTTTCACCTTTGATCTCCTCAATGAACTCCACATCAAGGACCACGTTCCCGTCGTTCTCGAGCTTGACTCCCCCTCCTACAACTCCTGGCGCACCTACTTTGTGCTTCTTTTCCGCTCCTACCACCTCATTGATCATGTTGATGGGAGAATCGACATCCGTGACATAAAAGGCGATGATGAGTGGCTGGTCGTCGATGCTTGCATCATCAAGTGGTTGTTCCTCATGATCTCGCGAGGGCTCTTCGACATGGTGAACTGCCGCGACCCATCCGTGCACGTCATCTGGACGCGGCTTTGCGACCTCTTCCTCGACAATTAGCTCCAGTGCTGCGTGTTCCTCCAAGGGGAGTTTTTCACTATGCAGCAAAACGATCTCATGATCGACGAGTACTGCACCAAGCTGAAGGTTCTCTCCGATGAGCTTCGTGACGTCAGCATGGTGGTCGATGACTCGGTCCTCCTCAACAACCTCCATCCCGACCTTGGCCAGTCCGCCGCCAACCTCTCCCTCACCACGCCCTCCTTTGTGAAGGCCGTAACTTACCTGTGGATGGAGGAGAAACGCCTCCATCATGCGGCTCGGCAGGTGCCTCACGTTGCGCTCCATGTCGTCACCATCGGGGCCCCCGCTGCCCCCCAGCAGCCTCCTCACGCGCCGGCTCCACCGCCGCCGCCCGCCCCTGAACGTGGCCGCCAGAAGAGACGGGGGGGGGGGGGTAATGGGCAGGCCCGCAACTCAGGCTCCCATCCCCGCCAGGCCGTAGCGCTCGCCCCTGCCTTGGCTCACGGGGTGCAACCCCTGGACCGGGGTGGTTCATGCCTACACCATGCCCCTCCCACGGGCACCCGCTCTGGGCCTCCTTGGCCCTTGCCTGCCCACTCACCAGGCCCTCTTGGCCGCACCGGGTGGCTCCATCCCAGGTGGCTCTTCGGCGTACAGCGGGCCTGGGGCACCCTATGGTGTCGCCCCTGCTGGCTTCTCCTACGACCCGACCCTCCTAGCCGTTCTCCACGCCGCCCCTTCCCCAAGCAACTACACCGGCGGCGGGGACTGGTACATGGACACGGGTGCCGCTGCTCATATAGCGTCGCACCCCGGTATCCTCTCTCATGCCTCTCCATACCCCTTCTTCTCTCGCATCATTGTCGGTGATGGCTCTACACTTCCCATCGCCCACCACAACGCGTCTTCCCCCTCCCATCATCATCATTACATCTTGACAATGTTCTTCTGTCTCTGTCCTTAATTAAAAATTTATGTTCCATTCATACTCTTACTCATGAACACCCTGTTACGGTTGAGTTTGACAACATAGTTTTTCTGTTAAGGATGCTCACTCCCAGACGGTTATGCACCGATGTGATTCCCCTGGCGACCTCTATCCATGCGGCCCAATGACGAGCAGCGGTCCCATCGCCCTTCATGCTGACGTTTCCCTCTAGCATGCTCGTCTTGGTCATCCCGGCACCGACGTTCTTCATAAAGTTTTGCAGACTTTTCCGTTTTCATGTAATAAATCAGAGGCACACACTTGTCATGCATGCCGCGTAGGAAAACATGTTCGTTTGCCATTTTCTTCTTCATCATCAATTGTCACTTTTTCCTTTTGATGTTATTCACTGTGATGTTTGGACATCTCCTATGCCCAGCAATTCGGGTTTATCATATTACCTCATGATTTTGGATGATTTTTCTCACTTCACTTGGACTTTTCTGTTACGCCGCAAATCCGACGTCGCCTCGACTCTTCATGCTTTCTACGCTTATGTTCCCACCCATTTTCATCGCACCATTGCCCATCTCCAAACGGACAACGGAAAAGAATTTGACAACCTCGCTATTCGCACTCTTTTATCAACTCATGGCACCATTTTTCGCCTCACATGTCCATACACATCACAGCAAAATGGTCATGCTGAACGTGTTCTTCGCACGCTCAATGAGAGTGTTCGCTCTTTGCTTTTCCATGCACACATGCCTGCCCAGTTTTGGCCCGATGCTCTTGCCACAGCTACACTTCTTCTCAACATCCGTCCTTGTAAACCCCGGTGGAACTACACACCTCATCATCTCCTATTCAGGTCACCTCCATCATATGATGATCTTCATGTTCTCGGTTGCCTTTGTTATCCTAACATCACAGCCACGGCGCCACATAAATTGGTGCCTCGTTCCCTTGCTTGTGTCTTTCTTGGGTACCAAACCAACACCAAAGGCTTCCGCTGCTACAACCCGGAGTCCCATCATGTGGTCGTGTCCCGACACGTTTATTTTGATGAGGTTGTTTTTCCTTTTCAGCAGGAAACGACGCGTTCCTCGCCGTCTCCGGATGCCCCTCCTCGACTGGTTCGCGGAGCCCTTGCGCTCCCTCCGCCATGTCACTTGGGCGCGACTGCGACCCTGTCTGACTCTTCGTCCTCGGTCACGGCCCCGCCGCCCTTGGTGTCTCCCTCGCTGGCTCAGGAGGATCCGGCCTCCCGGGCCTCGCCGGTCTCTCACCTCTCGGCTCAGGAGGAGCCGGCCTCCCCAGGTCCGGTGGTGCTCCCGGCCTCACCCCCAGCCAGACCCTCGGGGGTCTCGTCCCCGACCACGACATCGCTCTTGGCTGGGTCTTCGCTGGCCTCACTGACCCCCTAGCTGGCTCAAAAGGAGCCGGCCCTCTCGGCCCCGTCAGCGCCTTCGTCGCCGCCCACGGCCTGGCCCTCCGGTGCCTCTTCGGCCGCACCGTCGGCCTCGCCATCTGCGCCCTCTACTCCGACGCCCATGGCCTCGATTGCGTCTTTATCATCATCTGAGCCGACGGTTGTGGCTCCTCGCCGTGGTCCACGCCCGCCTCCCCCACCGCCTCATCACTCCATGGTGACACGTACCAAGGCCGAGGTGCATCAGCTGAACACGCGCTACCTCAACCCTAGCATCACGACCATCTCTCCAGTTCCGTGCTCGGTGTGTTCTGCGTTGAGTGATCCGCATTGGACCACCGCCATGCGCATTGAGTATGATGCTCTTGTCGTCAATCGGACTTGGATCCTTGTTCCTCGTCCTCCTGGGTCGAATGTCATCTCCGACAAGTGGGTTTTTCGTCGTAAACTCCTCCCGGACGGTTCTCTCGACAGGTACAAGGCTCGCTGGGTTGTCTGTGGCTTTGCACAGTGTGCCGGTGTTGACTTATCCGAGACTTTTTCTCTGGTTGTCAAACCCGCCATGATCCATGTTGTCCTCCAGCTGGCCACCTCTCGTCGCTAGCCCGTACATCAGCTCGACATCAATAATGCTTTCTTGTACTACCATCTTCAGGAGCGGGTTCTTTGTCAGCAGCTGGCCGGGTTTGTTGACCCTCAGCGTCCAGATGATGTCTGCATGTTGCCACCGTCGTTATATGGCCTCAAACAGGCTCCGCGCTTGTGGTGCCAGCGCATCGAAACGTTCCTTGGCCTTCTTGGGTTTCGCAACACCACCTCTGACACGTCGTTGTTTGTGCTCCATCGGTCTGATCACGTGGCTATGCTTCTGTGGTTGGGGAACATAGCATGCAATTTCAAAAAAAAAATCTTGTGATCACGCAAGATCTATCTAGGAGATCCATAGCAACGAGACGGGGAGAGTGTGTCCACGTACCCTCATAGACCGAAAGCGGAAGCGTTAGGTTAACGTGGTTGACGTAGTCGAACGTCTTCACGATCCAACCGATCCAAGTATCAAACGTACGGCACCTCCGTGTTCAGTACACATTTATCTCGATGACGTCCCTCGATCTCTTGATCCAGTAGAGGGTCGAGGGAGAGTTCCGACAGCACAAGGGCATGGTGACGGTGATGGTGATGTGATCCGCGCAGGGCTTCGCCTAAGCACTACGACACTATGACCGGAGGAGTAAACTGTGGAGGGGGGCACCACACACGGCTAAGAGAATTCTTGGTGTGCCTTTGGGGTGCCCCCACCCCCCTATATAGAGGGGGGGAGGAGGAGGCCGACGGCCAGGAGGGGCGCGCCATGGGGGAGGAGTCCTACTTGGACTCCTAGTCCAAGTAGGATTCGCCCCCCTTTCCTTTCTCCATCGGAGGGAATAGGAAGGAGAGGGAGAGGGAAAGGGAAGGGGGCACGCCCCCTCCCCTTCCTATTTGGACTCACCTTGGGGGGGCACCTCCCCCTTGTGGGTTGTCCCCTCTTCTCTCCCATGGCCCATGAGGCCCATGATTTCCCCGGGGGGATTCCGGTAACCCCTTGGTACTCCGATAAAATACCCGAATCACTCGGAACCATTCCGATGTCCGAATATAACCTTGCAATATATGAATCTTTACCTCTCGACCATTTCGAGACTCCTTGTCATGTCCGTCATCTCATCCGGGACTCTGAACAAACTTCAGTCACCAAAATATATAACTCATAAATATAAATTTTCATCGAACGTTAAGCATGCGGACCCTACGGGTTCAAGAACTATGTAGACATGACCGAGACACATCTCCGGTCAATAACCAATAGCGGAACCTGGATGCTCATGTTGGATCCTACATATTCTACGAAGATCTTTATTGGTCAAACCGCATAACAACATATGTTATTCCCTTTGTCATCGGTATGTTACTTGCCCGAGATTCGATCGTCGGTATCATACCTAGTTCAATCTTGTTCCCGGCAAGTCTCTTTACTCGTTCCATAATGCGTCATCCCAAACTAACTCATTAGTCACATTGCTTGCAAGGCTTATAGTGATGTACACTACCAAGAGGGCCCAAAGACACCTCTCTGATACACGGAGTGACAAATCCTAATCGTGATCTATGCCAACTCAACAAACACCTTCAGAGACACCTGTAGAGCATCTTTATAATCACCCAGTTACATTGTGATGTTTGATAGCACACAAGGTGTTCCTTTGGTATTCGGGAGTTGCATAATCTCATAGTAAGAGGAATATGTATAAGTCATGAAGAAAGCAATAGCAATAAAACTAAACGATCATTATGCTAAGCTAACAGATGGGTCTTGTCCATCACATCATTATCTAATGATGTGATCCCGTTCATCAAATGACAACACATGTCTATGGTCAGGAAACTTGACCATCTTTGATTAACGAGCTAGTCAAGAAGAGGCATACTAGGGACACACTGTTTGTCTATGTATTCACACATGTACTAAGTTTCCAGTTAATACTATTCTAGCATGAATTATAAACATTTATCATGATATCAGGAAATATAAATAACAACTTTATTATTGCCCGTAGGGCATATTTTCTTCAGTCTCCCACTTGCACTAGAGTCAATAATCTAGATTACATAGTAATGATTCTAACACCCATGGAGTTTTGGTGCTGATCATATTTTGCTCGTGAGAGAGGCTTAGTCAATGGGTCTGCAACATTCGGATCCATATGCATCTTGCAAATTTCTCTGTCTCCCTCCTTGACTTGATCGCAGATGGAATTGAAGTGTCTCTTGATGTGTTTGGTTCTCTTGTGAAATCTGGATTCCTTCGCCAAGGCAATTGCTCCAGTATTGTCATGAAAGATTTTCATTGGACCCGATGCACTAGGTATTACACCTAGATCGGATATGAACTCCTTCATCCAGACTCCTTCATTTGCTGCTTCTGAAGCAGCTATCACTACAAAAAATACACTTTCGTGATGATACATGTTTGTCATAGTAGGTCACATTTTCTATCATGCATGTACATCCATGACGATTTTATGACAGAATCAAGATAGTCATACCTGTGATGTCGTAGAAGTGTTCCATGACATTACCAAAATTATCATCATGGAAGTGTCCACTTCCATGACGATAAATCGCGCGTCATAGTAGTGCTTTCGTCAAGGGTGACCGACATGTGGCATCCACCGTAATGGATCTCCGTTAAGCTATTGGGTCTGGTTTTGGATCCGATAACCCGCTAACAGCCTCGACCAATGCAAATTTTCCATGTGTAAAATTCTCATTGGTTGATGGAACCACGTGTCAACTCCACGTTAGCACAGGTGTCATGCATCCAATGGGCGAGATGTGCCTATGATATGTTGACACGTGGGCCGGCCCAAAAGTGGCCCATAAAGATTAAACGGGCCAGCCCAACTAAAGGCCCACTAGATTTAGTGGACCATAATGGGCTAGCCCAGCTAAAGGCCCACAAGATTTTGCAGACCATAATGGGCCGGCCCAGCTAAAGGCCCAACATTCTCAATTAAGGCCCGTACGGCTAGTGTCAAATCGGCCCATCAACGGCCCGTCCTAAACTTGTCATCATCGCGGCCCATGGTCACTTCTCGCCCATTAAGTATTTGGGCCGAATTACGGGTCGGTGTGTTTCCGGCCTGTTAAAGGTCCTGCTTCATTTGGGCCCATTTACAGGCCATTGAAACTTTTGGCCCATAAATGACCATGAAGGATATGGGTCATATTCGGCCATGTCTAACATTCGGCCTGTTAGAGGCCCACTATAGATTTGGGCCACTTTCAGCCTGTTGTGACTTTCGGCCTGTTAACGTCGAACAAAATCCATGGTCCATATGTGGCCCAACGTCACATCGGGCCTACTAATGGCTCGTATAAAAATGACACTAATCAAGCCCGACCGAACTTCCGGCCTGTGAAAGGCCCGTGTAGTAGGTCAGCGCATTTACGGCCCGTCTAAATTTCGGCCTATGGACGATCCACATTGTAAATGGGCCACCATTTCGGCCTGCTAAGACCAGTGGGTTATTTGGCACAATCATGGCCCAATCTTACTTTCGGCCTATTAAAGGCCCATGTTTTCTATGGGCTTGAGATATTTACACGTGTAAACAACCTATTATTACCGAGGGCCCAAATTATGTTTAGGCCTGTTAAAGGCCCACTATGGGCACAGGCCTACCAGAAAAATATGAAAGCTTATGCTGATTTAGGCCCATATATTTTTAGTGGGCTACATGCAAATTTCGGCCCAGAATCATTTTTAGCCCAATTGGAATGGGTCTGATGAATGTTGGCATGTTGGGCTCCTACGAAGCTTTCGGCCTAATACATTACTAAGATAAACCTACACTATACAAAAATAGCATCATAATTACTGCACCCTTTGGCAGCATCATAAACGTTGTATCACAACAAAATAAATTCCAACCATACAACAAAAGGCCCGTTGGCATAAAGTTTACAGTCCTTGTAGATAAAAGCACCATCATATGTATTAAACACAGATCATTTAACACGAGTGTTAATGTTTCAGGCTATATAATCTGATGGAGCAGCATGATCTTCCCCTTTTTTCCACCATTGCTCTTGAACAACGAAGCAAATGTCTGATAGTCTGGTTTCAAAACCATTCATATCTTCACGACATTTGTCAACCACTATTCTTGTTTCCGAAACAATGTCCATTAGGGATTGGACTTGTGTCTGGAGCACAGATATTAACACTGTCTAGCCAGAAGATTTTGTTCAGTAGGTGATTTGGATGAGGTTACCTTGACAACCAACCCAAAATTACGCAGGAAGGTGCTTTTTGCAATGTTAGTGGCGAGATACTGACGCACTGCAGCAAGAGGTGACATTGTGCTTGTGGTAGCCTCGTCACCTTCAGGTGGTTGTGGCTGTTCAATCATTTGTTCCATAGCTTGCTGAAAGTTTGAACTTGTAGATTAGTGTACCATATAAGTTACTAATGAGATAAAAGCAAACAAAGTAGGTTTCACGTTTATACATAACTTATTTTGGTGAACTACTGTAATACATTAGCATGTATTGTAGTGCCAACTACATAATAAAATCACTTTCGGAACATATGTCCATGTAGCATGCCTACTGTATTGTCTATTTCCTCACATTGTTGACATCTAAGGATAAAGAGACATGGTTTAAAGTAGGATGAACATAGTATGACATCATTCATATCATGGGCAAACAGATATAAAACAAATAGGCTATTGTGTCATTGTGTGCGCACGTGAACATCACAACTAGATTACAGATCAAGACCAAAAGAATATCCTTCATATCTTCTAAACCATGTAAGGTGAAATGATATGTTAAGACAACTGTGTATAAAAGTGAACAGAGTAACTGACATTGGCTGCAAACCAAGCAGTTAAATGAACACATCACGGTACCAATCAGTTCAAAGGCAGGATGAGTAAGGACTTACAACAACGGCTTGAACTGGTGTTCTCATGCCCTTCATCTTGCTGGTGTGGCAATCCTTGAAGATTTGTACTGCATTCAGTTCAGGTTCTTTTTGGTATGCACGGGTTTTCCTCTATATTTGGAACAAGTCAATATAGATACGATAATATGGCATAGAAAAAAGAAGGAACTAGCAACTATTTACAAGAGCCTCGCAGTGTGCAATATAGCTATGAGATCCTGTTGTCTGTTGGAATTTCACTTTAGAAAGGTTGGTCCTATTCTTCAAACAGTTAGCCTGGAAGAAGATACACTTGTAAGGCACATACATAAATGCAAGTTCAATATGTGGTCTGATCAAATACATATACCCTACCTGATACTTTGGATCAGACCAGTGTTTAACAAGGGCTGTCCAGTCTTCATCTATAATATATTCCACTAGGGATGTTTGGGCGATTTCATTGTTAGCCTTGCCTTTAAAGTGAGATTTTCTAAGGTGGTACCGATACTGTCACAGAGCAGACTGAAAAACATGAGTGCATGCCTGTTTAGTTGCATCATCTTTCGGATCCAACTTGAACCTCATGTGTTGAAAAAATAATGTGAGTCTTATTAGGAGGAAGCTAGAAAGTATGGCACAAAGCAAGACAATATTACAAATTGCGATGAATAACATTACTTACAGATAAATGGTCAAGGAAGGTGTTAAAATGGGTATTGTCTTTCTCATTCATGTACTGGATCCATGTTGGGAGGATACGTGCATGACACCTAACGACAATGGTTGCCTCTCATACTAACTTGGCTGACTCTGTAGCATCACGTGGCCTTTTTAAACCTTCCTCAAAATGGATCTCCATTCTTCCTCCTTTTGATTTTGTTAATCTGTCAAGCATTATGCCTGATGTTTGTTTCCGCTTGCACCGTGGTGCTAGTTCAACAACGAATACGGAAAGGGTTAGTGCACATCAAACTGTGAGAGTACATATACAGGAGCATGCAACTGCAATTTGACTCGGTCAGGTACCATCTTGGTGTTGATGCTCATGAGGTTCATCTGATCTTGCCAAGTCCTGTTGTGCTAGCAGTGCTTCGGAAGTAGTGTTAGGTGTGAAGGCAGCTTGGGAACTGGCTAGTTCCGGAGCAAACGAATGAGTAACTCGTTGAGCAGCTGGTGGAGCAGGTGATACTGTGTTTGTAGATTTATCCGGTGGACTTGCACCTTCTACTGCACTATAAGTACCAGCAGAATCTCGAGGGCAGATCCTCCTCCGTTTCACCTGACGAGTAACACCGTTCCCTACTATATTATTTTCCTTGTTCTTTTTTGACTTTGCCATGTCAAGCTGTACCCACAACACAAAAGTATAAAATCGCTCTTCAGAACTCATTGATGCATGATACAAACAAGCAATAATTTGATGTAAGACAACCGTATGAGGATGGAATATGTAATAAAAATAGGACGGCGTGACATATTCACAGCCACGATGTGTAAACTAAGCAGAAGGATTTTCAAGAAAATAGAAGTAATGCAAGCTAGACACCATATGAAAGATGCAACCAATATCACTCTGCCTAGTTAAAAGTGTCTTGTCATAAGTGGCATTTCGAAAAATTAGAAGTAGTACAACGTAGAAATCAATGCAAGATGCAACCACTATCAAACTGCCATGTTAAAAGCGTCCAATCATGAGTGACTGATGCGGGATACACAACAACAATACTTTGATGTAAGAACATGGTATGATTGATAGATGTAGTGTATTCTAGACACAGAAAGGCATGCCATATGCACATATATAACGTATAAACTCAGCAGGTGCAATTTAATCAAAATAGAAGAAATACAGGCTAGACAACATATGCAACATGAAACCAATTATCACACTGTCAACTTAGAGCAAGCACCTGCGATAGTGGAGTACGGGAGATGAACTCATCATGTAGACTTGGGACTTCAACTTCATTAGAAGTAGCAGTGGCAAATCTAGAGAGTCTCTGTTTGCGTCAGTCCGGAGGACCACCAACATCCCCTAACTTACTCTTTTCCTTCCTATTTTCTGATATTGCCTTATGAAGTCAAAACCAAAAGAAGATGAATAAAATTAGCTCTGCATAACTGGCCGATGCATGATATAGACGAACACTACTTTGATGTAAGGTAAGCGCATGATAGGAGGAAGGAATATATACAAAAAAAGACATCATTGCATATTCAGACGTACGATAGGAGGATGGAATATGTATGAAAAACAATAAGCAGAAGGCATTTCAACAAAATTAGAAGAAATGAAAGCTAGGCACCATATGAACATGCAACCAATATCACTTTATCAGGTAAAAAGTGTCTCGTCGTAAGTGCCATTTCTAGAAATTATAAGCAGTACAAGCTAGAAGACAATGCATGATGCAACCTACATCACACTCCCAAGTTAAATGTATCTTATGGGTAAGTGATTGTTGCAGGTATAAGTTGTAAGCTACGCAGATGCAATTCAACAAAATCAGAAGCAATACAAACTAGACATCATACGGAACACACAACCACATATAATAGTTCCAAGTTAGAGCAAGTACCTGTGATGGTGGAGTAGGCGAGATGTGCTCATCATCTACATGTATGTTCTAGAAACAGGAACATGTGTCATATTCACAGGCATTATGTGTAAAGTAAGTAGATGCAATTCAACAAAGTTAGAAGCAATACAAGCTAGACATCATACGCAACATGCACCTGTGATGGTGGAGTAGGGGAGATGTGCTCATCATCTACACAGCTACGTTGACTGTTCAGCCTTGTGTTGTCTTGCGAATCTTGTTGGTAGCATGGAGGAGTAGAATCTGTAGAGACCCTCTGTTTGAGTTGCTCGGAAGGACCACCATCATCCACTGCCGAACTAATTTCCTTTAGCTGTATTGATTTTGCATTGTGAAGTCAAACCGATAAGAAAAAGGAATAAAATTCACTCTTCAGAACTCATTCATGCATGATACTGATGAACACTACTCGGATGAAAGGCAAACACTTGATACGAGGATGGAATATGTACGAAAAACAGGACGGCGTGACATATTCACACCTATGATGTGGTAACTAAGCAGAAGGCATTTCAACAAATTAGAAGCACTGCAAGCTAGACACCATATGAAAGGTGCAACCAATACCACTCTGCCAAGTTCAAACTATCTAGCGTTTCAACAAATTAGAAGTACTACATGCTAGAAATCATATGCAAGACACAACCAATATCACAGTGGCGACTTAAAGGTGCCTTATCATAAGTGTCTGATGCGGGATATGCAAGAATAGTAGTCTGATGTAAGAACATGGTGTGATCAGATATAGTATGTTCTAGAAACAGAACACGTGTCATATTCACAGGCATTATGTGTAAAGTAACCATATGCAATTCAACAAAGTTAGAAGCAATACAAGCTAGACATCATACGCAACATGCAACCACATATAATAGTGCCAAGTTAGAGCAAGCACCTGTGATGGTGGAGTAGGGGAGATGTGCTCATCATATACACAACTACGTTGACTGTCTAGCCTTGCGTTGTCTTGCGAATCTTTTTGGGAGGATGGCAGAGTAGAATCTATAGAGACCCTCCGTTTTAGTTGCTCGGAAGGACCACCATCATCCAATGCCTTACCAATTTCCTTCCGCTTTATTGATTTTGCATTGTGAGGTCAAACCGATAAAAAAGGAATAAAATTCGCTCTTCAGAACGCATTCATGCATGATACTGACGAACACTACTCTGATGAAATGCAAAGTCATGATACGAGGATGGAATGTGTATGAAAAACTAGACGACTTGACATATTCACACCTATGATGTGGTAACTAAGTAGAAGGCACTTCAACAAATTAGAAGCACTGCAAGCTAGACACCATATGGAAGGTGCAATCAATATCACTCTGCCAAGTTAAAACTGTCTCGTCATAGGTGGCGTTCATCAAACTAGAAGCACTACATGCTAGAAATCATATTCAAGACGCAAACCAATATCACACTGCCAACTTAAAGGTGTCCCATCATATGTGACTGATGCAGGATACACAACAAGAGTAGTTTCATGTAAGACCATGGTGTGATAGACAGATATTGTATGTACCAAAAACAGGAAAGTGTGTCATATTCACATGTATCATGTGTAAGCTAAGCAGATGCAATTTACACTAATTAGGAGCAATACAAGCTAGACACCGTATGAAACATGCAACCAGATATCACACTGTCAAGTTAGAGCAAGCACCTTGGATGGTGGAGTAGGGGAGCGGAGACTTGGAACTTGTAATGCACTAGCAGTACAAGGAGAATCCGTACAAATGCTCCATTTACATTGCTGCAAAGGACCACCATCATCGCCTTCCTTACTATTTTCCTTCCTCTTTTTTGATTTTTCCTTGTCAAGTCAAACCCACAAGAAAAAGGAATAAAATTTGCTCTTCAGAACTCATTGATGCATGATACTGACGAACACTACTTTCATGTAAGGCGGCCGCATGATAGGAGGATGGAATATGTATGAAAAACAGGATGGCATGCCATATTGACATGTATGATGTATAAAGTGTAAAGTAAGCACAAGGTGTTTGAACTAGTTAGAAGCAATGCAAGCTAGAAACCATATGAAAGATGAAACCTATATCACTCTGCCAAATTAAAAGGGTGGCCTAACAAATGTATTTGACCAAATTAGAAGAAATACATAGCAACAGGCTAGAAATAATATGCAATATGCAAGGAATAAAGGTGTCTCATCGTAAGTGATTGATGCGGGATATAGAAGAGAGGTAGTTTCATGTAAGAACATGGTTAACACATAGATGTAGTGTGTACCAAAAATAAGAAGGCATGTCATATTCACAGGTATAATGTGTAAACTAAGCAGATGCAATTTACCCTAATTATAAGCATTACAAGCTAGACACCGTATGCAACATGCAACCACGTATCACTCTACGAAGTTAGAGCAGGCACCTGCGATGGTGGTGTAGGGGAAGTGCGGTCTTCAAGTACATAGCTACGTTCAATATCTTCATTTAGGCTTGATGTTTCTTGAGAATCATGTGGAGAGGATGAAACTGCACTCTTTACAAGAGTAGCGCGTCTCATACTAACCCACGGGCGTGACTGTCTCATCATAAGCGATAGATGTAGGATACACAAGAACAATAGTTTGATGTAAGAACATGGTGTGATAGGCAGATGTAGTATGTACCAAAAATAGGAAGGCGTGTCATATTCACATGTATAATGTGTAAGCTAAGGAGATGCAATTTAACAAATTAGGAGCAATACAAGCTAGGCACCATATGCAACATGCAACCAGATATCAGACTGCCATGTTAGAGCAAGCACCTGGGGTTGTGGAGTAGGGGATATGAGATTTGGAACTTGCACTGCAGTAGGAGTAGTAGGAGAATCTACAGAGATCATCTATTTTGGCTGCTCCAGAGGACTACCATCATTCCATGCCTTCGTCCTTTTAGATTTTGCCTTGTCAAGTAAACACACAAGAAAAAGGAATGAAATTCACACTTCCAAATTTGTTGATGCATGATACTGACGAACACAACTTTTATGTATGGCAACCACATTGTAGGAGGATGGAATATGTACGAAAAATGCTAAGCAAAAGGCATTTCAACAAATTGGAAGGAATGCAATCTAGACACCATATGAAAGATCCAACCAAAATCACTCTACCAAGTTAGATGTGTCTCATTATAAGTGGCACTTCAACAAATTAGAGGCAATACATATTAGAAATGATATGCAAGATGCAACCAATATTACACTGTCAACTTGAAGGTGTCTCGTCAGAAGTGATTGATGAGGGATACACAAGAAAAGTAGTTTGATGTAAGAACATGGTTAATAGAAAGACGTAATATGTAACAAAAATAGGAAGGCATGTCATGTTCACAAGTATAATGTGTTAACTAAGCAGATGCAATTTACCCTATTTAGAAGCATTACAAGGTAGACACCATATGCAACATGCAACCACATATCACCCTACCAAGTAAGAGCAAGCACCTGCGATGGTGGTGTGGGGGAATTGCGGTCATCAACTAGAGAGCTATGCTGACTATCTTAATTTAGCCTTGATGTTTCTTGAGAATCATGTGGGGAGGATGACACTGCACTCTTTAAACGAGTAGCGCGTCTCACAGTAACCCACTAGGGTGACTGTCTCATCATAAGTGATTGATGACGGATACAAAAGAGCATTAGTTTGATGTACGAACATGGTTAATATGACATATGTAGTATGTATCAAAAACAGGAAGGCATGTCATTATCAAAGGTATAATGTGTAAAGTAAGCAGATGCAATTTAACCAAATTTGAAGCAATACAAGCTAGACACCATATGCAACATGCAACCACATTTGACAGCGCGAAGTAAAAGCAAGCACTTGGGATGGTTATGTGTGGCAATTGAGATCATCAACTGTAGAGCTACGTTTATTGTCTCCATCTGCTGGCACTGCACCCTTTAGAGCGCTCAAACGCTTAATGCTTATCTTCAAATTACACTCGAGCGACTTCTGTCTTTTCTTTTTTGTGTTCATCAACACTGCGTCAGAGTCTGAAATACCCATGCATAAAAAACAATAGTGTGAGTATGGGTGAAGTGTGTGCACAAGTAGTATACTGTAAAGGTAGCAGATAGCAGGTCGGTGAGAAATAAATGATGGGAGACATATGATAGCTCTACAACATGCATGGCACACGAAATTACTAGATTCTAGGATTTTGAAATATGAGCACAGGGATGACTAGGAAATGCAAATGCTCCTCCATCACACCACAAGTTGTGATCCTATGAAAATAATAGTCGGCTGAAAACAAATAGGTCAGTCCATTTTTTCTGCATCGTCCGATGTACAAAGAACAGGCAGATCGCCTTCATCTACATCTAGTCAGTCAGTGTTATGATCTTCCTCGAAACGCCAGTGACCACCGACCTAGTCCCCTGCCTCCGCCCTCCCCACGACCTCACCGCACTGTCATGCTTGGCACCGCCCCCTGAAAGCACAAGTGCTCCCTGGGTGATTTTGGTAATTAATGTCAATATATCTTTTGTTGGACTAATACTTTTATCTAGTATATTTCAGATGAGTTCAACAGTGGAGTGGTGTGACAGCCCGATTTTTGGCCCTTTCTTTTTCTTTCGTTTTTCTGAGGTTTTTGATTGAGTTTCCTTTTTCCGCGGCTATGTGGTCTGGAAACTGAAGAAGATGCCCTCTTCTTTTCTTCCAGAGTGGCTTGGCATACCCAAATCCTTCCCTATACCCTGTCATTTTTCATCCTAGCCCAAATCCCAATATTCTTTACATTGGGAATATTCCTTTTCTATTAAAGGAATAACTCAAATTGCCCTAGGTTGTGAAGCAACCTTTATTTCCATCACTCCTAAAATTCCCAAATAATTCTAATAAATTGTTTGCGTCATATCTTTCTCAAATATGGAAAAATATTTCATTTGTCATGTTTATCATCATGCTCAAATAATTTATTTCCTATTCTGCCCTAAATGGCACATTGTGAAGCAAGTGCTATTTTACTTTTCCCAATGGACCTCAAACTCCTTGTACACCTTTTCCCGTCCATATCATTGCCACATGCCAAAATTCAACTTTATTTGCCTAGCCAATATTCCTTAGTGATTTTTCAAAGTTTCTGTCAAACAGAAGCCCTGTGAAGGAAGTACTAGCTAGGAGCATTCAAATGATTTGAAATTTTGCATGACTCTTCATGTGCTCATATAATTAGCCGCCTCCAAATTTCAGCTCCATCATTTGATCTATTTGAACACAGGATCAAATCTTTGATTCTGGCAATATTTTCAGGTTGTGAAGCAAGTGCAGTTTATATTGCTTCATTAATTCTGAGAAAATACCAGATTGTTATCCTACCCAAGTAAAAGCGCTCCACCAAATTTGGCACCATTTCACCCAGCCAATAATTCTCCAAAATTCTTGCAAGATTCTGTTCAGTGAAGATGTTTGTGAAGCAAGTACCACTTTGCCTTATCCATTTGGTATGAAATTTTTACATCATCTTACTATGACCAAATCATTAAGCCTTGCCAAATTTGAGATCAAGTTGACAATCCATGTGAGTGCATCATCCTAATCTTGATTCCGGACCATCTTTGGCAGTTGCAAAGCAACTCTGTTAAATCTGGATCCAAACCCCTCCACAGTTACCCGGATGTAAGTTCTTCTTTACCTCACCCTCCCAGACAACTCCATTGTCACCAATCACCTCCCTATTGAGCAGTAGTACACGATCAAGTTTAGTGCAGTAAACTTCAGGTGTTAACTGTCATTTAACCATGTCACTTTTAACCAAACTACCACCACAGTTACAACCTACTTTGGAAGGACTATCAGCTAGACAACATTTTGGGTGCTATTGAGCATTGAATGCCCTCGTTCACATGGTGACAACAACAATGGCGTGCCTGTGCACGCGCTCTGTGTGCAGTGGCCGCGTCCAGTGACTGTTTGTGCTGGACCCCCTCCTCCTCTCATCGCATTAGCGTGCGTGAGCATGTCCATTGTCTTCCACTCATCATCGTCGATCACCTGGACCCCTCTCCCCCTCCGTTCGCTTCCTCACCGATGCAAGCCACCGTGCGTCCACGAGCACACAGTGCCGCCCGGGCATTTATGGCACTCGGCTTCTTCCTCTGCTTCCCCCTTGGCCTCCTCTACCCCGTGAGAGTCTCCACTGCTCCTCCTACGTCGTCTACCTCCGAGCTCGCGAGCGAGGGCACGCGTCTGCGGCGACGCCAGCTCGGCCTCCTCGCGCCGCGCCTATTTAAGCCCTCCCCTGAGCCCTCCGAGCTCACTCACAGCCTCACCCCTCCTCTCTAAGCCTCCCTAACCTCTCCTCTGAGCTCCAGGAGCTCTCCTCGACCACCATGGCCGCCAAAGTCGCCGCGGTGCTCTGCTCAAATTCGAGAAGCCCCGGGCTCCTCCCCTCCTTCTCCCACCTCCAGAGAGCCCCACCACCACCCTAGTCCAGTCCCCGTTGCAATCCGTCCCCTCTCCGTGGCCGTGGTGCCCTGCCCATTGATACGTCTCCAACGTATCTATAATTTTTGATTGCTCCATGCTATATTATCTTCTGTTTTGGGCAATATTGGGCTTTATTTTCCACTTCTATATTATTTTTGGGACTAACCTATTAACCGGAGGCCCAACCCAGATTTGCTATTTTATGCCTATTTCAGTGTTTCGAAGAAAAGGAATATCAAACGGAGTCGAAACGGAACGAAATCAACTAGGGAAGTTATTTTTGGAAGGAAACCTACCGGATAGACTTGGACCCTACGTCAGAAGATGAAGGAGGAGCTCACGAGGGTAGGGGGCGCGCCCACCACCCTGGGGCGCGCCCCCCTGCCTCGTGGCCACCCCTTCGGTCCACCGACGTACTCCTTTCACCCATATATACCCACGTATCCTAAAACTTCCATAACGGAGAATAGATCGGGAGTTCCGCCGACACAAGCCTCCGTAGCCACCGAAAGCCAATCTAGACCCGTTCCGGCACCCTGCCGGAGGGGGTAATCCCTCTCCGGTGGCCATCTTCATCATCCCGGTGCTCTCCATGACGAGGAGGGAGTAGTTCTCCCTCGGGGCTGAGGGTATGTACCAGTAGCTATGTGTTTGATCTCTCTCTCTCTCTCTCGTGTTCTTGATTTGGCACGATCTTGATGTATCGCGAGCTTTGCTATTATAGTTGGATCTTATGTTTTTCCTCCCCCTCTTCTCTCTTGTACTGAATTGTGTTTCCCCTTTGAAGTAATATTATCGGATTGAGTCTTTAAAGATTTGAGAACACTTGATGTATGTCTTGCCATGCGTATCTGTGGTGACAATGGGATATCACATGATTCACTTGATGTATGTTTTGGTGATCAACTTGCGGGTTCCGCCCATGAACCTATGCATAGGCGTTGGCACACGTTTTCGTCATGATTCTCCGGTAGAACTTGGGGGCAATCTTTGAGGTCCTTTGTGTTGGTTGAATAGATGAATCTGAGATTGTGTGACGCATATCATATAATCATACCCACGGATACTTGAGGTGACATTGGAGTATCTAGGTGACATTAGGGTTTTGGTTGATTTGTGTCTTAAGGTGTTATTCTAGTACGAACTCTAGGGCTGTTTGTAACACTTATAGGAATAGCCCAACAGATTGATTGGAAAGAATAACTTTGAGGTGGTTTCGTACCCTACCATAATCTCTTCGTTCGTTCTCCGCTATTAGTGACTTTGGAGTGACTCTTTGTTGCATGTTGAGGGACGGTTATGTGATCCAATTATGATATTATTGTTGAGAGGACTTGCACTAGTGAAAGTATGAACCCTAGGCCCTGTTTACCATCATTGCAATACCGTTTACGCTCACTTTCACCATTAGTTACTTTGCTGATTTTATTATTTCAGATTACAAATACCTTTATCTACTATCCATATACCACTTGTATCACCATCTCTTCGCCGAACTAGTGCACCTATACATTTTACCATTGTATTGGGTGTGTTGGGGACACAAGAGACTCTTTGTTATTTGGTTGCAGGGTTGCTTGAGAGAGACCATCTTCATCCTGCGCCTCCTACGGATTGATAAACCTTAGGTCATCCACTTGAGGGAAATTTGCTACTGTCCTACAAACCTCTGCACTTGGAGGCCCAACAACATCTACAAGAAGAAGGTTGTGTAGTAGACATCAAGATCTTTTCTGGCGTCGTTGCCGGGGAGGTTAGCGCTTGAAGGTATATCTTTAGATCTTGTAATCGAGTCTTTTAGTTTCTTGTTTTATCACTAGTTCAGTTTATAAAAGAAAACTATAAAAAAATGGAATTGAGTTTGTCTCATATGCTTCACCTTTTTAATATCTTTCGTGAGTATGATGGAAAGGATAATTGTGCTCAAGTGCTAGAAGAAGAAATCTATAGAATGTTTGGCACTAAATCTTTGAATGATGAGCATGATTGCAACTTTGTTAGTATGAATTCCTTGAATATCCATGATGCTAATGATATGCAAAGCCACAAGCTTGGGGAAGCTATGTTTGACGAAGATGATATTTTTTGTCCCCCAAGTTTTGATGAGAAAATTTATTATGACGAAAGCATGCCTCCTATTTATGATGATTATATTGATGAAAGTGGTTTCGGAGAGGTCATGACTTCATTTTGTGATGAATCCATTGTTTCGGAAGAGGTTCCAATTGATTATGAGAACAAAGTTGCTATCTATGATGATTATTGTGATGACTTGTATGCTATAAAGAATAATGATATCCATGAAACTTGTCATCATGATTTTAGTTTTCAATTGGATTATGCCTCATATGATAATTATTCTATTGAGTTTGCTCCCACTATTATTCATGAGAAGAATCTTGCTTATGTGGAGAGCAGTAAATTTTCTATGCTTGTAGATCATGAAAAGAATGCTTTAGTTTCTGGTTATATTGTTTAATTCATTCATGATGCTACTGAAAATTATTATGAGGGAGGAACATATGCTTGTAGGAATTGCAATAATATCAAGTTTCCCCTCTATGTGCTTAAAGTTTTAAAGTTATGCTTGTTTTACCTTCCTATGCTAGTTGATTATTGTTCCCACAAGTTGTTTGCTCACAAAATCCCTATGCATAGGAAGTGGGTTAGACTTAAATGTGCTAGTCATATTCTTCATGATGCTCTCTTTATGTTTCAATTCTTATCCTTTATGTGAGCATCATTGAAATCATCATGCCTAGCTAGGGGCATTAAACGATAGCGCTTGTTGGGAGGCAACCCAATTTTATTTTTGTCCCTTTCTTTTTGTTCCTGTTTAGTAATAAATAATTCATCTATCCTATGATTAGATGTGGTTTTATGCTTTTAATTAGGTTTGTGCCAAGTAGAACCTTTGGGAAGACTTGGGGAAAGTCTTGTTGATCATGCTGTAGAAAACAGAAACTTTAGCGCTCACGAGAACTGCTGCCATTTTTATTTTGAGAGTGATATTTAGTTAATTCTTTTTTCAGATGATTAATATATAAATTCCTCAGGTCCAGAAATTTATTTCAGAATTTTATGAGTTCCAGAAGTATACGTTTGATCCAGATTACTACAGACTGTTCTGTTTTTGACAGATTCTGTTTTTCATGTGTTGTTTACTTATTTTGATGAATCTATGGCTAGTAAAATAGTTTATAAACCATAGATAAGTTGGAATAAAGTAGGTCTAACACCAATATAAATAAATAATGAGTTCATTACATTACCTTGAAGTGGTGATTTATTTTCTTATACTAACGGAGCTTACGAGTTTTCTGTTAAGTTTTGTGTTGTGAAGTTTTCAAGTTTTGGGTAAGGATTCGATGGAATATGGAATAAGGAGTGGCAAGAGCCTAATCTTGGGGATGCCCAAGGCACCCCAATGTAATATTCAAGGATAGCCAAGAGCCTAAGCTTGGGGATGCCCCGGAAGGCATCCCCTCTTTCGTCTTCGTTCATCGGTAACTTTACTTGGAGCTATATTTTTATTCGCCACATGATATGTGTTTTGCTTGGAGCGTCAATTTATTTTGTTAGGATTTTCTTTCTGTTATTTATAACAATGTTTTTCACCTTTTATTTCAATAGAAGTGGCATTGATAGCCTTTACTATGCCTATGTTACAAGTCTTCATGTTGCTGTTTGAAAACAGAAAGTTTACCGCTGTTGCAATAATTCCCTAGAAAAGTCAGAATGTGATAAAAAGTTTAAACCTTTTGCATATTAAGCTATGATAAATTTACTAGAGTGGGAATTTTCTATCATAATTTTTGGAGCTAGGGAAGTATGGATGTTGCTGCATTCTTTACAGACCGTCCTGTTTAGGCATATTGCTGTTATGTTTGCATTGTTTGCATATGATTGCTTCTTTAATGATTCTATTTGAGGATATGACTATTAAATATGCAGAGGCATTTAGTATGCAATGTTGAATAATAATTTTAGTGATTTTCTACAGTAGATTATGATAAGGTTTTGGCAATGGTTTATACTAACTTATCTCACGAGTCCTTGTTGAGTTTTGTGTGGATGAAGCTTTTGAGATTTAGGGAGACCTTGATATGAGAGGAATTAAGGAGACACAAAAGCTCAAGCTTGGGGATGCCCAAGGCACCCCAAGATAATATTTCAAGAAGTCTCAAGCATCTAAGCTTGGGGATGCCCCGGTTGGCATCCCACCTCTCTTCTTCGACAACTATCGGTTAGTATCGGTTGATCCTAAGTAGCTTCTTCACATGATGTTTGCTATTCTTAGATGTCATTTTATTTTGTTTTGCTTGCTGTTTGAATAAAGTATCAAGATCTTAAATTCTTAAATGTTAGAGAGTCTTCACATAGTTGCATAATTATTCGACTACTCATTGATCTTCACTTATATCTTTCGGAGTAGTTTGTTGTTTGCTCTAGTACTTCACTTATATATTTTAGGGCATGGTGATAGTTTTATTTTGAAGAAATAAATGAACTCTCATGCTTCACTTAGATTATTTTGAGAGTCTTAAATAGCATGGTAATTTTCTTAAAACCTAATATGCTAGGTATTCAAGAATAATAAAATTCTCTTATGAGTGTGTTGAATACTATGAGAAGTTTGATACTTGACAATTGTTTTGAGATATGGAGATGGTGATATTAGAGTCATGCTAGTTGAGTAGTTGTGAATTTGAGAGATACTTGTGTTGAAGTTTTTGATTCCCGTAGCATGCACGTATGGTGAACCGTTATGTGATGAAGTCGGGGTATGATTTATTTATTGATTGCCTTCCTTATGAGTGGCGGTCGGGGACGAGCGATGGTCTTTTCCTACCAATCTACCCCCTAGGAGCATGCGTGTAATACTTTGTTTCGATAACTAATAGATTTTTGCAATAAGTATGTGAGTTCTTTATGACTAATGTTGACTCCATGGATTATACGCACTCTCACCCTTCCACCATTGCTAGCCTCTCTAGTACCGCACAACTTTCGCCGATACCATAAACCCACCATATACCTTCCTCAAAACAGCCACCATACCTACCTATTATGGCATTTCCATAGCCATTTCAAGATATATTGCCATGCTACTTTCCACCTTTCGTTATTATGACACGCTTCATCATTGTCATATTGCTTTGCATGATCATGTAGTTGACATCGTATTTGTGGCAAAGCCACCGTTCATAATTCTTTCATACATGTCACTCATGAATCATTGCACATCCCGGTACACCGCCGGAGGCATTCATATAGAGTCATATCTCTAAGTATCGAGTTGTAATTCTTGAGTTGTAAGTAAATAAAAGTGTTCTAAGTACCGCCGGAAGCCTCCGTAGCCACCGAAAGCCAATCTAGACCCGTTCCATCTAGCAAAATTTGTACCATCAAAGTAAGGACCTCTACAGTGATAATTTCCCTCGCTAGACTCCATACTCTCCTAGGTTGTGAAACCAAGGCTATGACCACCAAAAGCTATGGAAGTCAAAGCAAATGGAGACCAAAGATCTGATACCACTTGTAGGATCGAAAGTATGTCTAGAGGGGGGTGATTAGACTACTTGACCAAATAAAAATCTAGCCTTTTCCCAATTTTAGTTCTTGGTAGATTTTAGCTATCTTAGCACAAGTCAAGCAATCTCCACATAATTCAAGCAAGCATGCAAAAGAGTATATGAGCAACGGAAAGTAAAGCATGCAACTTGCAAGAATGTAAAGTGAAGGGTTTGGAGAATTCAAATGCAATTGGAGACATGGATGTTTTTGTCGTGGTTTCGATAGGTGGTGCTATCGTACATCCACGTTGATGGAGACTTCAACCCACGGAGGGTAACGGTTGCGTGAGTCCACTGAGGGCTCCACCCATGAAGGGTCCACGAAGAAGCAACCTTGTCTATTCCATCATGGCCGTCGCCCACGAAGGACTTGCCTCACTAGCGGTAGATCTTCACAAAGTAGGCGATCTCCTTGCCCTTACAAACTCCTTGGTTCAACTCCACAATCTTGTCGGAGGCTCCCAAGTGACACCTAGACAATCTAGGAGACACCACTCTCCAAGGAGTAACAAATGGTGTGTTGATGATGAACTCCTTGCTCTTGTGCTTCAAATGATAGTCTCCCAACACTCAACTCTCTCTCACAGGATTTGGATTTGGTGGAAAGAAGATTTGAGTGGAAAGCAACTTGGGGAAGGCTAGAGATCAAGATTCATATGGTTGGAATGGAATATCTTGACCTCACCACAAGTGTAGGTGGTTCTCTCTCAGAAAATTTGTATTGGAAGTGTAGGTATGTTTTGATGACTCTCTCCACGAATGAAGAGTGGGTGGAGGGGTATATATAGCCTCCACAAAGAATCTAACCGTTACACACAATTTTCCAAACTCGGTGGGACCGAATGGTTAAACTCGGTCGGACCGATTCAGCAAACCTAGTGACCGTTAGGATTTTCGGTGGGACTGAGATGCAACTCGGTAGGACCGACATGGTTAGGGTTAGGGCATAACGTAATCTCGGTGTGACCGATTACACAAACTCGGTGGGACCGATTTTGGTAATAAGCTAACCAGAGAGTTGGTCAGGTAAACTCGGTGGGACCGATTTGCTCATCTCGGTGGGACCGAAATGTTACAAAAGGGAAACAGAGAGTTTACATTGCAATCTCGGTGGGACCGATCGCTCATCTCGGTAAGACCGAAACGTTACGAAGGGAAACAAAGAGATTACAATCCCATCTCGGTGCGACCGAGATCCCTATCGGTGAGACCGATTTGCCTAGGGTTTGTGGCAGTGCCTATGACATTTGAAACTCGGTGGCGCCGGATAGAAAGAATCGGTGGGGCCGAGTTTGACTTTTGGTTTAGGTCATATGTGGATGTGGGAAGGTAGTTGAGGGTTTTGGAGCATATCACTTAGCATTTTGAGCAAGCAAGCCATTAAGCAACACCTCATCCCTCCTTGATAGTATTGGCTTTTCCAATAGACTCAATGTGATCTTGGATCACTAAAATATAAAATGTAGAGTCTTGATCTTGAAGCTTGTAGGATCGAAAGTATGTCTAGAGGGGGGTGATTAGACTACTTGACCAAATAAAAACTTAACCTTTTCCCAATTTTAGTTCTTGGCAGATTTTAGCTATTGTAGGACAAGTTAAGCAATCATCACACAATTCAAGCAAGCATGCAAAGAGTATATTGGCAGCGGAAAGTAAAGCATGCAACTTGCAAGAATGTAAAGGGAAGGGTTTGGAGAATTCAAACGCAATTGGAGACACGGATGTTTTTCCCGTGGTTCGGATAGGTGGTGCTATCCTACATCCATGTTGATGGAGACTTCAACCCACAAAGGGTAACGGTTGCGCGAGTCCACGGAGGGCTCCATCCACAAAGGGTAACGGTTGCTCGAGTCCACAAAGGGCTCCACCCACGAAGGGTCCACGAAGAAGCAACCACCCACAAAGGGTCCACGAAGTAGCAACCTTGTCTATCCCACCATGGCCATCGCCCACATAGGACTTGCCTCACTAGCGTTAGATCTTCATGAAGTAGGCAATCTCCTTGCCCTTACAAACTCCTTGGTTCAACTCCACAATCTTGTCGGAGGCTCCCAAGTGACACCTAGCCAATCTAGGAGACACCACTCTCCAAGAAGTAACAAATGGTGTGTAGGTAATGAACTCCTTGCTCTTGTGCTTCAAATGATAGTCTCCCCAACACTCAACTCTCTCTCATAGGATTTGGATCTTGTGGAAAGAAGATTTGAGTGGAAAGCAACTTGGGGAAGGCTAGAGATCAAGATTCATATGGTTGGAATGGAATATCTTGGTCTCAACACATGAGT
Organism: Triticum aestivum; assembly: GCF_018294505.1. NCBI lineage: Eukaryota > Viridiplantae > Streptophyta > Magnoliopsida > Poales > Poaceae > Triticum > Triticum aestivum. Next base: position 201,255,470 of record NC_057797.1, read on the forward strand.
AGGTGGTTCTCTCTCAGAACATATGAGTTGGAATTGTGTATGTGTTCTGATGGCTCTCTCCATGAATGAAGAGGAGGTGGAGGGGTATATATAGCCTCCACACAAAATCCAACCATTACACATAGTTTTCCAATCTCGGTGGGACCGAATCAACAAACTCGGTCGGACCGAAAATGTAAACCTAGTGACCGTTAGAGATTTTCGGTGGGACTGACATGCAACTCGGTGGGACCAATATGGTTAGGGTTTGGGCATAACGTAATCTCGGTGAGACCGATTACACAAACTCGGTGGGACCGAATTTGGTAATTAGCTAACCAGAGAGTTGGTCAGGCAAACTCGGTGGGACCGATTTGCTCTTTCGGTGAGACTAAAAAGTTACAAAAAGGAAACACTGAATTTACATTGCAATCTCGGTGGGACCGATTCGCTCTTTCGGTGAGACCAAAAAGTTACGAAAGGGAAACAGAGAGTTTGCAATCCCATCTCGGTAAGACCGAGATCCCTATCGGTAGAACCGATTTGCTAGGGTTTGGCAGTGGCTTATGACAAATGAAACTTGGTGGCGCCGGATAGGAAGAATTGGTAGGACCGAGTTTGGCTTAGGGTTTAGGTCATATGTGGATATGGGAAAGTAGTTGAGGGTTTTGGAGCATATCACTAAGCACATGAAGCAAGAGGCTCATTAAGCAACACCTCATCCCTCCTTGATAGTATTGGCTTTTCCTAAAGACTCAATGTGATCTTGGATCACTAAAATATAAAATGAAGAGTCTTGAGCTTTTGAGCTTGAGCCAATCCTTTGTCCTTAGCATTTTGAGGGTTCCACTTTCACATCCATGCCATGCCAATCATTGAGCTTTCCTGAAATAATCATCTTGGAATAGCATTAGCTCAATGAGCTATATGTTGTTATGAATTACCAAAACCACCTAGGGATAGTTGCACTTTCAATCTCCCCCTTTTTGGTAATTGATGACAACATATAGATCAAAGCTTCGACAAATGATAATAAGCATGAAATATATCGTCGCTTTGAGAAGTATGTGACAAGTAAGAGCCCCCCCTAAATTTGTGCATATTTAAAATTTGCTTTGGACTGCAAATGCACAAAGAGTTAGAGTCATGGGTTACTCTTCCATGTCACATACATCTTGGTGGAGCGCTTAGAATGATAAGAATGAAATACATGCACTCATCACCAAGAATAGTGAATGATCACATAAGATAGATAAGATAATAGCATTAAGCAAGCATTAAGTGTAGCTTATGATCAAACACATGATCATCAATGTCTCACAGATAATGACGTAGTATCTCAAGCACTCAAAAGCAAACAAAGTTCGAAAAACCACCAAATAAAGCAAGAGAGAAAAAAGCAACACACACTCTCTCTCTCTCGAAGCCTATGATCTATACATTTTTCTCCCCCTTTGGCAACAAGTTACCAAAAAGTTCCTAGAAAATGCATAGTGCTAGATCGACGCTCAGGCTTGATCTTCTGGTGGTGGTGGAGTCCGGATCACTCCAAGGACGAAGGCTTCTATAGACGCTGAAGTAGACGCTGGAGTTGGAGCTGAAGTAGATGCTGGAGTTGGTTGGGCTGGTGCTACGGCTGGAGCTGAGGCAGTTGCTCTTGTGTCAGGAACTGGCACTGCAGACGACCTCGGACCTCATGGCACTCTGGCAAAGGCATCAGTGATTGTCTTCCCTTTCCTCTCCTGCATATCATCTTGGAGCTGCTCCACTGCAGCCTGAATTTCTGTCACCTTGACATCCAAGTCATAGAACTTTTGTTCCATGATCCTCTCTAAGCTTGCCTGGTTTTGAGTTAGGGTGTCTAGTCCTTGCTCAATCCGCAGGGTGGATGCAATCAGGTAACCAAGCTGCTCTTGTTTGGTTTTCAAGAAATACTCAGATGCCTCCTCTTGAGTTGGCATCTTGGCAGCTTTCTCCTTCCTTGCCTTCTCCTTCTTTGCTTGTGCTTGGGCAGATGATGGCTCATTCTCAGTCATGACAACTTGATTGTCCTCAAAATCTGGACGGATGGGCAGGTGTTCCTTTTCCAATAAGTATATGCCCGTGCCCATCTTGGAGTTGATGAGCTCCTGAATTTGAGGGGCATATCCACAGCTTCTCTTCTGGTCTGCTGCAGTCCTCTTGATTGTCTCTACTATGAGGCTCATCACTTTGAATTTCTGAGGCACATCAAATACATGAAGCAAATTGATTGCGTGGCCTCTGATCATCTTATGATCTCTAGACTTGGGCAAGAGAGTGTGCCTCAATATCCAATTTATAGTTGGCAGCCCTGACAGAAGATAATGCACAGACCCAAACTTGAAAGTGTCAAGAGCCTTGTTTGGAATTTCCTTGTACATATTGGACATTGAGTTATGATCCATCTTTTTCTTGGCATAGATGTCCAAGTCGTCCTCATGCTCCTCTGGGGCATTGATCAGCTGAGCCCATTCAACAACTGTAGATTGGTACCTCGTACCCTCAGACATCCATGTGATCCTCCCATCTGGATAGAAGTGTGCTGTGGAGTAGAATTGCATGATGAGCTCCTCGTTCCACTTTGTGAGCTTCTGCCCAACAAAGTCTGTAACTCCACAAGCACTAAAGTTGTCATACACTCCAGGGTAGTGTTCCTCATTTTCCTTCATGTAGGTCCAGTCAACCCATCTCATGTCACAAACAATGGGCTTCTTATCTAGCAGCACTGTCTCATAGAAGTCATGTTGTTCCTTGGTGTGAAATCTGTAATCCACAGCAGTTCTTCTCCTTGAAGCATACGGATCTGCTTCTCTCCACTTCCTGAGCCCTGAATCTCTCCTGAGTTTCATATCCTCAGCCACAGGATGAGCATCGTTGTGGTCTGGGATCTTGGGCTTGAGCTTTCTTAGAACATTCTCTTCCTCTTCTTCTGCAGCTTCAGGCACTGGGGCCTTGTTCTTTTCAGCAGCTGGGATGCTCCTTGTATTTCTCTTTGGTGCAGACTTGGGCTTGGAGGCAGCTTTGGGTGTTTCTTTGGGCTTAGATGCAGCAGCCCCTGTCCTGATAGCATCACCCATTAGCTTGGGTGCCTTAGGTGCTGGTGCAGCAACCTCTTCTTCCTCTTCCTCTTCCATGATGGAAGCCTTTCCAAGCACTCTGGCTACGGTCTTCTTGACCCTTTCCTTCCTTTTCTTGCCTTCAGCAGCAACTGGCTCTATGGGTGCAGGCTTTTCAGTTGAAGCTCTAGCCTTTGACATAGGCTGCCTGCCTGCTGGCCTTTTGATTTTCAAACCTGGCTTTGTGCCTTGAGCTGTCTCAACTCTCTTTGATGTGGCCTCTTCCTCTGCCACATAATCTTCATCTTCAGAATCTGAAGTCCTCTTCTTCCTCTGTCTGGTGGCAGCTTTTGGCAGATTGCTTGGGGTACTTCTGCTGCCTTCATCTGAAGAGCTGGAGGGACTAGTGCCCTCACTCATCTGCACTTGCTGTTCTGACACATTCTGGCTGTCACTCTGGTCTGACATGATGAACAAGCTGACTGCTGACCCTGTGAACAGATTATAGATGAGGTAGAATAGATGAGCATCACAAAATGCAGAGATTTTTGCAAAAGAATGATCCAAAAACTTAGTTTTAGTTTCCCACTGAAATCATCTCGGATCTACCGATTTTCAAACTCGGTGATACCGAAGCAGTTTTGGAGCCTAAACTAGTGAACTCGGTCAGACCGAGTCACAGTTCGGTGGCACCGAGACTGCTAGGGTTTCACAGAGTTCCAAAATCGGTCACACCGATAAGTAATTCTCGGTCAGAGCGAGTCTCACTTGTGCAATGGCATAAGCCAAATCGGTGGGACCGAGTTTTTCAACTCGGTGGGTTCGAGATGGTTTCGGCGGAAACCTAACCCTAAAATTTTTGAATCAAACCTAATCTACGAGCGCATTGACTGGATAGGAGCGTTTCAATTGTGGCAAGAATCATGATGATCACAATGTGCTAAGAATCGGATTGGAGAATAGCACAAAGATCGAGTCCATACCCTAGTTCGGCGGAGACTCGCTACGGCGGCAACGGCGGGTAGAATTCCGTTGACGGCAACGGAGACCAGCAAATGGAGGCGGCTGGTGGCGATGAGACGATCCGGAGACCACGTTGGCAGAGCAGGCTATCGCGCGGGCGAAGGGGTTCGGAGAAATTTCCAAATTTTTCCCGTGACTATATATAGCCCGACCCTGTCGATGTGACCGAGTGGAACAACTCGGTGGCACCGAGATTCATAACTGCAAGCAGTTACTGAAACTCGGTGTGACCAAAAGGTTCAAATCGGTTGCACCGAGATCGAAAACCTAGATCAACTTAATGATCTCGGTAGGACCGAAAGTGGGGTATCGGTCAGACCGAGAATCATAAAGAGGTTTTGGAAGTTTAAGTCTATGACGAATCGGGGACTCCGAGCGCTCCTCACACAGAGTGGTTCGAATCTGACTTGATCAAATTTTGTGATGTAGCATGAATAGAGTTTGAGACGAGAAAAGCATAGATAGCTTGAGGAGGTTCTTAGGCATTCTTGTCCATCCACTTGGCAAAAGGAAATAAAACCAAACAATCAAAACAACAAGTGGATGTCCTCGAATGAGTAAAATGTGCAACCGCATGCTCACACAATAAGATGGCAAATGAAATATGTGACAAGGCATGCACAACGAATTCTAGCATCTATCAAGCAATTTGCGATGACAAGGTCATCTATATATGAGTATATTGACTTAGGAGTCAAGTGAGAACACTTGATCATAGGTCATACTCATCGTTTAAGCTCAAGTGGGGTTACCACTTTTACATAAAGCATTGTTGTGTTCACATCTTTAGAGTTGCTTTAGCTCAAGTCTTAGAGTAAAGCTCCCCCTAGATGTGATATCCCCCCTTAGAGGGATGAACTAACCTCGGGTTTTGTCGATGATGACTTCATGTAGATGTTGAAGATGTGGATGCTCAATGTTGATGTAGATCACTTGGAGCTATCCCTTTGAGTGAATTGCACTTTCAATACCTACATGGGTTAGTCCCACAAGGAACAAACAAGGATATCCATAGACATATAGTGATGCACACAAAAGATGATGTCCATGAAAACTTTTAGGTTACCTTGTCCCTTGTCTTACCAACAAGAGGGTTTGTGACTCCTTGAACTAGTGCAAGATGTGGAAGTTGATTGCACTTGTTCTTGCCAAAATGATAAGAGTGAAGTATGTTGGCGGAGTCACCCTCAAGAACTCTCTAGTTCTTCTTCTTTTGGATCCACACCATCTTGATGGGAATCCTTGGAGTTTTAGTCGTACTTGATGAAGTGGAACTTGAAGTAGTCTTGGGAATCCACTTGACTAAGGTCTTAGGAGCTTCTTCAAATGCATCAATTTCCTCTTGAAGCTTGTCCTTGCCTTTTTGCTCGTAGTCTTGTGGTGGAAGATCATCTTGAGCTTGTGTTCCCTTGAAAGAAGTATCATACTTCTCTTGTTGAGGAACAAACTTTGTCTTGGGGTATTGATCTTCTTCCCACTCAACTCCATTGGCATTGAACTTTCGTTCAAAACCAACACCTTGATTCTTCCAGTGCATTCCTTGCTTGCGCACAATTTCCTCGAATTGCTTACTCCCGGCAAGGCTTTTGTACACTCCTTTCTCTATAATTCCCTTCAATAAGCTATTTTCTCGCTCAAGTGTAACTTGGCTAAGAGAATCATTAGTGGAATCAAGAGAACTACTAGAAGCAACAATATTGGATTTAGCATGATCATTGTTACTACTAGAGGAAGTATCTTTCTTGTTCTTGTTACTAGACTTGACTTGAGGCATGTAAGTGGATAAGAGTAAACGCTTGGCAATGTGAGAAGAACTTTTCTTGCGGAGATCATCATTGATTGCTTTTAAGAACTCATGCTCTTGCTCAAGATTGACCTTTTCAAAGCGTAATTTCTCATGAGCTCTTAAAAGTTCTCGATGATCTTCGAAGATAGTTTCATGAGCTAACTTAAGAGTGTTTAGTTCTTTAGTTAGGGCCTCAATCTTCTCCTTATCATTGTCATTCGTTTTATCTTGATTAGCATGTTTAATTGATGTGTCATCATAGTATTCATCACTAGAGTTGTCAACAAGCAAATCATCACCTAACAAGTCATCTTCATCACTATTGAAATCAACATACTCGGGGTGTGTTACCTTAGGACCTTTGGCCATGAAGCATCTTCCAGTTCCTTCATTTGGTGAGTCAAATATGTCGTAGGAGTTGGTCGACACAAGTGCTAGACCGGCAACACCTTCATCTTGAGTATCTTTGGAGTCGGAGTGATAACTTCTCTCGGAGTGGCTGTCGGAGTCGGAGCCGGATACCCATTCACCAACATGAGCTTGATGTCTTCGTTTTGTGTAGCTCCTTGATGATTTTTCCTTCCTTTCTGAATCCTTGCTTCTTCGTGAGTATCTTCGTTCATAACGATCACCTCTACTCCTTCTCTCTCTTGGTGGTGATTCTTTGCTTCTTCTTTTTGGAGAATCTTCTCTTCTCTTGTAGGGAGCCGTACACTCATTGGAATAGTGTCCGGGTATTCCACAACTGTAGCAGTTTCGCTCTCGACTAGAAGATCTTTTGTCATTGTAGGACCTTGACTTGCAGCTTCTATCTTTGCTTCTGCTCTTGTAGAACTTGTGAAGTTCTTCACCATTAAGCTCAATTCTTCATTGAAGTCTTGTTTCTCACTTGATGATGTAGGGGCTTCACATGAGGCTTTATAGGCACCACTTTGATTTGTTGTGAAGTTCCTCTTTATCCTTAAGTGACATCTCATGAGCAACAATTCTTCCAATCACCTCCGTTGGCTTGAGATCTTTGTAACTGGGCATCATTTGGATCAATGTGCACATGGTATCATATTTTCCATCCAAGGCTCTTAGAATCTTCTTGATGATGAATCTATCGGTCATCTCTTCACTTCCTAAGCCGGCAATCTCATTTGTGATGAGAGCAAGCCTAGAGTACATTTCAGCGACACCTTCACCATCCTTCATTTTGAACTTGTCAAGTTGACTTTGAAGCACATCCAACTTGGATTCCTTGACGGAGTCGGTACCTTCGTGCATATCAATCAAAGTATCCCAAATTTCCTTTGCATTCTCAAGACGGCTGATTTTGTTGAATTCTTCGGGGCACAATCTGTTGAAGAGAATATCACAAGCTTGAGCATTGTATTGCAACATCTTCAACTCATCCGCGGTAGCTTCACGATTTGGTTCTTTCCCATCAAAGAAGTCACCTTGCAAACCAACACACACAATAGCCCAAACGGCGGGGTTATGTCCAAGAATATGCATTTTCATTTTATGCTTCCAACTAGCAAAATTAGTACCATCAAAGTAAGGACCTCTACGGTGATAATTTCCCTCGCTAGATGCCATACTCTCCTAGGTTGTGAAACCAAGGCTATGACCACCAAAAGCTATGGAGATCAAAGCAAATGGAGACCAAAGCTCTGATACCACTAGTAGGATCGAAAGTATGTCTAGAGGGGGGGTGATTAGACTACTTGACCAAATAAAAACTTAACCTTTTCCCAATTTTAGTTCTTGGCAGATTTTAGCTATTGTAGGACAAGTTAAGAAATCATCACACAATTCAAGCAAGCATGCAAAGAGTATATTGGCAGCGGAAAGTAAAGCATGCAACTTGCAAGAATGTAAAGGGAAGGGTTTGGAGAATTCAAACGCAATTGGAGACACGGATGTTTTTCCCGTGGTTCGGATAGGTGGTGCTATCCTACATCCACGTTGATGGAGACTTCAACCCACAAAGGGTAACGGTTGCGCGAGTCCACGGAGGGCTCCACCCACAAAGGGTAACGGTTGCGGGAGTCCACAAAGGGCTCCACCCACGAAGGGTCCACGAAGAAGCAACCACCCACAAAGGGTCCACGAAGTAGCAACCTTGTCTATCCCACCATGGCCATCGCCCACACAGGACTTGCCTCACTAGCGGTAGATCTTCATGAAGTAGGCGATCTCCTTGCCCTTACAAACTCCTTGGTTCAACTCCACAATCTTGTCGGAGGCTCCCAAGTGACACCTATCCAATCTAGGAGACACCACTCTCCAAGAAGTAACAAATGGTGTGTAGGTAATGAACTCCTTGCTCTTGTGCTTCAAATGATAGTCTCCCCAACACTCAACTCTCTCTCATAGGATTTGGATTTTGTGGAAAGAATATTTGAGTGGAAAGCAACTTGGGGAAGGCTAGAGATCAAGATTCATATGGTAGGAATGGAATATCTTGGTCTCAACACATGAGTAGGTGGTTCTCTCTCAGAACATATGAGTTGGAATTGTGTATGTGTTCTGATGGCTCTCTCCACGAATGAAGAGGAGGTGGAGGGGTATATATAGCCTCCACACAAAATACAACCGTTACACACAATTTTCCAATCTCAGTGGGACCGAATCAACAAACTCGGTCGGACCGAAAATGTAAACCTAGTGACCGTTAGAGATTTTTGGTGGGACTGACATGCAACTCGGTGGGACCGATATGGTTAGGGTTTGGGCATAACGTAATCTCGGTGAGACTGATTACACAAACTCGGTGGGACCGAATGTGGTAATTAGCTAACCAGAGAGTTGGTCAGGCAAACTCGGTGGGACCGATTTGCTCTTTCGGTGAGACCGAAAAGTTACAAAAAGGAAACACTGAATTTACATTGCAATCTCGGTGGGACCGATTCGCTCTTTCGGTGAGACTGAAAAGTTATGAAAGGGAAACAGAGAGTTTGCAATCCCATCTCAGTAAGACCGAGATCCCTATCGGTAGAACCGATTTGCTAGGGTTTGGCAGTGGCTTATGACAAATGAAACTTGGTGGCGCCGGATAGGAAGAATCGATAGGACCGAGTTTGGCTTAGGGTTCAGGTCATATGTGGATATGGGAAAGTAGTTGAGGGTTTTGGAGCATATCACTAAGCACATGAAGCAAGAGGCTCATTAAGCAACACATCATCCCTCCTTGATAGTATTGGCTTTTCCTAAAGACTCAATGTGATCTTGGATCACTAAAATATAAAATGAAGAGTCTTGAGCTTTTGAGCTTGAGCCAATCCTTTGTCCTTCGTATTTTGAGGGTTCCACTTTCACATCCATGCCATGCCAATCATTGAGCTTTCCTGAAATAATCATCTCAATGAGCTATATGTTGTTATGAATTACCAAAACCACCTAGGGATAGTTGCACTCTCAAAGCTTGAGCCAAACTTTTTGTCCTTAGAATTTTGAGGGATCCACTTTCCTCATCCATGCCATGCCATTCATTGAGCTTTTCCTGAAATATTAATCTTGGAATAATGATAGCTCAATGAGCTATATGTTGTTAGGAATTACCAAAACCACCCAGGGATAGTTGCACTTTCAATCTCCCTCTTTTTGGTAATTGATGACAGCATATAGATCAAAGCTTCGACAAATGATAATAAGAGTGAAAGATATTGTCGCTTTGAGAAGTATGTGAAAAGCAAGAGCTCCCCCTAAATTTGTGCATATCTTAAGATTTGCTTTGGACTACAAATGCACAATGAGTTAGGATCATAGGTTACTCTTCCATGTCACATACATCTTGGTGGAGCGCTCAAAATGATAAGAATTGAATACATGCACTCATCACCAAGCAAAGTGAATGATCATATAAGGATAAGTAAGATAATAACATCTAACAAGCATAAGTGTAGCTTATGATCAACCACATGATCATCAATGTCTCACAGATAATGGCATAGTATCTCAAGCAATCAAAAGCAACAAAGTTCAACCAAGAAGATAAGAGAGAACAAAAGCAAACTCTCTCTCTCTCGAAGCCTATGATCTATACATTTTTCTCCCCCTTTGGCAACAAGTTACCAAAAAGTTCATAGAAAATGCATAGCACTAAAACGTCTCTCAGGCTTGGTCTTCAGGTGGTGGTTCCAGAGAACTCCAAGAACGAAGGCTTCAGTCGAAGTAGATGGAGCTGCTGGGGTAGGTGCTGGAGCTGGTGTAGATGACGTGGCTCTGGTGTCTGGAACAGGCACTGCAGCTGATCTCTGAGCTCGAGGCACTTTAGCAAATGCATCAGTGGTTGTTCTGCCCTTCCTCTCCTGCATGTCATCCTGTAGCTGCTCCACAACTGACTGAATCTCAGTTACTTTGACATCTAAATCATAGAATTTTTGTTCCATGATTCTTTCCAGGCTCTGTTGGTTTTGAGTTAGGGTGGCCAACCCCTTCTCAATCCTCAGCGTTGATGCTATTAAGTAACCAAGCTGATCCTGCTTGCTTTTCAAAAAGTACTCAGATGCCTCCTCTTGAGTTGGCATCTTGGCAGCCTTCTCTTTCTTTGCTTTCTCCTTCTTCTCTTGAGCTTGTACTGATGATGGTTCATTCTCATTCATCACAACTTGATTGTCCTCGAAGTCTGGATAGATGGGCAAGTGTTCCTTATCCAACAGGTATGTGCCTGTGCCCATCTTTGAGTTTATCAACTCCTGGATTTGTGGGGCATATCCACAACTTCTTTTCTGGTTTACTGCAGTCCTCTTGATAGTCTCAACTATAAGGCTCATGACCTTGAACTTCTGTGGCGCATCAAATATATGTAGCAAGTTAATTGCATGCCCTCTGATCATGTTGTGGTCACCCGTCTTGGGCAAAAGAGTGTGCCTTAGGATCCAGTTGATCGTTGGCAGTCCTGACAGAAGAAAATGGACTGACCCAAACTTGAAAGTCTCAAGAGCATCTTCAGGAATCTCCTTGTACATCTGTGACATAGAATTGTGATCCATCTTTTTCTTGGCATAAACATCCAAGTCATCTTCACTTTCCTTTTGGGAATTGATCAGATTGGCCCATTCCTCAATAGTTGATTGGTATCTTGTACCTTCAGACATCCATACTATCCTGCCATCTGGATAGAAGTGTGCTATGGAGTAGAATTGCATTATGAGCTCCTCATTCCACTTTGTGAGCTTCTGCCCAACAAAGTCTGCAACTCCACAAGCACTGAAGCTGTCAAACACACCAGGATAGTGTTCCTCATTTTCCTTGATATACTTCCAGTCGACCCACCTCATTTCACACACTATAGGCTTCTTGTCCAGCAGCACTATCTCATAGAAATCTTGTTGTTCCTTTGCGTGGAACCTGTAATCAACATCAGTTCTTCTTCTTGTAGCATATGGGTCTGTCTCTCTCCATTTTCTCAGTCCTGAGTCTCTCCTGATCTTCATGTTCTCAGCCACAGGATGAGCATCATTGTGGTCTAGAATCTTGGGTTTGAGCTTCCTCAGGACTTGTCCTTCATCATCTTCATCAGCAGCAACTTTAGGCACTGGGGCCTTGTTCTTCTCAGCAGCTGGTATACTCCTGGTATTCCTCTTAGGTGCACTCTTGGGCTTGGAGGCTGCTTTGGGTGCTTCTTTGGGCTTTGATGAGGCAGCCCCTGTCCTGATAGCATCACCCATAAGCTTCTGGGCCTTAGGTGCTGGTGCAGCGACCTCTTCTTCCTCTTCCTCTTCAGAATCTCTCATGATTGAGGATCTCCCAAGCACTCTAGCAGTGGTCTTTTTGATCCTTTCCTTCCTTTTCTTTCCTTCTGCAGCAAGATCTTTGGGTTCAGATTCCAAAGATGCTTGAGTGGATGCTTTGGCCTTAGACATGGGTTGTCTTCCTGCTGGCCTTTTGATCTTCATCCCTGGCTTGGTGGCAGCAGTAGTGTTGTACTCCTTCTTAACCACTTTCTTCTTTGATGTGGCCTCATCCTCTACTGCCACATAATCTTCATCCTCAGACTCTGAAGTTTTCTTCTTCCTTGTTCTGGTGGCAGCTTTGGGCAAGTTGCTGGGAGTGCTCCTGCTACCATCATCTGAGCTGCTAGAGGGACTAATTCCCTCACTCATGTGAACCTGCTCCTCTGACCTGTTCTGGCTGTCACTCTGATCAGACATATTGCAAACACTGACAGTAGACCCTGTGAATAGAAATAGATGAGATAGAGTGGATGAGCATCACAAAATGCAGAGGTTTTTGCAAAAGAATGAGTCAAAAACTTAGTTTTAGTTTTCCACAGAAAGCATTTCGTATCAACTGATTTGTAAACTCGGTGATACCGAAGCAGCTGTTGGAACCTAAACTAGTGAACTCGTTCAAACCAAGTCACAGTTCGGTGGCACCGACACTGCTAGGGTTTCACAAAGTCCTGAACTCGGTCACACCGATTTGCAATTCTCGGTCAGACCAAAAATTACATGTGCAATGGCCTGAGCCGAATCGGTGGTACCGAGTTCCACAACTCGGATGGTCCGAGATGGTTTCTGCAGAAACCTTACCCTAAATTTTCAATTCAACTCTAATCTACGGAGTGTTTTGACTGGATAGAAGGGTTTCTATCATGGTGAGAATCATAATAAACACAATGTGCTAGGAATCGGACAGGGATAGCACTGTGATCGAGTCCATACCCTAGTTCGGCGATGAACTCGCTATGGCGGCAACGGCGGGGAAGAATTCCGTTGACGGCGGCGGAGACCAGCGACAGGAGGCGGTTGGCGACAAGGAGGACGATCCGGAGACCCTGGAGGTAGAGCGAGCTATGCGCGAGTGAAGGGGTTTCGGAGAAATTTCCAAAATTTTGCCCGTGAGTATATATAGCCCGACCCTGTCGGTGTGACCGAGTGGAACAACTCAGTGGCACCGAGATTCATAACTGCAAGCAGTTACTGAAACTCGGTGTGACCGAGAGGTTCAAATCGGTTGCACCGATATTGAAAACCTAGATCGACTTAGTGATCTCGGTATGACCGAAATGGAGGAATCGGTCAGACCGAAAAGCACAAAGAAGTTTTGGAAGTTTAAGTCTATGACGAATCGGGGACTCCGAGTGCTCCTCACACAGAGTGGTTCGAATCTGACTTGATCAAATTTTGTGATGTAGCATGAATAGAGTTTGAGACGAGAAAAGCATAGATAGCTAGAGAGGGTTCCTAGGTATTCTTGTCCATCCACTTAGCAAAAGAAAAGAAAACCAATCAATCAAAACAACAAGTGGATATCCTCGAATGAGTAAAATATGCAATCAACATGCTCACACAATAAAATGGCAATTGAAATATGTGGCAAAGCATGCACAACCAATTCTGCATCTGCCAAATAATTTGCGATGACTAGGTCATCTATATATGAGTATTTTGACTTAGGAGTCAAATGAGAACATTTGATCATAGGTCATACTCATCGTTTAAGCACAAGTGGGGTTACCACTTTTACATAAAGCATTGTTGTGTTCACACCATTAGAGTTGCTTTATCTCAATTCTTAGAGTAAAGCTCCCCCTAGATGTGAGATCCCCCCTAAGAGGGATGAACTAACCTTGGGTTTTGTCGATGATGACTTCATGTAGATGTTGAAGATGTGGATGCTCAATGTTGATGTAGATCATTTGGAGCTATCCATTGGAGTGAGTTGCACTTTCAATACCTACACGGGTAAGTCCCACAAGGAACAAACAAGTATATCCATAGACATACAATGATGCACACACAAGATGATGTCTATGAATGCTTTTAGGTTACCTTGTCCCTTGTCTTGCCAACAAGAGGGTTTGTGACTCCTTGAACTAGTGCAAGATGTGGAAGTTGATTGCACTTGTTCTTGCCAAGATGATAAGAGTGAAGTATGTTGGCAGAGTCACCCTCAAGAACTCTCTAGTTCTTTTTCTTCGGGACCCACACCATCTTGATGGGAATCCTCGGTGTTGTAGTTGTACTTGATGAAGTGGAACTTGAAGTAGTCTTGGGAACCAACTTGACCAAGGCCTTAGGAGCTTCTTCAAATGCATCAATTTCCTCTTGAAGCTTGTCCTTGCCTTTTTGCTTGTGGTCTTGTGGTGGAAGATCATCTTGAGTTTGTGTCCCTTTGAAAGAAGTAGGATTATACTTCTCTTGTTGAAGAACAAACTTCGTCTTGGGGTATTGATCTTCTTCCCACTCAACACCATTGGCATTGAACTTTCGTTCAAAACCAACACCTTGATTCTTCCGGTGCCTTCCTTACTTGCGCACAATTTCCTCGAATTGCTTACTTCCGGCAAGGCTCTTGTAAACGCCTTTCTCTATAATTCCCTTCAATAAGCTATTTTCTTGCTCAAGTGTAACTTGGCTAAGAGAATCGTTAGTGGAATCAACAGAACTACTAGAAGCAACAATATTGGATTTAGCATGATTATTGTTACTACTAGAGGAAGAATCTTTCTTGATCTTGTTACTAGACTTGACTTGAGGCATGTAAGTGGATAAGAGTAAACGCTTGGCAATGTAAGAAGAACTTTTCTTGCGAAGATCATCATTGATTGATTTTAAGAACTCATGCTCTTGCTCAAGGTTGAGCTTTTGAAAGCGTAATTTCTCATGAGTCCTTAAAAATCCTTGATGATCTCCTAAGATAGTTTCATGAGCTAACTTAAGAGTGTTTAGTTCTTTAGTTAGAGACTCAATCTTCTCCTTATCATTGTCATTCGTTTTATCTTGATTAGCATGATTAATTGACATTTCATCATAGTATTCATCATTAGAGTTGTCAACAAGTAAATCATCATCACCTAACAAGTCATCTTCATCACTATGGAAATCAACATACTCGGGGTGTGATACCTTTGGGACTTTAGCCATGAAGCATGTTCCAACTCCTTCATTTGGTGAGTCAAATATGTCGTAAGAGTTGGTTGTCACAAGTGCTAGACTGGCAACACCTTCATCTTGAGTATATTCGGAGTCGGAGTGATAGCTTCTCTCGGAGTGGTTGTCGAAATCGGAGCCGGATACCCATTCACCAACATGAGCTTGATGTCTTTGTTTTGTGTAGCTCCTTGATGACTTGTCCTTTCTTTCCGAATCCTTGGTTCTCCATGAGGGTCTTCGTTCATAACGATCATCTCTACTCCTTCTTTCTCTAGATGGTGATTCTTCTCTTCTACTTCTTCTCTTGGGAGAATCTTCTCTTCTCTTGTAGGGGGTCGTACACTCATTGGAATAGTGTCCGGGCCTTCCACAATTGTAGCAGTTTCGCTCTCGACTAGAAGATCTTTTGTCATTGTAGGACCTTGACTTGGAGCTTCTCTCTTTGCTTCTACTCTTGTAGAACTTGTTGAAGTTCTTCACCATTAAGCTCAATTCTTAATTGAAGGTTTTTTCTCACTCGATGATGTGGGGGCTTCACATGAGGCTTTATAAGCACCACTTGATTTGTTGTGAAGTTCCTCTTTATCCTTGAGTGACATCTCATGAGCAACAATTCTTCCGATGACTTCTGTTGGCTTGAGATCTTTGTAATTTGGCATCATTTGGATCAATGTGCACACGGTATCATATTTTACATCCAAGGCTCTTAGGATATTCTTGATGATGAATCTATCTGTCATCTCTTCACTCCCTAAGCCGGCAATCTCATTTGTGATAAGAGCAAGCCTAGAGTATATTTCAGCAACACCTTCACCATCCTTCATTTTGAACTTATCAAGTTGACTTTGAAGCACATCCAATTTGGATTCCTTGACAAAGTCGGTACCTTCGTGCATATCAATCAAAGTATCCCAAATTTCCTTTGCATTCTCAAGACGGCTGATTTTGTTGAATTCTTCGAGGCACAATCCGTTGAAGAGGATATCACAAGCTTGAGCGTTGTATTGCAGCATCTTCAACTCTTCCGCGGTGGCTTCACGGTTCGGTTCTTTCTCGTCAAAGAATTCACCTTGCAAGCCAATACACACAATAGCCCAAACGGCGGGGTTATGTCCAAGAATATGCATTTTCATCTTATGCTTCCAACTAGCAAAATTTGTACCATCAAAGTAAGGACCTCTATGGTGATAATTTCCCTCGCTAGATGCCATACTCTCCTAGGTTGTGAAACCAAGGCTATGACCGCCAAAAGCTATGGAAGCCAAAGCAAATGGAGACCAAAGCTCTGATACCACTTGTAGGATCGAAAGTATGTCTAGAGGGGGGTGATTAGACTACTTGACCAAGTAAAAATCTAGCCTTTTCCCAATTTTAGTTCTTGGAAGATTTAGCTATCTTAGCACAAGTCAAGCAATCTCCACATAATTCAAGCAAGCATGCAAAAGAGTATATGAGCAGCGGAAAGTAAAGCATGCAACTTGCAAGAATGTAAAGGGAAGGGTTTGGAGAATTCAAACGCAATTGGAGACACAGATGTTTTTGTCGTGGTTCCTATAGGTCGTGCTATCGTACATCCACGTTGATGAAGAGTTCAACCCACGGAGGGTAACGGTTGCGCGAGTCCATAGAGGGCTCCACCCACGAAGGGTCCACGAAGAAGCAACCTTGTCTATTCCATCATGGCCGTCGCCCACGAAGGACTTGCCTCACTAGCGGTAGATCTTCACGAAGTAGGCGATATCCTTGCCCTTACAAACTCCTTGGTTCAACTCCACAATCTTGTCGGAGACTCCCAAGTGACACCTAGCCAATCTAGGAGACACCACTCTCCAAGAAGTAACAAATGGTGTGTTGATGATGAACTCCTTGCTCTTGTGCTTCAAATGATAGTCTCCCCAACATTCAACTCTCTCTCACATGATTTGGATTTTGTGGAAAGAAGATTTGAGTGGAAAGCAACTTGGGGAAGGCTAGAGATCAAGATTCATATGGTTGGAATGGAATATCTTGACCTCAACACAAGTGTAGGTGGTTCTCTCTCAGAAAATGTGTATTGGAAGTGTAGGTATGTTCTGATGGCTCTCTCCACGAATGAAGAGTGGGTGGAGGGGTATATATAGCCTCCACAAAGAATCTAACCGTTACACACAATTTTCCAAACTCGGTGGGACTGAATGGTTAAACTCGGTCGGACCGATTCAGCAAACCTAGTGACCGTTAGGATTTTCGGTGGGACTGAGATGCAACTCGGTAGGACCGACATGGTTAGGGTTAGGGCATAACGTAATCTCGGTGTGACCGATTACACAAACTCGGTGGGACCGATTTTGGTAATAAGCTAACCAGAGAGTTGGTCAGGTAAACTCGGTGGGACCGATTTGCTCATCTCGGTGGGACCGAAATGTTACAAAAGGGAAACAGAGAGTTTACATTGCAATCTCGGTGGGACCGATCGCTCATCTCGGTAAGACCGAAACGTTACGAAGGGAAACAAAGAGATTACAATCCCATCTCGGTGCGACCGAGATCCCTACCGGTGAGACCGATTTGCCTAGGGTTTGTGGCAGTGCCTATGACATTTGAAACTCGGTGGCACCGGATAGAAAGAATTGGTGGGGCCGAGTTTGACTTTTGGTTTAGGTCATATGTGGATGTGGGAAGGTAGTTGAGGGTTTTGGAGCATATCACTAAGCATTTTGAGCAAGCAAGCCATTAGGCAACACCTCATCCCTCCTTGATAGTATTGGCTTTTCCTATAGACTCAATGTGATCTTGGATCACTAAAATATAAAATGTAGAGTCTTGATCTTGAAGCTTGAGCCAAACTTTTTGTCCTTAGAGTTTTGAGGGATACACTTTCCTCATCCATGCCATGCCATTCATTGAGCTTTTCCTGAAATATTAATCTTGGAATAATGTTAGCTCAATGAGCTATATGTTGTTAGGAATTACCAAAACCACCCAGGGATAGTTGCACTTTCAGGTGCCCTGCTCAAATTCGAGCAGCCCCGGGCTCCTCCCCTCCTTATCCCACCTCCAGAGAGCCCCACCACCACCCTAGTCCAGTCCCCGTTGTGATTCGTCCCCTCTCTGTGGCCGTGGTGCCCTGCCCATTGATACGTCTCCAACGTATCTATAATTTTTTATTGCTCCATGCTATATTATCTACTGTTTTGGGCAATATTGGGCTTTATTTTCCACTTTTATATTATTTTTGGGACTAACCTATTAACCGGAGGCCCAGCCCAGATTTGCTGTTTTATGCCTATTTCAGTGTTTCGAAGAAAAGGAATATCAAACGGAGTCGAAACGGAACGAAATCAACTGGAGAAGTTATTTTTGGAAGGAAACCTACCGGATAGACTTGGACCCTGCGTCAGAAGATGAAGGAGGAGCTCACGAGGGTAGGGGCGCACCCACCACCCTGGGGCGCGCCCCCCTGCCTCGTGGCCACCCCTTCGGTCCACCAACGTACTCCTTTCACCCATATATACCCACGTAACCTAAAACTTCCAGAATGGAGAATAGATCAGGAGTTCCACCGCCAGAAGCCTCCGTAGCCACCGAAAGCCAATCTAGACCCGTTCCGGCACCCTGCCGGAGGGGGCAATCCCTCTCCGGTGGCCATCTTCATCATCCCGGTGCTCTCCATGACGAGCAGGGAGTAGGTCTCCCTCGGGGCTGAGGGTATGTACCAGTAGCTATGTGTTTGATCTCTCTCTCTCTCTCTCTCTCTCTCTCTCTCTCTCTCATGTTCTTGATTTAGCACGATCTTGATGTATCGCGAGCTTTGCTATTATAGTTGGATCTTATGTTTCCCCTCCCCCTCTTCTCTCTTGTACTGAATTGTGTTTCCCCTTTGAAGTAATCTTATCGGATTGAGTCTTTAAAGATTTGAGAACACTTGATGTATGTCTTGCCGTGTGTATCTGTGGTGACAGTGGGATACCACGTGATTCACTTGATGTATGTTTTGGTGATCAACTTGTGGGTTCCGCCCATGAACCTATGCATAGGGGTTGGCACACGTTTTCGTCGTGATTCTCCGGTAGAACTTGGGGGCACTCTTTGAGGTCCTTTGTGTTGGTTGAATAGATGAATCTGAGATTGTGTGATGCATATCATATAATCATACCCACGGATACTTGAGGTGACATTGGAGTATCTAGGTGACATTAGGGTTTTGGTTGATTTGTGTCTTAAGGTGTTATTCTAGTACGAACTCTACGGATGTTTGTGACACTTATAGGAATAGCCCAACGGATTGATTGGAAAGAATAACTTTGAGGTGGTTTCGTACCCTACCATAATCTCTTCGTTCGTTCTCCGCTATTAGTGACTTTGGAGTGACTCTTTGTTGCATGTTGAGGGACGGTTATGTGATCCAATTATGATATTATTGTTGAGAGGACTTGCACTAGTGAAAGTATGAACCCTAGGCCCTGTTTACCATCATTGCAATACCGTTTACGCTCACTTTCACCATTAGTTACTTTGCTGATTTTATTATTTCAGATTACAAATACCTTTATCTACTATCCATATACCACTTGTATCACCATCTCTTCGCCGAACTAGTGCACCTATACATTTTACCATTGTATTGGGTGTGTTGGGGACACAAGAGACTCTTTGTTATTTGATTGCAGGGTTGCTTGAGAGAGACCATCTTCATCCTACGCCTCCTACGGATTGATAAACCTTAGGTCATCCACTTGAGGGAAATTTGCTACTGTCCAACAAACCTCTGCACTTGGAGGCCCAACAACGTCTACAAGAAGAAGGTTGTGTAGTAGACATCAAGCTCTTTTCGGGCGCCGTTGCCGGGGAGGTTAGCGCTTGAAGGTATATCTTTAGATCTTGCAATCGAGTCTTTTAGTTTCTTGTTTTATCACTAGTTTAGTTTATAAAAGAAAACTATAAAAAATGGAATTGAGTTTGTCTCATACGCTTCACCTTTTTAATATCTTTCGTGAGTATGATGGAAAGGATAATTGTGCTCAAGTGCTAGAAGAAGAAATCTATAGAATGTTTGGCACTAAATCTTTGAATGATGAGCATGACTGCAATTTTGTTAGTATGAATTCCTTGAATATCCATGATGCTAATGATATGCAAAGCCACAAGCTTGGGGAAGCTATGTTTGACGAAGATGATATTTTTTGTCCCCCAAGTTTTGATGAGAAAATTTATTATGATGAAAGCATGCCTCCTATTTATGATGATTATATTGATGAAAGTGGTTTCAGAGAGGTCATGACTTTATTTTGTGATGAATCCATTGTTTCAGAAGAGGTTCCAATTGATTATGAGAACAAAGTTGCTATCTATGATGATTATAGTGATGCCTTGTATGCTATAAAGAATAATGATATCCATGAAACTTGTCATCATGATTTTAGTTTTCAATTGGATTATGCCTCACATGATAATTATTCTGTTGAGTTTGCTCCCACTATTATTCATGAGAAGAATCTTGCTTATGTGGAGAGCAGTAAATTTTCTATGCTTGTAGATCATGAAAAGAATGCTTTAGGTTCTGGTTATATTGTTGAATTCATTCATGATGCTACTGAAAATTATTATGAGGGTGGAACATATGCTTGTAGGAATTGCAATAATATGAAGTTCCCCTCTATGTGCTTAAAGTTTTAAAGTTATGCTTGTTTTAGCTTCCTATGCTATTTGATTATTGTTCCCACAAGTTGTTTGCTCACAAAATCCATATGCATAGGAAGTGGGTTATACCTGTGATAGTCATATTCTTCATGATGCTCTCTTTATGTTTCAATTCTTATCCTTTATGTGAGCATCATTGAAATCATCATGCCTAGCTAGGGGCATTAAATGATAGCGCTTGTTGGGAGGCAACCCAATTTTATTTTTGTCCCTTGCTTTTTGTTCCTGTTTAGTAATAAATAATTCATCTAGCCTCTGCTTAGATTTGGTTTTATGCTTTTAATTAGTGTTTGTGCCAAGTAGAACCTTTGGGAAGACTTGGGGAAAGTCTTGTTGATCATGCTGTAAAAAACAGAAACCTTTTGCATATTAAGCTATGATAAATTTACTAGAGTGGGAATTTTATTTCATAATTTTTGGAGCTAGGGAAGTATGGATGTTGCTGCATTCTTTACAGACCGTCCTGTTTAGGCATATTGCTATTATGTTTGCATTATTTGCATATGATTGCTTCTTTAATGATTCTATTTGAGGATACGACTATTAAATATGTAGAGACATTTAGTATGCAATGTTGAATAATAATTTTAGTGATTTTCTACAGTAGAGTATGATAAGGTTTTGGCAATGGTTTATACTAACTTATCTCACGAGTCCTTGTTGAGTTTTGTGTGGATGAAGCTTTTGAGATTTAGGGAGACCTTGATATGAGAGGAATTAAGGAGGCACAAAAGCTCAAGCTTGGGGATTCCCAAGGCACCCCAAGATAATATTTCAAGAAGTCTCAAGCATCTAAGCTTGGGGATGCCCCGGTTGGCATCCCACCTCTCTTCTTCGACAACTATCGGTTAGTATTGGTTGATCCTAAGTTTTTGCTTCTTCACATGATGTTTGCTATTCTTAGATGTAATTTTATTTTGTTTTGCTTGCTGTTTGAATAAAGTATCAAGATCTAAAATTCTTAAATGTTAGAGTGTCTTCACATAGTTGCATAATTATTCGACTACTCATTGATCTTCACTTATATCTTTCGGAGTAGTTTGTTGTTTGCTCTAGTACTTCACTTATATATTTTAGGGCATGGTGGTAGTTTTATTTTGAAGAAATAAATGAACTCTCATGCTTCACTTAGATTATTTTGAGAGTCTTAAATAGCATGGTAATTTTCTTAAAATCCTAATATGCTAGGTATTCAAGAATAATAAAATTCTCTTATGAGTGTGTTGAATACTATGAGAAGTTTGATACTTGACAATTGTTTTGAGATATGGAGATGGTGATATTAGAGTCATGCTAGTTGAGTATTTGTGAATTTGAGAGATACTTGTTTTGAAGTTTGTGATTCCCGTAGCATGCACGTATGGTGAACCATTATGTGATGAAGTCAGAGCATGATTTATTTATTGATTGCCCTCCTTATGAGTGGCAGTCGGGGATGAGAGATGGTCTTTTCCTACCAATCTACCCCCTAGGAGCATGTGCGTAATACTTTGTTTCGATAACTAATAGATTTTTGCAATAAGTATGTGAGTTCTTTATGACTAATGTTGAGTCCATGGATTATACGCACTCTCACCCTTCCACCATTGCTAGCCTCTCTAGTACCGCACAACTTTCGCCGGTACCATAAACCCACCATATACCTTCCTCAAAACAGCCACCATACCTACCTATTATGGCATTTCCATAGCCATTACGAGATATATTGCCATGCTACTTTCCACCGTTCCGTTATTATGACACGCTTCATCATTGTCATATTGCTTTGCATGATCATGTAGTTGACATCGTATTTGTGGCAAAGCCACCGTTCATAATTCTTTCATACATGTCACTCATGAATCATTACACATCCCGGTACACCGCCGGAGGCATTCATATAGAGTCATATCTTGTTCTAAGTATCGAGTTGTAATTCTTGAGTTGTAAGTAAATAAAAGTGTGATGATCATCATTATAAGAGCATTGTCCCAGTGAGGAAAGGATGATGGAGACTATGATTTCCCCATAAGTCGGGATGAGACTCCGGATGAAAATAAATAAATAAAAGAGGCCAAAGAGACCCAAATAAAAAAAGAGAAAGAAAAGAGGCCATAAGAAAAGGAGAAAAGGCCCAAATAAAAAAATAAAAAATGAGAGAAAAAGAGAGAAGGGACAATGCTACTATCTTTTTACCACACTTGTGCTTCAAAGTAGCACCATGATCTTCATGATAGAGAGCCTCCTATGTTGTCACTTACATATACTAGTGGGAATCTTTCATTATAGAACTTGGCTTGTATATTCCAATGAGGGGCTTCCTCAAAATGCCCTAGGTCTTCGTGAGCAAGCTAGTTGGATGCACATCCACTAGTTTCTTTTGTTGAGCTTTCATATACTTAGAGCTCTAGTGCATCCGTTGCATGGAAATCCCTACTCACTTACATTGATATCTATTGATGGGCATCTCCATAGCCCATTGATACGCCTAGTTGATGTGAGACTATCTTCTCCTTTTTTGTCTTCTCCACAACCACCATTCTATTCCACCTATAGTGATATGTCCATGGCTCACGCTCATATATTGCGTGAAGATTGAAAAAGTTTGAGAACATCAAAAGTATGAAACAATTGCTTGGCTTGTCATCGGGGTTGTGCATGATTTAAATACTTTGTGTGGTGAAGATAGAGCATAGCCAGACTATATGATTTTGTAGGGATAGCTTTCTTTGGCCATGATATTTTGAGAAGACATAATTGATTTATTAGTATGCTTGAAGTATTATTATTTTTATATCAATATGAACTTTTGTCTTGAATCTTTTGGATCTGAATATTCATATCACAAGTAAGAAGAATTACATTGAAATTATGCCAACTAGCATTCCACATCAAAAATTATCTTTTTATCATTTACCTACTCGAGGATGAGCAGGAATTAAGCTTGGGGATGCTTGATACGTCTCCAACGTATCTATAATTTTTGATTGCTCCATGCTACATTATCTACTGTTTTGGGCAATATTGGGCTTTATTTTCCACTTTTATATTATTTTTGGGACTAACCTATTAACCGGAGGCCCAACCCAGATTTGCTGTTTTATGCCTATTTCAGTGTTTCGAAGAAAAGGAATATCAAACGGAGTCGAAACAGAATGAAATCAACTGGAGAAGTTATTTTTGGAAGGAAACCTACCAGATAGACTTGGACCCTACGTCAGAAGATGAAGGAGGAGCTCACGAGGATAGGGGGCGCGCCCCCTGCCTCGTGGCCACCCCTTTGGTCCACCGACGTACTCCTTTCACCCATATATACCCACGTATCCTAAAACTTCCAGAACGGAGAATAGATCGGGAGTTCCGCTGCCAGAAGCCTCCGTAGCCACCGAAAGCCAATCTAGACCCGTTCCGGCACCCTGCCGGAGGGGGAAATCCCTCTCCGGTGGCCATCTTCATCATCCCGGTGCTCTCCATGACGAGGAGGGAGTAGTTCTCCCTCGGGGCCGAGGGTATGTACCAGTAGCTATGTGTTTGATCTCTCTCTCTCTCTCTTGTGTTCTTGATTTGGCACGATCTTGATGTATCGCGAGCTTTGCTATTATAGTTGGATCTTATGTTTCTCCTCCCCCTCTTCTCTCTTGTAATGAATTGAGTTTCCCTTTGAAGTAATCTTATCGGATTGAGTCTTTAAAGATTTGAGAACACTTGATGCATGTCTTGCCGTGCGTATCTGTGGTGACAATGGGATACCACGTGATTCACTTGATGTATGTTTTGGTGATCAACATGCGGGTTCCGCCCATGAACCTATGCATAGGGGTTGGCACACGTTTTCGTCGTGATTCTCCGGTAGAACTTTGGGGCACTCTTTGAGGTCCTTTGTGTTGGTTGAATAGATGAATCTGAGATTGTGTGACGCATATCATATAATCATACCCACGGATACTTGAGGTGACATTGGAGTATCTAGGTGACATTAGGGTTTTGGTTGATTTGTGTCTTAAGGTGTTATTCTAGTACGAACTCTAGGGCTGTTTGTGACACTTATAGGAATAGCCCAACGGATTGATTGGAAAGAATAACTTTGAGGTGGTTTCATACCCTACCATAATCTCTTCGTTCGTTCTCTGCTATTAGTGACTTTGGAGTGACTCTTTGTTGCATGTTGAGGGACAGTTATGTGATTCAATTATGATATTATTGTTGAGAGGACTTGCACTAGCGAAAGTATGAACCCTAGGCCCTGTTTACCATCATTGCAATACCGTTTACGCTCACTTTTACCATTAGTTACCTTGCTGTTTTTATTATTTCAGATTACAAATACCTTTATCTACTATCCATATACCACTTGTATCACCATCTCTTCGCCGAACTAGTGCACCTATACAATTTACCATTGTATTGGGTGTGTTGGGGACACAAGAGACTCTTTGTTATTTGATTGCAGGGTTGCTTGAGAGAGACCATCTTCATCCTACGCCTCCTACGGATTGATAAAACTTAGGTCATCCACTTGAGGGAAATTTGCTACTGTCCTACAAACCTCTGCACTTGGAGGCCCAACAACGTCTACAAGAAGAAGATTGTGTAGTAGACATCACCCATCGTCGCCGTAGCCATTGTCCGCCGCGAGCCGTGCTCTGCTCGGCAAGGCACTCCCCGGTGTACATGAAGCATCTGGATGGGTGCGGCCCTCCGTGCCGAGGCCATTGGTGCATCCAGTTCGGCCGGAGACGCCCGGAGTCACCGGAGCTCATCGCCGGCTTGTCTCGGCCTCGCCTCGCCTTTGTCTCCATCGGGCGCTGGAGAGCTGAAGAAGACGACCGCGCCCTGGCCCCCCTCCTGCCCGCGGGCCCTGCCAGTCAGTCGCTGAGGCATTGACCCCAACCGGGTGATGTGGATAAGTGGCGCGCCAGCCACTTAAGTGAATGTGTACTCGGTAGAATACGTTTTCCCTGCGGGTAAGCGTATTTTCTGCTGCTTCAGCCAAGAAGGCACTTTCCCTATACTGAAAACGTATGCTGGTCTTTCTTTAGGTCAAAGTGCGCTTTCTCTTTCTGAAAGCGTATTTTCCTAAAGACGTTTTCTATTTTTTTGTCCAGGCCCAGATTGTGAAGTTTTTGTTTACAGATAGGTCCCTGTCAGAAAAACATTCATATCTTTTTTATCCTAACTCCAAATGAGGTGATTCCAAAGCCCACGTCTTCGTTTCGTCAATCCCGTTCTGTTGGTTTCATTTTCACTATGGTTTGACACTATGAAAATGACCTTTTTGCCCTTGCACGTAAACAGCCCCTCCGAGAGAGAACTGTTTCCGGCAAATCTTTCCGCGGCTTCACCGCACTTCTCCCTGGTACCTTCTTCATCCCCAGGCAAGCCACAATACCCACTTGCATGATAGTCATGCAGTAGCCATGGTTTTCAACTTGAATATTTATTAAATGATTGCTTGTTTAAAATATGGTTATCGTTGTTTCGATAATGTTTCTGGGTTAGTGCTTACTTGCTTACTATGTTGTGATGCACCTGGTAATCATGCCCTGCTAGTTGCTAGTATTACTTTCATATTGCCATGCTTGATAGTAGTACATGTTGGGTTGGTCATGTTCTTCGGTGCATGACTAACATCGGTTAACGAGTATTGTTAATATGCATTGTTCCTTTAATACTAGTTGGTTAAGTGTTTACTCGGTAATGTTATTGATGAGTTCTTGCATGTTATTTATGGTTGATGCTAGTGGTCATGTGATACTATGAGTAGTGTGGCACTTGTAATATTTATGCTCGTCATTATGTCATGTTCAGTTGGAGATTATTCATAGTTGATATGGTGGATATTTATGTTGCATCCCGTGCTTGTGTTGATATCATGCTCATGCTTTGTATATGCATCATGTTATTTTATCATGGCTCAGCATATTGCATTCAATTTTAACCGGATTAAATTGAACTTGAACAACTATTGGCTGAGTCATGGTGTCACCATATCGAAACTGACCAGTGCAACCACACTTACCTTATGGGGAGGTCCTAGCCGGGTCTATTGTCATGCCTCTCGCCGGTACCTCCCATGAGGGAAGATTATGCGCGGGCGCTACCCTGATCATGGAGGATGACATAAGCATTGTGTGCCCATTGTTGAGTATGGATCCTTGTCCCCGTTTGGGACCGTTTTGCCACGACGGTGGCCGTTGGTGCCTTTGGTAGGCACGGGGCCACCCAGGACTTAGCCCAAAGGGGAGTTGGTCGGAGTGGTCGGGAGGGTGTCATGGCAGTAGATCGGTTTTGTCGGAACGCTTTGGTCCACCCGAATGGGAGTTCGAGGCCAGGGTTCCGTGGTGTGGGTCCAGTGTGCTACCTCTACAGAATGTATATTAAATCTATCGATAGCCGCGCTCGCGGATTTAGGCCCAGTTTGTGTCGGTCCCACCGTGAGTCAACAGTATTAATAATAACTTGATTAATGACAACCCGGTTCGATGATGAGATAAGTTGGTTGTGATCGCCGGAAGGATCAAGGTTTGGGACCAAGTGTTGGTCATGGTTGTGATCGCTGGAATGATCACCGTGGTATCGAGGATACCGAGTTGTTGGATATTCATGATGTTGTGCAAGAATCATGGGTAAGGATCAAGATCCTTGTGGTCATTTAATGATTACTGCAGTATTGTTTATACCAAGCTTGATTTGATCCTGAGATGATCGTGTAATGTCCGAGGTTGGTAAGTGATGTATGCGATGGTTATGAGGTAACCCGAGCAGAATAAATGGTGCATGTAGTGTCATCATGTTACATGCTAGTATCATCAGATTTATATGTTCTTGCCATGATCATATTGTTCTAGCAGTATTATGTTCATGTTGTTCATGTTATGTTGATGATTTCATGATAATTCCTGCTTAACCTGTAATTGCCATGCCGTTGTTTGTCTTGAATGCTTATGGTTATTATGAGCTTGCAAGTACATTCCATGTACTGACCTGGCGTGTCATGCCAGTTTGCAGGTCGTGCCTGGATTGCTTGCTTGTTTGGTGTTGTTCCTGTGTTCGCGAGCTAGGATAAGCGTTCCAGCCAGAGTCCCTGTGGATTGGAGTCCATCATCGTCGTTCGTTGTTCTGCTGCCAGTAGTTGTTCCGTTGCTTCAAGTTGTTATGCTGCTTGTATAGAGCAATCGTGATTGGCGTAGTGTCTCCGTGCCGATGTTATTCATTGTAATATCGGAACCTGTGTATTCATATCCGTGTTGTAATAGAGAGCTGGTTTGTTCTATACTAAGGGCGTGTTCGGTAGCGGTCTAGCTTCTCAAATCCTCGAATCTGCGCGTGGAGTCCAGCCGAACGCATCAATTCCTGGAGTTTAGCTACAGAAGCTGGCGTGGAGCGTAGTGCATTTTTTGTGGAGTCGCGGAGCTAGTCATTCCGGGCTCCCAGCTTCTTCAGGAGTTGGAGTTTGCTCAAAATTACCTGTTGATGCCATCGCCAAGTGAGCGTACCGGTTCAAGCCTTATTTCAGGAGCGATACATGCAGCGAGCGCCTACTGATTTCCTCTCTAGTTGGGCCATATCCAGCCCATATGGGCTGCCGGCCTAAGCCAATGCTAGTGACAAAGTAGTTGTGCCGCCAAACGGATCGCTCGATCGCGGCGCTCTCGTGAGAAGCTGGCGATGGGAAGCTGGTGGTGGAGTTCAGGATTTCGAGGCCACGGAGGAGTACTGAACAGGCCCTAAGAAGTGCCGTATTCTAGAAGACTTCACCTCGATCTTTGGGCTAGAATACGGGGCATTCCGGTTATCTCTGAGCCGGGGTGCCACAACGCTTGGTATCAGAGCAGGTCTGGCTGTAGGATGCCCTAGCCCGCGCGAATATTAGAAAGCGGTAGTATAGACCCCCGTTGGTTTGTTGCACTTGATTGTTGCATTTGTTTGTCACATAGCATGCATATAGATTGTTATTTTGTCACTAACGATTAATCTTGTGAGTGTAGGTGGTATCGTTTTCGGTCCACCGCCTGCACCATCTTTCTTAGCATGCCTGCTCCTCAGTGTGATGCGACCACATCATCATCCATGCCCTCCATCTCGTCCCCTAGGCAACCCTTGCTGATCTTTGTTATCAGAAAAGGGCAATGCCAATAAACCCAGTCTTCCACTGTTATCTTGTCATGTCATTTCATTCTTTGGACGGGTACAATTCTCTTCGTACGCTTGATAATGAGGTGGTCGTGACTTTTGTGTATAGCTACTTGATCGTCAATTCCGTTCTCACCTGTGTATCCATCCAGATCCAGCCACTGTTCAGCTAGTGTTTGGCATAGCTTCGGTTATGCCAACTCCTTCCACACATGGATATAATTTTCGTGCACACCGCC
This sequence comes from Triticum aestivum, assembly GCF_018294505.1. Taxonomy (NCBI): domain Eukaryota; kingdom Viridiplantae; phylum Streptophyta; class Magnoliopsida; order Poales; family Poaceae; genus Triticum; species Triticum aestivum. Next base: position 201,284,235 of record NC_057797.1, read on the forward strand.
ACAACATATTAGACCATAATACCGGAGTTTCCGCACGACTTGTGTGCTTAGGTGTGCATGCATATTATGGTGTGAGTAGCAGTAATATGTGATGATTGCTTGATTAATTATATTAGTAGTATGTTTGTGTGCTTTTGTTTTAGTCGTTTCTTTTATTTATTTCTTTGAGCCTTCGGTGTTACAAATTTTCCCCTATTAAAGTTGCTCGTCAGCCGACACCGGACCCGAAGAGTCAGCAAGAAATGCATATATTTGGAAACTCAGCTAAACAGAATGGAATTGTCAGCAAACTGCAGTGAAATTGGAAATAGCTCATCTGAATACAAAAGAAATCCTGGATGGAATGTCAGTATAAAGTTTGCATTAACGTGCACTCCTCATAGCAGAAATGATCAAATCAGCAAGAAGATAAATTGTGTGCAAGGTTGACAAAATATTATCAAAGGTATGGCTTAGATACAAGTTTAATTTTTCCTTGAGGATGATTTTGGAACCCGATGTACCTGGAAGCAAGCAAAATATGGCATGTACTCAAAAAGGAGGATAGTCCTGCAAAACCCCGTTTCATACAAGAAATCAATAATAAAAAATTAAGATGGTTATATATGTGGAAATCGGTCCGCATATCACAATAAGAAGCTTTTGGTGTAAGCAACCCAATCTTCCCTCGCAAGATAGCCGAGAAGTTTCCAAGGCAAGATTCATCTATCTTCCTCAGTACGATACATGGATGATTTCCTGTACTCTGCCTTCTTTAGTAAGCAACCACAAAAGCTTCCGGAATAAGGTACTGAATCTTTCCCCAGCAAAGCCTTTAAGGGAGTAAGCTTCTGAAGCACGATACCCAGTCTTCTTCAGCAAGCTGTCCGATGAAAGTTTCAAGCACAAGCCAGCCAATCTTCCTCAGTAAGACATTGGTACAAGGTAGTACGCTATGAATTGACAGCATATGGCAGTAAATCCCAAGAATCAGATCCGCAACATTTTGGTCAGAAGCAAGAATCAGTCAGAATACACGTCTGTCTCGGGAATCAGATTCTCATATATATGCGGTGGGCATACCACCAAGATTTTACAAGTCACTCGGATGAGGATCTGACGACCACATGAGGATGGTTAAGAGAAGAAAGCCAGTATACACCGCAGTGTGACAAAGGATTATGAGGATTGACGACACTAATGAGCTTAATGCAAGTACCTGTGAACCTGGAAAATGATCCTGATGAGCCCTTGTCCCCTTTTTCTCCTATGACGGCACCGCGCCTGTGATCTAAGCTGTTTTTAGCTATCCGGGGTGGATGCCGATTTTTATTTCTCTCTTCAACGACTGTCACGAGTTCTGAGCTGCTTTTCGGCCGTCTCGTACAACTGTTGAGTTTCTTTTTGTGACAGTAGCCCTATAGCTGCCTTTTGGCTATTTTAGGGAGCTGCCACCTTCTTCTTATCAACCCGGTCTCATGTTCTGAGCTGCTTTTCGGCCGTCCCGAGCCATGGTTGAGTTATTTCAGTAATGTCCCAGATCTGAGTTGTAAAGACCGTTCTGGTGGCTACTGATTTATTTGCTGATTTCTTGCAAAGGTTCGGATGATCATTTTCCTGCGGTCAGAACTTGAGGGGTGTTGAACCTGCCGTTTAATGGGGTACCTTGTCAGAAAAATGAGGATAGGCTACGATTGCCGAAAAATTGTACCGACAGTACCTATGGTGATACGAAGAAGCAATATGACCCAACTCACTATTTGGAATCCGAAGGACCTGCATTTAGTGGACAAACCCAATGCAAGGAGTTAGAGCTTGGGTGTCCACTAGAAAAATCTGATCACCACTTCATGAAAGATTGTCAGTGCCAGATGACACACCCAGCGGAAATCACTCTTGGATTTGTGAGACCGACATATATTTCAGTCGTGAGGATCAATCATAGTCAGCTAAGTCAGTATATCTAAAAAGAAATTGGAGCCTGTATAAGCATGAGCAAGCAAGGTAAGATCTATCAGAATATGGATATATTAAAGCAAACCACCCCAGGGCCAGTCAGATAAAAATTTAGTGGGAAAAAAATAAGAAAAAGGATACCTGAGTTGGAAACGGTTTCCTTAAGTCAGTATCTTCATACTTGTTCCATGAGCAACCAAATCTCGAGGACGAGATTTCTTTAAGGGGGTAAGGTTTGTGACAGCCTGATTTTTGGCCCTTTCTTTTTCTTTTATTTTTTGAGGTTTTTGCTTGAGTTTCCTTTTTCCGCGGCTATGTGGTCTGGAAACTGAAGAAGATGCCCTCTTCTTTGCTTCTAGAGTGCCTTGTAATACCCAAATCCTTCCCTAGACCCTGTCATTTTTCATCCTAGCCCAAATCCCAATATTCTTTTCATTGGGAATATTCCTTTTCTATTAAAGGAATAACTCAAATTGCCCTAGGTTGTGAAGCAACCTTTATTTCCATCACTCCTAAAATTCCCAAATAATTCTCATAAATTTTTTTGGTCACATCTTCCTCAAATATGGCAAAATATTTCATTTGTCATGTTTATCATCATGCTCAAATAATTCATTTCCTATTCTGCCCTAAATGGCACATTGTGAAGCAAGTGCTATTTTACTTTTCCCAATGGACCTCAAACTCCTTGTACATCTTTTCCTGTCCATATCATTGCCACATGCCAAAATTAAACTTTATTTGCCTAGCCAATATTCCTCAGTGATTTTTCAAAATTTCTGTCAAACAGAAGCCCCTATGAAGGAAGTACTAACTAGGAGCATTCAAATGAGTTGAAATTTTGCATGACTCTTCATGTGCTCATATCATTAGTCTCCTCCAAATTTATGCTCCATCCTTTGATCTATTTGAACACAGAACCAAATCTTTGATTCTGGCAATATTTTCAGGTTGTGAAGCAAGTGCAGTATATATTGCTTCATTAATTCTGAGAAAGTACCAGATTGTTCTCCTACCAAAATAACAGCTCTCCACCAAATTTGGCGCCATTTCACCTAGCCAATAATTCTCCAAAATTCTTGCAAGATTCTGTTCAGTGAAGATGTTTGTGAAGCAAGTACCACTTTGGTTTATCCATTTGGTATGAAATTTTTACAGCATCTTACTATGACCAAATCATTAAGCCTTGCCAAATTTGAGATCAAGTTAACACTCCATGTGAGTGCATCATCCTAATCTTGATTATGGACCATCTTTGGCAGTTGCAAAGCAACTTTGTTAAATCTTGATCCAAACCCCTCCAAAGTTACCAGGATGTAAGTTCTTCTTTACCTCACCCTCCCAGACAACTCCATTGTCACCAATCACCTCCCTGTTGAGCAACAGTACACGATCAAGTTTACTGCAGTAAACTTCAGGTGTTAACTTTCATTTAACCATGTCACTTTTAACCAAACTACCACCACAGTTATAACCTACTTTGAAAGGACTATCAGCTAGACAATGTATTGGGTGTTGTTGAGCATTGAATGCCCTCGTTCACATGGTGACAACGACAATGGCGTGCCTGTGCACGCGCTCTGTGTGCAGTGGCCGTGTCCAGTGACTGTTTGTGCTGGACCCCTCCTCCTCTCGTCGCCTTAGCGCGCGTGAGCATGTCCATTGTCTTCCTCTCGTCGTCGTCGATCACCTGGACCCCTCTCCCCCTCCGTTCGCTTCCTCACCGACGCAAGCCACCGCGCGTCCACGAGCACAAAGTGTCGCCTGGGCATTTATAGCGCTCGGTTTCTTCCTCTGCTTCCCCCTTAGCCTCCTCTGCCCCGTAAAAGCCTCCACTGCTCCTCCTACGTCGTCTACCTCCGAGCTCGCGAGCGAGGGCACGCGTCCGCGGCGACGCCAGCTCGGCCTCCTCGCGCCGCGCCTATTTAAGCCCTCCCCCGAGCCCTCCGAGCTCACTCACGGCCTCACCCCTCCTCTCTAAGCCTCCCCAACCCCTCCTCTGAGCTCCAGGAGCTCTCCTCGACCACCATGGCCGCCAAAGTCGCTGAGGTGCTCTGCTCAAATTCGAGCAACCCCGGGCTCCTCCCCTCCTTCTCCCACCTCCAGAGAGCCCCACCACCACCCTAGTCCAGTCCCCGTTGCAATCCGTCCCCTCTCCGTGGCCGTGGTGCCCTGCCCATCGTCGCCGTAGCCATAGTCCGCCGCGAGCCGTGCTCTGCTCGGCAAGGCACTCCCCGGTGTACGTGAAGCATCTGGATGGGTGCGTCCCTCCGTGCCGAGGCCACTGGTGCATCCAGTTCGGCCGGAGACGCCCGGAGTCACCGGAGCTCATCGCCGGCGCGTCTCGGCGTCGCCTCGCCTCTGTCTCCATCGGGCGCTGGAGAGATGAAGAAGACGACCCCGCCCTGGCCCCCCTCCTGCCCGCGGGCCCTGCCAGTCAGTCGCTGAGGCGTTGACTCGAACCGGGGGACGTGGATACGTGGCGGGCCAGCCACTTAAGTGAATGCGTACTCACTAGAATACGTTTTCCCTTGCTGGTACGTGTATTTTCGGCTGCTTCAGCCAAGAAGGCGCTTTCCATATACTGAAAACGTATTCTAGTCTTTCTTCAGGTCAGAGTGCGCTTTCTCTTTCTGAAAGCGTATTTTTCGTAAAGACGTTTTCTGTTTTTCTGTCCAGGCCCAGATTGTGAAGTTTTTCTTTACAGATAGGTCCCTGGCAGAAAAACATTCATATCTTTTTTATCCTAACTCCAAATGAGGTGATTCCAAAGCCCACGTCTTCGTTTCGTCGAGCCCGTTCTGTTGGTTTCATTTTCACTATGGTTTGACACTAAGAAAATAATCTTTTTGCCCTTGCACGTAAACAGCCCCTCCGAGAGAGAACTGTTTCCGTCAAATCTTTCCGCGGCTTCATCGCACTTCTCCCCGGTACCTTCTTCATTCCCAGGCAAGCCACAATACCCACTTGCATGATAGTCATGCAGTAGGCATGGTTTTCAACTTGAATATTTATTAAATGATTGCTTGTTTAAAATATGGTTATCGTTGTTTTGGTAATGTTTCTGGGTTAGTGCTTACTTGCTTACTATGTTCTGATGCACCTGGTTATCATGCCCTGCTAGTTGCTAGTATTACTTTCATATTGCCATGCTTGATAGTAGTACATGTTGGGTTGGTCATGTTCTTCGGTGCATGACTAACATCGGTTAACGAGTATTGTTAATATGCATTGTTCCTTTAATACTAGTTGGTTAAGTGTTTACTCGGTAATGTTATTGATGAGTTCTTGCATGTTATTTATGGTTGATGCTAGTGGTCATGTGATACTATGAGTAGTGTGGCACTTGTAATATTTATGCTCGTCATTATGTCATGTTCAGTTGGAGATTATTCATAGTTGATATGGTGGATATTTATGTTGCATCCCGTGCTTGTGTTGATATCATGCTCATGCTTTGTATATGCATCATGTTATTTTATCATGGCTCAGCATATTGCATTCAAGTTTAACCGGATTAAATTGAACTTGAACAACTATTGGCTGAGTCATGGTGTCACCATATTGAAACTGACCAGTGCAACCACGCTTACCTTATGGGGAGGTCCTAACCGGGTCTATTGTCATGCCTCTCGCCGGTGCCTCCCGCGAGGGAAGGTTATGCGCGGGCGCTACCCTGATCAGGTAGGACGACATAAGCATCGTGTGCCCATTGTTGAGTATGGATCCTTGTCCCCGTTTGGGACCGTTTTGCCATGACGGTGGCCGTTGGTGCCTTTGGTAGGCACGGGGCCACCCAGGACTTAACCCAAAGGGGAGTTGGTCGGAGTGGCCGGGAGGGTATCATGGCAGTAGATCAGTTTTGTCAGAACGCTTTGGTCCACCCGAATGGGAGTGCGAGGCCAGGGTTCCGAGGTGTGGGTCCAGTGTGCTACCTCTGCAGAGTGTATGTTAAATCTATCGATAGCCGCGCCCGCGGATAAAGGCCCAGTTCGTGTCGGTCCCACCGTGAGTCAACAGTATTAATAATAACTTGATTAATGACAACCCCGGTTCGATGATGAGATAAGTTGGTTGTGATCACCGGAAGGATCACGGTTTGAGACCAAGTGTTGGTCATGGTTGTGATCGCTGGAATGATCACCGTGGTATCGAGGATACCGAGTTGTTGGATATTCGTGATGTTGTGCGAGAATCATGGGTAAGGATCAAGCTCCTTGTGGTCTTTTAATGATTACTACGGTATTGTTTATACCAAGCTTGATTTGATCCTGAGATGATCGTGTAATGTCCGAGGTTGGTAAGTGATGTATGTGATGGTTACGAGGTAACCCGAGCAGAATAAATGGTGCATGTAGTGTCATCATGTTGCATGCTAGTATCATCAGATTTATATGTTCTTGCCATGATCATATTGTTCTAGCAGTATTATGTTCATGTTGTTCATGTTATGTTGATGATTTCATGATAACTCCTGCTTAACCTGTAATTGCCATGCTGTTGTTTGTCTTGAATGCTTCTGGTTATTGTGAGCTTGCAAGTACATTCCATGTACTGACCTGGCGTGTCATGCCAGTTTGCAGGTCGTGCCTGGATTGCTTGCTTGTTTGGTGTTGTTCCTGTGTTCGCGAGCTAGGATAAGCGTTCCAGCCAGAGTCCCTGCGGATTGGAGTCCATCATCGCCGTTCGTTGTTCCGCTGCCAATAGTTGTTCCGTTGCTTCAAGTTGTTATTCTGCTTGTATAGAGCAATCGTGGTTGGTGTAGTGTCGCCGTGCCGATGTTATTCATTGTAATATCGGAACCTGTGTATTCATATCCGTGTTGTAATAGAGAGCTGGTTTGTTCTATACTAAGCAGTGCCGTATTCCAGAAGACTTCACCTTGATCTCTGGGCTGGAATACGGGGCGTTCCGGTTTTCTCTGAGCCGGGGTGCCACAAGTGGTTTGGACAAGAGGATGTGGACCCTCTTCAAAATGCTAAGGACAGAAGATTGGTGTCGGCGTCCTGGGAATGGGGGTCCCCAAACTTGCCTGCCTGCAGCCCACGACGTGGCTGGGCTGGCAGGTCTATACGACCCATCTTCATCGACAAGGCATTCAAGACCCTCGCGAGAGGCCAAGCCTCGCGAGGTGGACGACACAAGACCTCCTCAGGAGCGGCCTCGCCAGGAAGGCTCACGAGGGGCAGAGAGATCAAGGCAAGGCAAACCTCGCAAGGTCCTCGTGACGTGAGCCATGACGATCGAGACCAGGCGGGCGCCAGCGCGCGCAGTGTCCTTGTTTCCTCTTTGGTTCCAAGGGGGCAAGCGCAGGCGCACAGTACCGAGGCATCAAGCAAAGGTTTCCATATTGTTGCAACGAGACCAAGATCAGAAGGACGGCAAGACAGAGGTCACCATGGAGCCCAGGACGGCGTCACCGCCAGAGTCTTTTGCAGGTGAAGACCACTTTTGTCAGGATAAGCTATACTGGCTATCCCATTTCAAATTGGCCGTTGTTGGCTCCCTTCCCGCTCAATATTTGGGGAGAGGACCAGGGCCTATATAAGTAGAACTAGCCACCACAGTAGAGAGGGGGATCGGATCGACCTCATCACAAATCGAGAGCGGATCCAAGATCATCTCACCCACACAAGTTCATCAAGCACAAGAACACCTCGACCTCACGAGGCTGTTCTTCTCGTTGTACTGTTCATCATCAGCCCAAGAGGCAATCCACCACCACCGCACTGGAGTAGGGTATTACACCATAACAGTGGCCCGAACCAGTATAAATCTTGTGTCTTTCTGTGTTGTGAGTTCGTCGAGTTCGTCCGCGAGATCTTAGAGAGCTAGAGCATGGATCGATAGGGACAAAACCTTTGCACGCACCCCAGTGTTTGAACCTCAAGGGTTTCCCGGAACTCGTGATTTGACATTTGGTGCGCCGGGTAGGGGTGTGTCGAAGCTTCCTTCCGTCGCTCTGTGCTCTGTTTCTTCACCGTCTCCATGGCAGACGCACGCCGCGCTCGTGCCGAGCGCCGGGCTGCCCTCGCCGCCCACGTTGCTCAGACGGCTCCCGCCGGCGGGCCGCCTCGTCGTTCCCCGTCGCCTGCCGCCAAAGCCGCCACCGGCCTGGCGGGGAACGAGCAGCAAGCATCCTCGCTGCATCCCTCGATGCGGCGGGACGGCCGCACCGCCACTCCATCGCTGACTCCGTCCGGTTCTTCTTCCCATGCATGTTGCCCTCCCATGGATGCACGGGCTGCGCTCCTCATGGCGCATGAGCTCCTGCGCTACCGTCTGGTCGACGACCTCTATGAGGACTGGCTCGACTGCATCGCTGAGCTTGTCCGTGCCGCAGGGGGCTCCCCTGCGCCGTCCCTCTCTCCACCTCGCCCTCCGGGCGACGTAGCTCACGAAGCGCCTCCACCACCTCAGCCCCAAGACGGCGCCCTGGCGCCAAGACGCGCGGCTCCGCGACGCGACCCGCCGCGTCCTGCGCCCGCGCGTGAAGAGAGAAGCTGCCAAGAAGTCCCTCGGCTGCAACAAAACACTCTGCCGCTCCTCGCACCACCGCGCCAGGACCGGCTGCTGCGGCAAGCCCGCGCGCCACCTGTAGCGGCAGGGCGGGGACCCCATCAAGACCAAGCTCCACCCCCAAGGCGGGTCCCGGTGACCACAGCTGGCTGCCGCGCCTTCACCCCCGAGCTGTGTAGCGTCGCCTGGCCGGGCAAGTTCAAGCCAGATCTGCCTCCTTGCTACGACGGCACCCTCGACCCCGAAGAGTTCTTGCAACTCTATGAGCTGAGCATCGAAGCGGCCAACAGTGACGAGAAGGTCATGGCGAACTAGTTTCCCATGGCTCTCAAGGAAGGCGCCCGCTCCTGGCTCCTGAACCTGCCTCCGGGCTCGATCTCCTCCTGGGACGAAATGCGCACCCGCTTCATCGCCAACTTCTAGGGCACTCGCGACTGCCCCCCGGTCGCGGGCGACCTGCACCGCATCAAGCAACAACCAGGAGAGACCCTGTAGAAGTACAATCACCGCTTTAATAGCGCACGAATCAAGATCCCCAAGGTGATCGACGAAGCCATCATCTCTGCGTTCTCTGACGGCGTCCACGGCGTCAAGATGAAGGAGGAGCTCGCCATCCATGAAGAGCTATGCATGACCCTGGAGCTGTTCAACATCGCAGCCAAGTGTGCTAGAGCTGAGGAGGGGCGCCTCTCCCTCCTTGAGCTTCCTGCTGCGAACCCAGAGGAGAAGAAGGCCAAGGCCAAGGATGTGAAGCGCAAGGGAGCAGCCGTGCTCGCAGCGGAACCAGACACCAAGCGTGGCAGAGACCAACCAGAGTCATCCAAGGGCAGCCGTCCGTTCTGCGCCTTCCACAACCTGAACACACACAACACCAGCGACTGTCAAGAGCTCAGAGCCATTCGCGAAGGGTGATACGTCTCCGTCGTATCTACTTTTCCAAACACCATGCTTGCTAATTATACTTTTAAAGGTGGAATACCAAAGAAACTTGGAGATCCAGGAGTACCCACTATACCATGCTCCATTAAAAGAAACTATGTTAAAACTGCTTTATGTGATCTTGGAGCCGGTGTTAGTGTTATGCCTCTCTCTTTATATCGTAGACTTGATTTGAATAAGTTGACACCTACTGAAATATCTTTACAAATGGCTGATAAATCAACTGCTATACCTATCGGTATTTGTGTAGCGACCAGACCTCAAATGGTCCAATCTCTGTGCTCACGTGTCATCCCTGGATCAGTAATGCTGACACCACACAGTACTTGAAGGATTTATAACAGAGTAGCAATCACACACTTATTACATCAAGAGTCTCAAAGGAGAACTTATTACAATAAATATGGCTTAAGGCCATCTAATAATGATAATAGCGGAAGGCTTGGAAGATAAGTGAGTCCATCAACTCCAACGGCATCACTGAGTATAGAACCACGACCTAAAGGCACCTTAGTCGTCGTCTGAAAAGTCTGCAACATTAATGTTGTAGCCCGAAACGGGTCAGCACATGGAATATGCTGGCAATGTAACACATAGAGGGCAATGAAAAGTAATGCTATACTACATGCATACTTGGCTGGTGGAAAGCTCTATGGTTACAGTTTTGCGAAAAGCCAATTTTTCCCTACTACAAAGGAATAAATTGTATTTAACTATCATGGTGGTTGTTAAACATTGAGAATGGTTGACAACATTCTCAATCCCAATTAAGCATCATCATTAAACAAAACCCAACAAAATTAATTAGAGTAACATGATGGGATTCACATGATAATCCAGGTACTAGATACTCAAGATGTCCATAACCGGGGACATGGCTAACCATGATTAGTTTATACACTCTGCAGAGGTTTGCGCACTTTTCCCCACAAGACTTGATCTCCTCCGTTGGGATTCTCGCACTACATGATGTTTGAGAAACGGATGACCGAGACATAGTCTTTCAGAAGCGCTAGCACCTTACGATCAGGTAGACCATTACACCTACTTTCCCCTACATCTGCTAGTCTACCACTTTAAGAGTTCGCACGACTTACTCAACTATGCTAGAGCCCATAATAGCTTGTGGCTGCACACGGAAGTTTCTAGCATGAATAATCTCATGATACCTTTGAGCCTGGGTGGCGGTCCAAAAGAAAACATGCAATTGCTGGAATACCCAGGTGCCTCAATCCACTCAGATGTGTATTTAAGTTGCCACCTTAGATAAACCTTTAATTTAACAATCTCACATCTGTCATGGATTTCACTCACCCAATCCATGTCTACTAGCATAGCATGGCATAATAAACAAACGTGGAAGTAACCCCCAAAGGTTTGATAATAACAGGTAATAGGTACTACCTCAACTACTTCCCAAACCCACAATTTAAATAGATCCTAATCATGCAATGTGTGGGGATTGATCTAATGCAATAAAAACTGGGTAGTAGGAGGTATGATCAAAGTGTTACTTGCCTTGCTGATGATCCGCGAAACCTAGCGATTCGAAATAGCAAGCGGTGCACTCCGGGTACTCTATCGCAAACAAACAAACACACAATAAGTACTCAACTAATGCACAGGTAAAACTCGAATAAGAGATCTAACCAGAAAGTTCAACTTAAGAACTCCGGTTGGCAAAAAGAATCAAATCGAACGAAGCAATGAAAGACAAACGGCAAAAGAAACCAGTTTCGTTTACTATTCTGGATCTAGGGCAATTTTTACAGTGGAAAAAACTTGTTTGAGTTGGTTAAACGGAAAGAGGGTTTCGAGACGAAACTCCAGGCGCTTGAATCGCCTGATTCCGATAAACGAGCGAAAAGTTATACTAGAACGAAAAACGGATCAGGAATCGCGATCAAAAAATCACGGATTTAATCCGAGAAAAAGAAAAACGACGAACAGATTAACAAACGAACGTTCGTTAACTGGATCTAATCGAAGAACGTGTTCGTCAAAATGAACTAACGGGCGAACACTCACTAAATAAATAAACCGGAAAAACCGATCTATTTAAAAAAATGAAACTAAAAAAACCGAACAAAACCGATGGAAAACCAATCGGTTTTTCGAGAAAACCGGCAGCGCGAGGTCTACCTCTAGCGACTCTGGCGAACGGCGGCGGCGGCGGCTCCGGCGATCGTCGGCGGCGGTAGCAGGGCAGCGCGGGGCGGGGCGGTGGCAGCGCGGGGCGAGGCGGCGGTGCGGAGGCGGCGGCGGCGGGGCTAGGGTTAGGGTTTGGGGGCGGGCGGCTTGGGCTGGCTCGGGCCTCGGGCGACACTATATAAAGGCCCGGCCAGGCGGAGTCCTGGCTGGTTACGGCTCGGTTCGGATTTTTTTTAAAATAATTACGCTAAAAAACAAAAGGAATACTAAACGGACTCCAAAAATCCCGAAATAAATTTTCCCCGGCTTCTAAAATCAAGCCGCACAGGATGAACATTTATTTGGGGCCTAAATGCAATTTTGAAAAACACACATTTTTCCTAAATTCAAATAAAATAGCAAATAAAACCAAAATAAAATCTTATTTGCTTTTTTATTAAATCCTCAATATTTCTTTATTTTGGGAAAGTCATTTTATTCCCTCTCTCATATTTTGATAATAGAAATAATTGAAGATAAACTAAATAAAATCAAATGATCCTATTTTCAAAATTTGAGAAAACTCAAATATGAAAATAACGAAATCCCCAACTCTCTCCGAGGGTCCTTGAGTTGCGTAGAATTTTCTAGGATCAACCAAAATGCAGTAAAATATGATATGCAATGATGATCTAATGTATAACATTCCAAGTTGAAAATTTGGGATGTTACAAACCTACCCCCCCTTAAGATGAATCTCACCCTCGAGATTCGGGTTGGCTAGAAAATAGGTGAGGGTGGTCCTTCAGCAATTCTTCCTCTCGCTCCCAGGTGGTTTCATCCTCCGTGCGGTGGTTCCACTGAACTTTGCAAAACTTGATAACCTTGCTGCGGGTGACTCGACTGGCATACTCTAAAATCTTGACTGGTTTCTCTTCATAGGTCAAATCACTGTCCAACTGAATCGCTTCCAGTGGCACTGTATCTCTCAGCGGTATATGAGCCATCTTTGCGTGGCACTTCTTCAACTGGGAAACGTGGAACACGTCGTGAACTCCTGACAATCCGGGCAATTCCAACTTATAGGCTACTTCCCCCATACGCTCCAAAACTTTGTATGGGCCTACAAAACGTGGCGCTAACTTTCCCTTAACTCCAAAGCGCTTAACTCCTCGAAGTGGAGATACTCGAAGATAAACTCGGTCTCCGACTTCGTAAACTGTCTCCTTGCGTTTAGAATCTGCGTAGCTCTTCTGCCTGGACTGGGCTACCTTGAGCCTATCGCGAATCAATTTTACTTTCTGTTCAGACTCCTTAATCAGATCCGGTCCAAACAACTGGCGGTCTCCAACTTCATCCCACGACAATGGGGTCCTGCACCTCCTTCCCTACAAGGCTTCAAAAAGGGCCATCTTCAAACTAGATTGATAGCTGTTGTTGTAAGAGAACTCTGCATACGGAAAATTCTCGTCCCAACTAGATCCGTAATCTAGCGCACAAGCTCTCAGCATATCCTCCAAAATCTGATTGACTCTCTCGGTCTGTCCATCTGTCTGCGGATGGAAAGCTGTACTAAATTTCAGCCTGGTACCCAAAGTTTCATGCAACTGATTCCAGAACTTTGAGGTAAATTGGGTTCCTCTATTTGATACAATGCTCCTTGGAACTCCATGCAGACATACGATTCTAGTCATGTATATCTTTGCCAACTTTGCACTGGTATAGGTAGTCTTCACTGGAATGAAATGAGCTACCTTTGTCAAACGATCTACTACAACCCAAATCGAGTCATAGCCTGAACGAGTTCTGGGTAAACCTGTAATAAAATCCATGCCTAATTTATCCCACTTCCACTCGGGTATCGGCAATGGCTGTAGCAATCCTGCTGGTTTCTGATGCTCAGCCTTTACTCTCTGACACACATCACAAACTGCTACATACTCCGCAATATCCTTCTTCATTCCGGTCCACCAGAAAGTATCCTTCAAATCCAAATACATCTTGGTATTACCTGGGTGAATCGAATATGGTGAATCATGGGCCTCTTGCAGAATTAACTTCCTGATCTCCGAATCATTAGGCACATAAACACGGTCTTCAAACCATAAGGTATCATGCTCATCTTCACGAAATCCCTTAGCTTTTCCTTTGCTCATTTTCTCCTTTATAGAGGCAATCTCCTTGTCAGTCTTCTGGGCGTTTCTGATCTTATCCATCAAAGTAGACTGAATCTCCAATGCTGCTACATAGCCTCTTGGTACTATTTCCAAACATAGCTCTCGGAGATTTTCGGCTAACTCACTTGGTAAATCCCCCGTCATTAAGGTGTTGACATGACTTTTACGGCTCAGTGCGTCAGCTACTACACTAACCTTTCCGGGGTGATAATGCAGTTTCATATCATAATCCTTGATGAGCTCCAACCATCTCCTTTGTCTGAGATTCAACTCCTTCTGCGTGAAAATATACTTCAAACTCTTGTGATCTGTGTACACCTCACAATGGTTTCCAATGAGAAAGTGTCTCCAGGTTTTCAATGCATGCACTACGGCTGCTAACTCCAAATCATGCGTAGCATAATTTAACTCATGAGGCTTAAGCTGTCGTGAGGCATATGAAACAACTCTTCCTTCCTTCATAAGCACCGCTCCAAGTCCTCGACGTGAAGCGTCACAATACACCTCATAATCCTTGGTCTGATCTGGCAAAATCAACATAGGTGATGTAACCAAGCGTTTCTTCAATTCTTGGAAACTAGCCTCACATTCCTCAGTCCATATGAACTTGGTATCCTTCTTCAACAACTCCGTCATAGGCTTTGCAATCTTCGAGAAATTCTCAATAAACCTCCGGTAGTATCCTTCAAGTCCAAGAAAGCTCTGGATCTCTCCAACTGTTGTTGGGGCTTCCCAATTTGTCACGGTATCAACCTTAGTGGGATCTACTGCTATACCTTCTCCAGATATAACGTGTCCGAGAAATCCAACTTCCTTCAACCAAAACTCACATTTGCTAAACTTGGCATATAATTGATGTTCTCTGAGATTTTCATGAACCAAACGCAAATGCTCCTTATGCTCCTCTTCATTCTTCGAGTAAACCAGGATATCATCAATGAACACTATGACGAACTTATCCAAAAACTCCATAAACACTTTGTTCATCATGTTCATAAAATATGCAGGTGCGTTAGTCAGTCCAAATGACATAACGGTATACTCGTACAGCCCATACCTGGTGGTAAAAGCCGTCTTAGGTATATCCTGTTCTCGAATCTTCAACTGGTGGTATCCTGATCGTAGATCGATCTTGGAAAATACCTTAGCTCCTTGCAATCGATCAAACAGATCATTGATCATCGTTAGTGGGTACTTGTTCTTAATGGTTACCTCATTGAATCCTCGATAATCAACAACCATCCTTAACGATCCATCCTTCTTCTCCACTAGAAGTACTGGCGATCCCCAAGGTGAAGAACTTGGGCGAATATATCCTTTATCCAGTAACTCCTTAATCTGCTTCTTAATCTCCACCAAATCTTTTGCGGGCATCCTATATGGTCTCTTTGATATTGGCCCTATGCCTGGCAAAAGCTCAATCAAAAACTCAATATCTCTATCCGGTGGCATGCCTGGCAACTCCTCTGGAAATACATCTGGGAAATCCTTCACCACTGGTACTTCCTCCTGCACAACTCCTGTTAAACAATTTACTTGAGTCCTCTTCGGCACATGCCGGGATACATACTTGATCCTTCTCCCTTCTGGGGTGGTAAGCAAGATCGACTTACTGGCGCAATCGATGTTTCCTCCATACATCGACAGCCAATCCATACCCAGAATTACATCCAATCCTTGTGATTCCAAAATGATCAAATCCGAGGGAAACACATGCCTACCTATACTCAATGGCACTTGAAAACATCCTTGGCTAGCCATATACTCCGCTCCTGGTGAGCTTACTAACATAGGTGTTCTAAGAACTTTGGTGGGCAGGTTATACTTATCCACAAATCCCCTTGATATGTATGAATGCGATGCACCAGTATCGAAAAGAACAAGTGCAGTAAATGACTTAACCAAAAACTTACCGATTACTGCATCCGGCTGCTCTTCAACCTCCTCCATGTTAACGTGGTTCACCTGTCCCCTATTGAAAGGGTTCGGCTTCTTCCCAGAGCTTCCATTGCCATTTCCATTCTGGGATTCAGGACATTCATTGGCATAATGTCCAGTCTTCTGGCACTTAAAGCAAGTGACTTGGCTCAGGTCTCTCTTGGCTGGGGTTGATGGGTTGGTGCGGTGCTGGCCGTTGCTTCCTCCATTCCCATTACCATTCTTGGTGCCATTGTGATTGTGCGAGCTACCTCCTCCATGGATATGCTGAAAATGTCCTCCTGGTCTAGGGGTAAAACGTGGCTTTTGCTGAGCTCCTGAATTGTACTTCCCTTGTCCATACTTCCTCTTGCGATTCTCAATCTGCTGCTGCTTCCCTTCAATCATGAGAGCACGATCTACCAACTCCTGGTAGTTAATGAAGGTTGCTACCATCAACTGCATGCTCAACTCATCATTCAGTCCTTCCAGAAACTTCTCCTGCTTAGCTGCATCCGTAGCGACGTCATCTGGGGCATAACGTGCTAACTTAATAAAGTCCTCCACATATTGGCCAACTGTCCGTCCTCCTTGGCGCAAGTTGCGAAACTCTCGCTTCTTCATGGCCATAGCTCCCGCTGAAACATGGGTAGTACGAAAAGCTTGCTGAAACTGGTCCCACGTGACAATGTCGACAGGGAAAGTGGCTGTGAAATTCGCCCACCATGATGCTGCGGGTCCTTCAAGCTGATGTGCGGCAAACTTCACCTTTTCCGCATCTGTGCATCCTACCGTGGTCAACTCCCTTGCTGTCTTGCAGAGCCAATCATTTGCTACTATCGGCTCGGTGCTACTGGAAAACACCGGCATATTCAGCCTAAGAAAACGGGCTAAGTGATCAATAGGTGGTGGTGGGTTGTTGTTTTTGTTCCCCTGATTCTGATTCTGGACTAGCAACTGCATCAATGTGTTCTGCTGCTGGATCAACTGGGTGAGCTCCGGTGGGAAGGTAAATCCGGGGTCACGTCTCGGACGCATCTGAGTGTTTAGAAAAGATGAGATTTAAGAATAGAGGGGCTCTAGAGAGAAAACACTACCCATATGCACATGAGGCAAAAGCAAACAATTCACTTCATTCAATCAATCAATCAAGGGCATACAATTGATCTAACTATCGCAAAAGTGCCCAGACTACTATATTTACATGGTGGACTACTACTACTGTTGGGGTGGCCTACTAGAAATATTCTTCGGTTGTAGACTCCATGATATCTGCTCCAGCTTCATCAACATAGTCATCATCACTATCATCTGGATCCGAGTCGGTGTTGTCGATGATGATGTAGACTTTCGGGCGGATCTCCTTGGGTTCTTCGTCTTCTTCTACTGGTGTAGGGTCTCCCATGAATATCCTGATCTTCTTGATCAGGTCATAATTCTTTTCCACTAGTACTTTGATTTCCTCTTCATAATCTTCACGTGTAGCCTTGAGTTCTTCCTCCAGTTCCTTGATTCTTGTCCTCGCCTTCTTTAGATCTATCATATCTGCGCACATCTGGTTCTCCTGTCGTTGTATGTGCTGGTTTAACTCCTGGATAAAAGCTACAACTGATCTATCCTTCCTGGTGCTGATCATCTCCCAGTGCTCATCTCGGCGCCCACAAATCTGGTAGATAGTATCCTTGAGATCATTGCGGTAAACTTCTCCAATGCGTCCCATGGCGATGTGAGCTGCCATGCTCTTTCCTAGACTCCAAGTTGGTGCATCAAAAGAAAACTCTATGGGCTCAGTGACTGGCATGAACGTCCTTTCTGGAACTTGAACTTGAATCATCCAGCTCTGTTCTTCAGGTAGAGTGGCGTTGTAGGTTCCGGTGAAGCTTCGTACTCCTATGTTCAGGTATCTAGTGACTTCCTTCAAGTGACGTCCAAAGGGTGTATCTTCATCCGGTTGCGTGAACTTGTTCCTTGCATCCGCCATCCTAAAAGAGTAGAAAAGATGAGAGGTCAGAGTGAGAAGAGTGAGTAGTGATCTAGGTCTTTAGCTTAGTGGTCGTGTCCTACAGTCAGCGTGTGCTCTGATACCATCTTGTAGCGACCAGACCTCAAACGGTCCAATCTTTGTGCTCAGGTGTCATCCCTGGATCAGTAATGCTAACACCACACAGTACTTGAAGGATTTATAACAGAGTAGCAATCACACACTTATTACATCGAGAGTCTCAAAAGAGAACTTATTACAATAAATATGGCTTAAGGCCATCTAATAACGAAAACAATGGAAGGCTTGGAAGATAAGTGAGTCCACCAACTCCAACGGCATCACTGAGTATAGAACCACGACCTAAAGGCACCTTAGTCGTTGTCTGAAAAGTCTGCAACATTAACGTTACAGCCCGAAACGGGTCAGCACATGGAATATGCTAGCAATGTAACACATAGAGGGCAATGAAAAGTAATGCTATACTACATGCATATTTCGCTAGTGGAAAGCTCTATGGTTACAGTTTTGCGAAAAGCCATTTTTTCCCTACTGCAAAGGAATAAATTTTATTTAACTATCATGGTGGTTGTTAAACATTGAGAATGGTTGACAGCATTCTCAATCCCAATTAAGCATCATCATTAAACAAAGCCCAACAAAATTAATTAGAGTAACATGACGAGATTCACATGATAATCCAGGTACTAGATACTCAAGATGTCCATAACCGAGGACACGGCTAACCATGATTAGTTTATACACTCTATATAGGTTTGCACACTTTTCCCCACAAGACTTGATCTCCTCCGTTGGGATTCTCGCACTACATGATGTTTGAGAAACGGATGACCGAGACATAGTCTTTCAGAAGTGCTAGCACCTTACGATCGGGTAGACCGTTACACCTACTTTCCCCTACATCTGCTAGTCTACCACTGTAAGAGTTCGCACGACTTACTCAACTATTCTAGAGCCCATAATAGCTTGTGGCTGCACATGGAAGTTTCTAGCATGAATAATCTCATGATCCCTTTGAGCCTGGGTGGCGGTCCAAAAAAACATGCAATCGCTGGAATACCCAGGTGCCTCAATCCACCCAGATGTGTATTTAAGTTGCCACCTTAGATAAACCTTTAATTTAACAATCTCACATCTGTCATGGATTTCACTCACCCAATCCACGTCTACTAGCATAGCATGGCATAATAAGCAAACGTAGAAGTAACTCCCAAAGGTTTGATAATAACAGGTAATAGGTACTACCTCAACTACTTCCCAAACCCACAATTTAAATAGATCCTAATCATGCAATGTGTGAGGATTGATCTAATGCAATAAAAACTGGGTAGTAGGAGGTATGATCAAAGTGTTACTTGCCTTGCTGATGATCCGCGAAACCTAGCGATTCGAAATAGCAAGCGGCGCACTCCGGGTACTCTATCGCAAACAAACAAACATACAATAAGTACTCAACTAATGCACAGGTAAAACTCGAATAAGAGATCTAACCAGAAAGTTCAACTTAAGAAATCCGGTTGGCAAAAAGAATCAAATCGAACGAAGCAACGAAAGACAAACGGCAAAAGAAACCAGTTTCCTTTACTATTCTGGATCTAGGGCAATTTTTATAGTGGCAAAAACTTGTTTGAGTTGGTTAAACGGAAAGAGGGTTTCGAGACGAAACTCCAGGCGCTTGAATCGCCGGATTCCGATAAATGAGCGA
Organism: Triticum aestivum; assembly: GCF_018294505.1. Classification (NCBI taxonomy): domain Eukaryota; kingdom Viridiplantae; phylum Streptophyta; class Magnoliopsida; order Poales; family Poaceae; genus Triticum; species Triticum aestivum. Next base: position 201,303,559 of record NC_057797.1, read on the forward strand.
AAAGTTATACTAGAACGAAAAACGGACCAGGAATCGCGATCAGAAAAATCACGGATTTAATCCGAGAAAAAGAAAAACGACGAACAGATTAACGAATGAACGTTCGTTAACTGGATCTAATCGATGAACGCGTTCGTTAAAACGAACGAACGGGTGAACGCTCGCTAAATTAACTGGAAAAATCGATCTATTTAAAAAACGAAACTAAAAAAACCGAACAAAACCGACGAAAAACCGATCGGTTTTTCGAGAAAACCGGCGGCGCGAGGTCTACCTCCGGCAAACGGCGGTGGCGACGGCTCCGGCGATCGTCGGCGGCGGCGGCGGGGCAGCGGGGCGGGGCAAGGCGGCGGCGGCGCGGAGGCGGCGACGACGGGGCTAGGGTTAGGGTTTGGGGGCGGGGCGGCTTGGGCTAGCTCGGGCCTCGGGCGTCACTATTTAAAGGCCCGGCCAGGCGGAGTCCTGGCCGATTACGGCCCAAAGTCGGTTCGGATTTATTTTTTAAAATAATTACGCTCTGAAAAAAACAAAAGGAATACTAAACAGACTCCAAAAATCCCGAAATAAATTTTCCCCGGCTTCTAAAATCAAGCCGCACAGGATGTACATTTATTTGGGGCCTAAATGCAATTTTGAAAAACACACATTTTTCCTAAATTCAAATAAAATAGCAAATAAAACCAAAATAAAATCTTATTTGATTTTTATTAAATCCTCAATATTTCTTTATTTTAGGAAAGTCATTTTATTCCCTCTCTCATATTTTGATAATAGAAATAATTGAAGATAAAATAAATAAAATCAAATGATCCTATTTTCAAAATTTGAGAAAACTCAAATATGAAAATAATGAAATCCCCAACTCTCTCCGAGGGTCCTTGAGTTGCGTAGAATTTTCTAGGATCAACCAAAATGCAGTAAAATATGATATGCAATGATGATCTAATGTATAACATTCCAAATTGAAAATTTGGGATGTTACAAACCTACCCCCCTTAAGATGAATCTCGCCCTCGAGATTCGGGTTGGCTAGAAAATAGGTGAGGGTGGTCCTTCAGCAATTCTTCCTCTCGCTCCCAGGTGGCTTCATCCTCCGTGTGGTGGCTCCACTGAACTTTGTAAAACTTGAGAATCTTGCTGCGGTGACTCGACTGGCATACTCTAAAATCTTGACTGGTTTCTCTTTATAGGTCAAATCACTGTCCAACTGAATCGCTTCCAGTGGCACTGTATCTCTCAGCGGTATATCAGCCATCTCTGCGTGGCACTTCTTCAACTGGGAAACGTGGAACACGTCGTGAACTCCTGACAATCCTTCAAGAAATTCCAACTTATAGGCTACTTCTCCCATACACTCCAAAACTTTGTATGGGCCTACAAAACTTGGCGCTAACTTTCCCTTAACTCCAAAGCGCTTAACTCCTCGAAGTGGAGATACTCGAAGATAAACTCGGTCTCCGACTTCGTAAACTGTCTCCTTGCGTTTAGAATCTGTGTAGCTCTTCTGCCTGGACTGGGCTGCCTTGAGCCTATCGCGAATCAATTTTACTTTCTGTTCAGACTCCTTAATCAGATCCGGTCCAAACAACTGGCGGTCTCCAACTTCATCCCATGACAATGGGGTCCTGTACCTCCATCCGTACAAGGCTTCGAAAGGGGCCATCTTCAAACTAGATTGATAGCTATTGTTGTAAGAGAACTCTACATACGGCAAATTCTCGTCCCAACTAGATCCGTAATCTAGCGCACAAGCTCTCAACATATCCTCCAAAATCTGATTGACTCTCTCGGTCTGTCCATCTATCTGCGAATGGAAAGCTGTACTAAACTCCAGCCTGGTACCTTGAAATTTAAATATGATTTTTTTGGAATATTTGAGAATATTTGGCACTGAGAACACAGCAGGGGGCCCCCTACCTCGTGGGCCTACGGTGGCCCTCCTCCACTTATTCCTGCACCCACACACTCCTTCTTCCTCCCGAAAACACGATTATCCAGCTCAAGCACGAGTTCTAGCTCATTTTGCTATGATTTTCGATCTCCTTTCTCAAAGCACCTCTCATAAAACTGCTTTGGGGGATTGTTCCTTGGTATGTGACTCCTCCATTGGTCCAATTAGTTTTTGTTCTAGTGCTTTATTCATTGCAAATTTGTGCTGCCTAGTGCTACCTCTTGAGCACTGCGTTGGATTCCCTTGAAGAGGAAAGGAGATGCAGCAAAGTAGCATAAGTATTTCCCTTAGTTTTTGAGAACCAAGGTATCAATCCAGTAGGAGGCTACGCGCGAGTCCCTCGGACCTGCACAAAACAAATAACTCCTCGCAACCAACGCGATAAGGGGTTGTCAATCCCTTCACGGTCACTTATGAGAGTGAGATCTGATAGATATGATAAGATAATATTTTTGGTATTTTTGTGATAAAGATGCAAAGTAAAATAAAAGCAAAGGAAATAACTAAGTATTGGGAGATTAATATGATAAAGATAGACCCGGGGGCCATAGGTTTCACTAGTGGCTTCTCTCAAGAGCATAAGTATTTTACGGTGGGTGAACGAATTACTATTGAGCAATTGACAAAATTGAGCATAGTTATGAGAATATCTAGGTATGATCATGTATATAGGCATCAAGTCCAAGACAAGTAGACCAACTCCTGCCTGTATCTACTACTATTACTCCACTCATCGACCGCTATCCAGCATGCATCTAGAGTATTAAGTTCATGAAAACATAGTAACGCCAAGCAAGATGCCATGATGTAGAGGGGTAAATTCATGCAATATGATAAAAAAACCTCATCTTGTTATCCTCGATGACAACAATACAATACGTGCCTTGCTGCCCCTACTGTCACTTGGAAAGGACACCGCAAGATTGAACCCAAAGCTAAGCACTTCTCCCATTGCAAGAAAGATCAATCTAGTAGGCCAAACCAAACTGATAATTCAAAGAGACTTGCAAAGATAACCAATCATACATAAAAGAATTCAGAGGAGATTCAAATATTGTTCATAGATAATCTTGATCATAAACCCACAATTCATCGGCCTCAACAAACACACCGCAAAAATAAGATTACATTGAATAGATCTCCACAAGAGAGGGGGAGAACATTGTATTGAGATCCAAAAAGAGAGAACAAGCCATCTAGCTAATAACTATGGACCCGAAGGTCTAAGGTAAACTACTCACACTTCATCGGAGAGGCTATGGTGTTGATGTAGAAGCCCTCCGTGATGGATGCACCCTCCGGCGGAGCTCCGGAACAGGCCCCAAGATGGGATCTCGTGGATACAGAAAGTTGCGGCGGTGGAATTAGAGTTTTGGCTCGGTATCTGATCGTTTGGGGGTACGTAGGTATATATAGGAGGAAGAAGTACGTCGGTGGAACAACAAGGGGCCCACGAGGGTGGAGGGCGCGCCTGGGGAGGGGGGGTAGGCACGCCCCCTACCTTGTGGCCACCCTGTTAGTTGCTTGACGTAGGGTCCAAGTCTCCTAGGTCTTGTTCGGTGAGAAAATCACGTCCCCGAAGGTTTCATTCCGTTTGGACTCCGTTTGATATTCCTTTTCTTCGAAACCCTAAAATAGGCACAAAAAAACAGCAATTCTGGGCTGGGCCTCCGTTTAATAGGTTAGTCCCAAAAATAATATAAAAGTGGATAATAAAGCCCAATAATGTCCAAAACAGTAGATAATATAGCATGGAGCAATCAAAAATTAGAGATACGTTGGAGACGTATCAAGCATCCCCAAGCTTAATTCCTGGTCGTCCTCGAGTAGGTAAATGATAAAAAAGATAATTGTTGATGTGGAGTGCTACTTGGCATAATTTTAATGTAACTCTTCTTAATTGTGGTATGAATATTTAGATCCGAAAGATTCAAGATAAAAGTTTAATATTGACATAAAAATAATAATACTTCAAGCATACTAACTAAGCAATTATGTCTTCTCAAAAAAACATGGCCACGGAAAGTTATCCCTACAAAATCATATATTCTGGCTATGCTCTATCTTCACCACACAAAATATTTAAATCTTGCACAACCCCGATGACATGCCAAGCAATTGTTTCATACTTTTGACATTCTCAAACTTCTTCAATCTTCACGCGATACATGAGAGTGAGCCATGGATATAACACTCTAGGTGGAATAGAATGGTGGTTGTGGAGAAGACAAAAAGGGGAAAGATAGTCTCACATCAACTAGGCGTATCAACGGGCTATTGATACGTCTCCAACGTATCTATAAGTTTTGATTGCTCCATGCTATATTATCTACTGTTTTGGACTATATTGGGCTTTATTTTCCACTTTTATATTATTTTTGGGACTAACCTATTAGCCGGAGGCCCAGCCCAGAATTGCTGTTTTTTTGCCTATTTCAGTGTTTCGGAGAAACAGAATATCAAATGGAGTCCAAACGGAATGAAACCTTCGGAAACGTGATTTTCTCATCAGATAAGATCCAGGAGACTTGGACCCTCCGTCAAGAAATCCACGAGGTGGTCACGAGAGTGGAGGGCGCGCCCCTTGCCTCGTGGGCCCCTCGAAGCTCCACCGACGTACTTCTTCCTCCTATATATACCTACGTACCCCCAAACGATCGGGGACGGAGCCAAAAACCTAATTCCACCGCCACAACTTTCTGTATCCATGAGATCCCGTCTTGGGGCCGGTTCTGGAGCTCCGCCGGAAGGGGCATCGATCACGGAGGGCTTCTACATCATCATCCAAGCCCCTCTGATGAAGTGTGAGTAGTTTATTTCATACCTACGGGTCCATAGTTAGTATCTAGATGGCTTCTTCTCTCTTTTTGGATCTCAATACAATGTTCTCCCCCTCTCTCATGGAGATGTATTCGATGTAATCTTCTTTTTGTGGTGTGTTTGTTGAGACCGATGAATTGTGGGTTTATGATCCAATCTATCTATGAATAATATTTGAATCTTCTCTGAATTCTTTTATGTATGATTGGTTATCTTTGCAAGTCTCTTCGAATTATCAGTTTGATTTGGCCTACTAGATTGGTTTTTCTTGCCATGGGAGAAGTGCTTAGCTTTGGGTTCGATCTTGCGGTGTCCTTTCCCAGTGAGAGAAGGGGCAGCAAGGCACGTATTGTATCGTTGCCATCGAGGATAACAAGATGGGTTTTTTACCATATTGCATGAAACTATCCCTCTACATCATGTCATCTTGCTTAAGGCGTTACTCTATTTTTAACTTAATACTCTAGATGCATGCTGGATAGCGGTCGATGAGTGGAGTAATAGTAGTAGATGCAGGTAGGAGTCGGTCTACTTGTCTCGGAAGTGATGCCTATATACATGATCATACGTAGATATTCTCATAACTATGCTCAATTCTGTCAATTGCTCAACAGTAATTTGTTCACCCACCGTAGAATACTTATGCTCTTGAGAGAAGCCACTAGTGAAACCTATGGCCCCCGGGTCTCTTTCTCATCATATTATTTCCATCACTTTATTATTTGTTTTGCTTTTTACTTTGCCTTTTACTTTTCACTTTGCATCTCTATACCAAAAATACCAAAAATATTATTTATCATCTCTATCAGATCTCACTTTCGTAAGTGACCATGAAGGGATTGACAACCCCTAAGCGCATTGGTTGCGTTGAGCTATTGTTTTTGTGTAGGTACGAGGGACTCGAGCGTAGCCTCCTACTGGATTGATACCTTGGTTCTCAAAAACTGAGGGAAATACTTACGCTACTTTGTTGCATCATCCTCTCCTCTTCGGGGAAATCCAACGCAGTGCTCAAGAGGTAGCAAGAAGAATTTAGGGCGCCGTTGCCGAGGAGTCTGCGCAAAAGTCAACATACCAAGTACCCATCACAATCCCTATCTCCCGCATTACATTATTTGCCATTTGCCTCTGGTTTTCCTCTCCCCCCAATTCACCCTTGCCGTTTTATTAGCCCTCTCTCTCTCTATCCTCCCTCTCTTTCTCTAATTGCCTCTTTTTGCCCGTTTGCCTTCTTGTTTGCTTGTTTGTCGCGATGGCTCTTCCTAGATTCGGTGATCTTCACCTTAAAAGGTTAGGGGAGATCGAAAACAACGTCAGGAAGTTTATGGTTTTGCAATTTGAGCATAATAATTTCTTTAGAAATGAGCTTAAGGAACAAAAAGGTTTTATGAGTTATATGAATAAAGAGCTCGATGATATGTCTAAAGAATTTGATGGTATAAGAACCCAAATTGCTCGTCTTGAAAAATTAACTGCTGAAATTTCGGATATGCAAGCTACCTTAGTCAATAAGATGGCCGCTAAACCAGATTCCTATGAAAATAATGATGAAGATCTAAAAGTTATTGGTGTGTCCCCTATTAAATTTTTGTTTTGCAATATGAATCTTGATAATGATGGGACTGAATATGATCCACCTTTACCTAGAAGGCGTTCTAAGAATTCTGAATCTTTTGATCTTGATGCTAAATTTGATAAAAGTGGGATTGAAGAAATTAAAACCCTAGATGTTGCTAAAACCACTATTATGGATTCCAAGGAATTTAACTACGAAAATTGCTCTTTGATTGATTGTATTTCCTTGTTGCAATCCGTGCTAAATTCTCCTCACGCTTATAGTCAAAATAAAGCGTTTACTAAACATATCGTTGATGCCTTGATGCAATCTTATGAAGAAAAACTTGAATTGGAAGTTTCTATCCGTAGAAAACTTTATGATGAGTGGGAACCAACTATTAAAATTAAAATTAAAGATCATGAGTTTTATGCTTTGTGTGATTTGGGTGCTAGTGTCTCTACTATTCCCAAAACTTTGTGTGATTTGCTAGATTTCCGTAATTTTGATGATTGCTCTCTAAACTTGCATATTGCGGATTCCACTATAAGAAACCTATGTGAAGAATTAATGATGTTCTTATTGTTGCAAATAGGAATTATGTGCCCGTAGATTTTATCGTTCTTGATATAGATAGCAATCCTTCTAGCCCTATTATTCTCGGTAGACCTTTCCTTAGAACGGTTGGTGCAATTATTGATATGAAGGAAGGGAATATTAGATTCCAATTTCCATTAAAAAAGGGCATGGAACACTTCCCTAGAAAGAAAATAAAATTACCATATGAATCTATCATGAGAGCCACTTATGGATTGCCTACCAAAGATGGCAATACCTAGATCTAATCTTGCTTGTTATGCCTAGCTAGGGGCGTTAAACGATAGCGCTTGTTGGGAGGCAACCCAATTTTATTTTTATTCCTTGATTTTTGCTCCTGTTTAGTAATAAATAAATTATTTAGCCTCTGTTTGGTTGTGTTTTTTGTGTTTAATTAGTGTTTGTGCCAAGTAGAACCGTTGGGAAGACTTGGGGAAAGTCTTGTTGAACTTGCTGTAAAAAACAGAAACTTTAGCGCTCACGAGAACTGCTGTCATTTTTATTTGGAGAGTGATATTTAGTTAATTCTTTTTGCAGATGATTAATAGATAAATTCCTCACGTCCAGAATTTATTTTAGAATTTTTGGGGTTCCAGATCTTGCGCTAGCTACAGATTACTACAGACTGTTCTGTTTTTGACAGATTCTGTTTTTCGTGTGTTGTTTGCTTATTTTGATGAATCTATGGCTAGTAAAATAGTTTATAAACCATAGAGAAGTTGGAATACAGTAGGTTTAACACCAATATAAATAAATAATGAGTTCATTACAGTACCTTGAAGTGGTCTTTTGTTTTCTTTCGCTAACGGAGCTCACGAGATTTTCTACTTTAAGTTTTGTGTTGTGAAGTTTTCAAGTTTTGGGTAAAGATTTGATGGATTATGGAACAAGGAGTGGCAAGAGCCTAAGCTTGGGGATGCCCATGGCACCCCCAAGATAATCTAAGGACACCTAAAAGCCAAAGCTTGGGGATGCCCCGGAAGGCATCCCCTCTTTCGTCTACTTCTATCGGTAACTTTACTTGGAGCTATATTTTTATTCACCACATGATATGTGTTTTGCTTGGAGCGTCTTTTATGATTTGAGTCTTTGCTTATTAGTTTACCACAATCATCCTTGCTGTACACACCTTTTGAGAGAGCCATACATAATTTGGAATTTGATAGAATACTCTATGTGCTTCACTTATATCTTTTGAGTTATATAATTTTGCTCTAGTGCTTCACTTATATCTTTTAGAGCACGGTGGTGGATTTGTTTTATAGAAACTATTGATCTCTCATGCTTCACTTAGATTATTTTGAGAGTCTTAATAGCATGGTAATTTGCTTAATAATAAATATGCTTGGTATTCAAGATTTGTAAAACTTTCTTTTGAGTGCGTTGATTACTAAGAAAAAAATTGATGCTTGATAATTGTTTTGAGATATGAGGATGGTGGTATTAGAGTCATGCTAGTTCAGTAGTTGTGAATTTGAGAAATGCTTGTGTTAAAGTTTGTGATTCCCGTAGCATGCACGTATGGTGAACCGTTATGTGATGAAGTCGGAGCATGATTTATTTATTGATTGTCTTCCTTATGAGTGGCGGTCGGGGACGAGCGATGGTCTTTTCCTACCAATCTATCCCCCAAGGCGCATGCGCGTAATACTTTGCTTTGATAACTTCTAGATTTTTGCAATAAGTATATGACTTATTTATGACTAATGTTGAGTCCATGGATTATACGCACTTTCCTTGCTTCCACCATTGCTAGCCTCTCTAATATCGCGCACTTTTCGCCGGTATCATACACCCACCAAATACCTTCCTCAAAACAGCCACCATACCTACCTATCATGGCATTTCCATAGCCATTCCGACATATATTGCCATGCAACTTTCCACCGTTCCGTTCATTATGAAACGCTCCATCATTGTCATATTGCTAGCATGATCATGTAGTTGACATCGTATTTGTGGCAAAGCCACCGTTCATAATTTTTTCATACATGTCACTCTTGATTCATTGCATATCCCGGTACACCGCCGGAGGCATTCATATAGAGTCATATTTTGTTCTAAGTATTGAGTTGTTGTTAAGAAAAATAAAAAGTGTGATGATCATCATTTTTAGAGCATTGTCCCAAGTGAGGAAAGGATGATGGAGACTATGATTCCCCCACAAGTCGGGATGAGACTCCGGACGAAAAATAAAAAAAGGAAAAGAGGCCATAAAAAAGGAGAAGGCCCAAAAAAATGAGAGAAAAAGAGAGAAGAGACAATGTTACTATCCTTTTACCACACTTGTGCTTCAAAGTAGCACCATGATCTTCATGATAGAGAGTCTCTCATTCTGTCACTTTCATATACTAGTGGGAATTTTTCATTATAGAACTTGGCTTGTATATTCCAATGATGGGCTTCCTCAAAATGCCCTAGGTCTTCGTGAGCAAGCGATTTGGATGCACACCCACTTAGTTTCTTTTGTTGAGCTTTCATATACTTATAGCTCTAGTGCATCCGTTGCATGGCAATCCCTACTCACTCACATTGATATCTATCGATGGGCATCTCCATAGCTCGTTGATACGCCTAGTTGATGTGAGACTATCTTCCCCTCTTTTTGTCTTCTCCACAACCACCATTCTATTCCACATATAGTGCTATATCCTTGGCTCACGCTCATGTATTGCGTGAAGATCGAAAAAGTTTTGAAAATGTCAAAAGTATGAAACAATTGCTTGGCTTGTCATCGGGGTTGTGCATGATTTAAATACTTTGTGTGGTGAAGATAGAGCATAGCCAGACTATATCATTTTGTAGGGATTGCTTTTTTTGGCCATGTTATTTTGAGAAGACATAATTGCTTTGTTAGTATGCTTGAAGTACTATTATTTTTATGTCAACATGAACTTTTGTCTTGAATCTTTTGAATCTGAATATTCATACCACAATTAAGAAGATTTACATTGAAATTATGCCAAGTAGCACTCTGCATCAAAAATTCTATTTTTATCATTTACCTACTCGAGGACGAGCAGGAATTAAGCTTGGGGATGCTTGATACGTCTCCAACGTATCTATAATTTTTGATTGCTCCATGTTATATTATCTACTGTTTTGGAATATATTGGGCTTTATTTTCCACTTTTATATTATTTTTGGGACTAACCTATTAACTGGAGGCCCAGCCCAGAATTGCTGTTTTTTTTGCCTATTTTAGTGTTTCGGAGAAACAGAATATCAAACGGAGTCCAAACAGAATGAAACCTTCGGAAACATGATTTTCTCATCAGATAAGATCCAGGAGACTTGGACCCTCCGTCAAGAAAGCCACAAGGCAGTAACGAGGGTGGAGGGCGCGCCCCCCCTAGGGTGCACCCCCTACCTCGTGGGCCCCTCGAAGCTCCACCGACGTACTTCTTCCTCCTATATATACCTACGTACCCCAAACGATCAGGGACGGATCCAAAAACCTAATTCCACCACCGCAACTTTCTGTATCCACGAGATCCCATCTTGGGGCCTGTTCCAGAGCTCCGCCGGAACGGGCATCAATCACGGAGGGCTTCTACATCATCATCCAAGCCCCTCCGATGAAGTGTTAGTAGTTTATTCCAGACCTACGGGTCCATAGTTAGTAGCTAGATGGCTTCTTCTCTCTTTTTGGATCTCAATACAATGTTCTCCCCCTCTCTCGTGGAGATCTATTCGATGTAATCTTCTTTTTGCGGTGTGTTTGTTGAGACCGATGAATTGTGGGTTTATGATCCAGCCTATCGATGAATAATATTTGAATATTCTCTAAATTCTTTTATGTATGATTGGTTATCTTTGCAAGTCTCTTCGAATTATTAGTTTGGTTTGGCCTACTAGATTGGTTTTTCTTGCCACGGGAGAAGTGCTTAGCTTTGGGTTCGATCTTGCGGTGTCCTTTCCCAGTGACAGAAGGGGCAGCAAGGCACGTATTGTATCGTTGCCATCGAGGATAACAAGATGGGTTTTTTATCATATTGCATGAAACTATCCCTCTACATCATGTCATCTTGCTTAAGGCGTTACTCTGTTTTTAACTTAATACTCTGGATGCATGCTGGATAGCGGTCGATGAGTGGAGTAATAGTAGTAGATGCAGGCAGGAGTCAGTCTACTTGTCTCAGACGTGATGCCTATATACATGATCATACCTAGATATTCTCATAACTATGCTCAATTTTGTCAATTGCTCAACCGTAATTTGTTCACCCACCGTAGAATACTTATGCTCTTGAGAGAAGCCACTAGTGGAACCTATGGCCCCCGGGTCTCTTTCTCATCATATCAATCTCCATCACTTTATTATTGCTTTGCTTTTTTACTTTGCCTTTTACTTGTCACTTTGCATCTCTATACCAAAAATACCAAAAATATTATTTATCATCTCTATCAGATCTCACTTTCGTAATGACCGTGATAGGATTGACAACCCCTAAGCGCGTTGGTTGCGTTGAGCTATTGTTTTTGTGTAGGTATGAGGGACTCGCGCGTAACCTCCTACTAGATTGATACCTTGGTTCTCAAAAACTGAGGGAAATACTTATGCTACTTTGCTGCATCATCCTCTCCTCTTCGGGGAAATCCAACGCAGTGCTCAAGAGGTAGCAGCTATGGAGATGCCCATCAATATATATCAATGTGAGTGAGTAGGGATTGCCATGCAATGGAGGCACTAGAGCTAGAAGTATATGAAAGCTCAACAAAAGAAACTAAGTGGGTGTGCATCCAACTTGCTTGCTCATGAAGACCTAGGGCATTTTGAGGAAGCCCGTCATTGGAATATACAAGCCAAGTTCTATAATTAAAAATTCCCACTAGTATATGAAAGTGATAACTCAAGAGACTCTCTATATGAAGAACATGGTGCTACTTTGAAGCACAAGTGTGGTAAAAGGATAGTAACATTGTCCCTTCTCTCTTTTTCTCTCATTTTTTTATTTGGGCCTTTTCTCTTTTTTATGGCCTCTTTTTTTAGTCCGGAGTCTCATCCCGACTTGTGGGGGAATCATAGTCTCCATCATCCTTTCCTCACTAGGACAATGTTCTAATAATGATGATCATCACACTTTTATTTTCTTACAACTCAACAATTACAACTCGATACTTAGAACAAAATATGACCCTATATGAATGCCTCCGGAGGTGTACCGGGATATGCAATGAATCAAGAGTGACATGTATGAAATAATTATGAATGGTGGCTTTGCCACAAATACGATGTCAACTACATGATCATGCTAAGAAATATGACAATGATGGAGTGTTTCATAATAAACAGGACGGTGGAGAGTTGCATGGCAATATATCTCGGAATGGCTATGGGAATGCCATAATAGGTAGGTATGGTGGCTGTTTTGAGGAAGGTATATGGTGGGTGTATGATACCGGCGAAAGGTGCGCGGTATTGGAGAGGCTAGCAATGGTGGAAGGAAGAAAAGTGCGTATAATCCATGGACTCAACATTAGTTATAAAGAACTCATATACTTATTGCAAAAATCTACAAGTTATCAAAGCAAAGTATTACGCGCATGCTCCTAGGGGGATAGATTGGTAGGAAAAGACCATCGCTCGTCCCCGAGCGCCACTCATAAGGAAGACAATCAAAAAATAAATCATGCTCCGACTTCATCACATAACGGTTCACCATACGTGCATGCTACGGGAATCCCAAACTTTAACACATGTATTTCTCAAATTCACAACTAGTCAACTAGCACAACTTTAGTATCACCATCTTCATATCTCAAAACAATTATCAAGCATCAAACTTCTCATAGTATTCAACACACTCATAAGAAAGTTTTTACTATTCTTGAATACCAAGCATATTAGCATTATTTAAGAAAATTACCATGCTATTTAAGACCCTCAAAATAATCTAAGTGAAGGATGAGAGATCAATAGTTTCTATAAAACAATTCCACCACCGTGCTCTAAAAAAATATAAGTGAAGTACTAGAGCAAAACTATATAACTCAAATGATATAAGCGAAGCACATAAAGTATTCTAACAAATTCCAAATCATATATGGCTCTCTCAAAAGGTGTGTACAGAAAGGATGATTATGGTAAACTAAAAATAAAAGACTCAAATCATACAAGATGCTCCAAGCAAAACACATATCATGTGGTGAATAAAAATATAGCTCCAAGTAAAGTTACCGATAGAAGTAGACGAAAGAGGGGATGCCTTCCGGGGCATCCCAAAGCTTTGGCTTTTAGGTGTACTTAGATTATCTTGGGGGTGCCATGGGCATCCCCAAGCTTAGGCTCTTTCCACTCCTTGTTCCATAATTCATCAAATCTTTACCCAAAACTTGAAAACTTCACAACACAAAACTCAAAGTAGAAAATCTCGTGAGCTCCGTTAGCGAAAGAAAACAAAAGACCACTTCAAGGTACTGTAATTAACTCATTATTTATTTATATTGGTGTTAAACCTACTGTATTACAACTTCTCTATGGTTTATAAACTATTTTACTAGCCATAGATTCATCAAAATAAGCAAACAACACACGAAAAACAGAATCTGTCAAAAACAGAACAGTCTGTAGTAATCTGTAGCTAGAGCAAGATATGGAACCCCAAAAATCCTAAAATAAATTTCTGGACATGAGGAAGTTATCTATTAATCATATGCAAAAATAATTAACTAAATATCACTTTCCCAATAAAAATGGCAGCAGTTCTTGTGAGCGCTAAAGTTTCTGTTTTTTACAGCAAGATTAACAAGACTTTCCCCAAGTCTTCCCAACGGTTCTACTTGGCACAAACACTAATTAAACACAAAAAACACAACCAAACCAGAGGATAGATAAAATATTTATTACTAAACAGGAGCAAAAAGCAAGGAATAAAAATAAAGTTGGGTTGCCTCCCAACAAGGGCTATCGTTTAACGCCCCTAGCTAGGCATAAAAGGCAATGATAGATCTAGGTATTGCCATCTTTGGTAGGCAATTCTTCAATGAGGCATACACCATATTTAGGAATTTCTTTATTTTTATTAATTATCAAACTTTTAGGCACAAGATCAAAAAAATCATTTGTAACAAATGGTTCCTTAATGATAGCAAAAAGATTGGGATGAATACTTATAGATTTGAGATCCGCAGCTTCCTTACTAGAAGATTCACCCTTATTTTTAGGAACATACATAAGCTTGGCAATTTTAGTGGGAGGACTTGGAGTATTTTTTACGGAAGAAAAAGCGGTTCCCAAGTTGGTAATAATACCCTCAAGTTTATCGATTCGAGTGGAATCTTGACTTATTTTCTCATTAACTCTAGGTTACTTTTCTTTAATATTTTTCAAGGTGACTCATACTTTAGATCCATATTGAGTGATTTTGTTATGGATCTTTTTTCCAAATTTTCAATCAACTCTACAGTAGCAACCTTATTCTCAATAATTTCAAGTCTTTGCATTACATGCTCCAAAGTTAACGTAGTTCCATTAACCAAAAGAGGTGGTGAGCCAAACAAATCTATCATAGCATTATAAGAATCAAAAGTATGGCTACCCAAGAAGTTCCCTCCGGTAATGGTATCAAGGATATATCTGTACCAAGGAGTAGCGCCTACATAAAAATTGCGAATAAGAATGGAAGTAGATTGCTTCCTGGTAGATCTATTTTGAGCATTGCAAATCCTATACCAAGCGTCTTTTAGTTTTTCTCCCTCCCTTTGCTTAAAATTTAGAACTTAATTCTCGGGAGACAACGGAGAAGATAGAGAACTAGCCATAACGACAAGCAAAAGGAAAAGAGGCGAACGGAAAAAGAGAGGGATGATAGAGAGAGAGGGCGAATAAAACGGCAAGGGTGAAGTGGGGGAGAGGAAAACGAGAGGCAAATGGAAAATAATGTAATGCAAGAGATAAGGGTATGTGATGGGTACTTGGTATGTTGACTTTTGCATAGAATCCCCGGCAACAACGCCAGAAATTCTTCTTGCTACCTCTTGAGCACTGCGTTGGATTCTCTTGAAGAGGAAAGGAGATGCAACAAAGTAGTGTAAGTATTTCCCTTAGTTTTTGAGAACCAAGGTATCAATCCAGTAGGAGGCTAGGCGCAAGTCCCTCGTACCTGCACAAAACAAATAACTCCTCGCAACCAACACGATAAGGGGTTGTCAATCCCTTCACGGTCACTTACGAGAGTGAGATCTGATAGATATGATAAGATAATATTTTTGGTATTTTTGTGATAAATATGCAAAGTAAAATAAAAGCAAAGGAAATAACTAAGTATTGGGAGATTAATATGATAAAGATAGACCCCAGGGCCATAGGTTTCACTAGTGGCTTCTCTCAAGAGCATAAGTATTTTACGGTGGGTGAATGAACTACTGTTGAGCAATTGACAGAATTGAGCATAGTTATGAGAATATCTAGGTATGATCATGTATATAGGCATCATGTCCGAGACAAGTAGACCGACTCCTGCCTGCATCTACTACTATTACTCTACTCATCGACCGCTATCCAGCATGCATCTAGAGTATTAAGTTCATGAAAACAGAGAAACACCTTAAGCAAGATGACATGATGTAGAGGGGTAAATTCATGCAATATGATAAAAACCCCATCTTGTTATCCTCGATGGCAACAATACAATACGTGCCTTGCTGCCCCTAATGTCACTGGGAAAGGACACCGCAAGATTGAACCCAAAGCTAAGCACTTCTCCCATTGCAAGAAAGATCAATCTAGTAGGCCAAACCAAACTGATAATTCGAAGAGACTTGCAAAGATAACCAATCATACATAAAAGAATTCAGAGGAGATTCAAATATTCTTCATAGATAATCTTGATCATAAACCCACAATTCACCGGTCTCAACAAACACACCGCAAAAAGAAGATTACATCTAATAGATCTCCACAAGAGAGGGGGAGAACATTGTATTGAGATCCAAAAAGAGAGAAGAAGCCATCTAGCTAATAACTATGGACTCGAAGGTCTGAGGTAGACTACTCACACTTCATCGGAGAGGCTATGGTGTTGATGTAGAAGCCGTCCGTGATGGATGCCCCCTCCGGCGGAGCTCTGGAATAGGCCCCAAGATGGGATCTCGTGGATACAGAAAGTTGCGGCGGTGGAATTAAGGTTTTGGCTCCGTATCTGATCGTTTGGGGGCACGTAGGTATATATAGGAGGAAGAAGTACGTCGGTGGAGCAACAGGGGGCCCACGAGGGTGGAGGGCGCGCCTGGGGGGTAGGCGCGCCTCTACCTCGTGGCCTCCCTATTAGTTTATTGACATAGGGTCCAAGTCTCCTGGGTCTTGTTCAGTGAGGAAATCACGTTCCCGAAGGTTTCATTCCGTTTGGACTCCGTTTGATATTCCTTTTCTATGAAACCCTAAAATAGGAAAAAAAGCAATTCTGGGCTGGGCCTCCGGTTAAAAGTTTAGTCCCAAAAATAATATAAAAGTGGATAATAAAGCCCAATAATGTCCAAAACAGTAGATAATATAGCATGGAGCAATCAAAAATTATAGATACGTTGAAGACGTATCACCTAGGTGACCATGTTCTTGAGCTTGCATGTCAAATTTATACGGTTCCAAGTAGTTTTGATACATGATTTAGGCTCTAGGCACTTGTAGGAGTAGTTGCTATCAATTTTGTTGAGTTTGGTTCACTTTTATTTTGAAGTTACTAAAAATTTTAGAACTTTTCAGAAAATAATGAAGAGATTTTTGAGGGGCTCATCGAGCCGAAGCTCGAAGGAAAAGAAAAATGAAGAAGCAGAGAGGCCCAAATATAATCTGCCTCGCACCGCGAAGGTTCAATCATGTGAATGTCCCTCCGATGATTTCTTGAGAGCAACCAGGATTTATGATGATTTTTATGAATTGGCTAAGAATGCAGGCCTCACCAACTTCCTCCGCGACCAACGCGAACAGTATCTCTTACTCACCAATACTTTTGTGCAAAACTTCTACTATTATCCTAGGGAATCACCTCCTTCAGTAGAGTTTCATTTATATGATGTGGTTAAGAAGATGTCACTAGATGAATTTTGTAGGGTTTGCAAAATACCTTGGAGGGTAGCCTAGAGGAACCACATCGTAAAGATGTGGACGGGTTTATTTACACTATCACTGTAGGGGAAACTAGGAAAGTTTCCGATGCAAGAATCACTAGCATACATTTTCCTGTTTTACGCTACTTTGCAATATTTTCTAGTCGTTCCTTAATTGGTCGCGGAAACTATGGAAACCTTAGTGTTCCTGATATTATTATTTTGTTTCATGGCTTATTCCGTGACGACTCTGTTAGTATGGGCGGTATTATTGCTAAATGGTTAAGTCTGAACCATACAAAGGGCCCCATCTTTGGTGGTAGCTATTCTTCACACCTTGCTGCATATCATAACATACCCATTAGGCACTATGAAAAAGAAGAAAAATTGCTGCCTACTATTTATTTCGATTATAAGAGTATGATAGCGCATGATTTTATTGTAAAGAATAGGGAAGGGGAGCTTAAATACAAATTGTTCTTTGATAAACGTCATCCGGAGA
Organism: Triticum aestivum; assembly: GCF_018294505.1. Lineage (NCBI taxonomy): Eukaryota > Viridiplantae > Streptophyta > Magnoliopsida > Poales > Poaceae > Triticum > Triticum aestivum. Next base: position 201,321,031 of record NC_057797.1, read on the forward strand.
CTATCACCTTGCCTGCTCCTTCCTTGTTTGATTTATCTACAGGCCAGTACCTCGTCTCGCCGGAGGATATTCACGCTTACCGGGACCCTACATCAGCCACAGAGCCAGAGTCGGAACCACAATTTGATCCTCCATGACAGTCTAATTACCAGTGGGATCTGGAGATGATTGCCAGCCATTGGCAATCGGAGTCTTCTTCATCTCAGTACGACCCCAACTATTACTATGGATATCCGCCAGGCCAACCGTGGCCATAGACCAACTTAGGCCAAAAGCCTAAGCTTGCGGGAGTACGTATTCCTCACCGACATTACATTCATATTCACACACTCATTGCTAGATGTCTGTGCTCATACTTTTTCATTGTATCATCCATGCTAGTTTATTTTCTCTTTTTATGCTTTCTTCTTGTGTGTTTAATAAACCTTAAGAAAAACCAAAAAAATTAGTTGTAGCTTTTAGCTAGTTTTAATTTCCATGCTTGTAGTAGTAATTAAAAAGAAAACCCAAAAAGATTTCCTATTCTTCTTTTGCTTGTTGGGAGCTTTCCCATGTAAATAGTTTTATTTCTTTTCCTTTCTTTGGGGGTCGATAGGAGAAGATTATGATTAAATTGTTAAAGTGGCTCTTATATGCATTATTGTTGATCTGACAAAAGAGCCCATATTTCCTTGTTTTCTCCTGTTTATTGAATGCTTGTAGATTCCAGCTTAGTCTAATGCACGTGCACTATTATTATTATCCACATCGTTCGGTCGTGCAAGTGAAAGGCAACAATGATGATTATATGATGAACTTATTGAGATGAGAAAAGATGGTATGAACTCGACCTCTCTTGTTTTTTGTAAATATGATTAGTTCATCGTTCCTGATTTAGCCTATTATGAATAAACATGTTTGCAATGACAACTAGAGATCATAGTTTCTTGTGCCATGCTTAATTAGCTAGGAGCTTATAATGGTTTACCTTGCGTGCCAACATGCTATTAAAATGGTTGTGATGTGGTATGATAGGGTGGTATCCTCTTTTGAACGATTCGAGTGGCTTGACTTGGTACATGTTCATGCATGTAGTTGAAACAAAATCAACATAGCCTCTACGATATTTATGTTCATGGTACATTATATCCTACTCATGCTTGCATTCGGTGTTGATTAATTTTAATACATGTTCATGACTGTTGTCGCTCTCTAGCTGGTCGCTTCCCAGTCTTTTTCTAGCCTTCACCTGTACTAAGCGGGAATACTGCTTGTGCATCGAACTCCATAAACCCTAAAGTTATTCCATATGAGTCCACCATACCTACCTATATACGGTATCTACCTGCCGTTCCAAGTAAATTTGTATGTGCCAAACTCTAAACCTTCAAATAAACATTCTGTTTTGTATGCTCGAATAGCTCATGTATCAACTAGGGCTGTCCGTATCTTCCATGTTAGGCGGGTTATTCTCAAGAGGAGTGGACTCCGCTCCTCACTCATGAGAAAATGGCTGGTCACCGGGATGCGCAGTCCCATGCTTTATGCAAACTAAATCAAAATAATTGCAAACAAAACTCCCCTGGTACTCTTGTTAGTTGGAGGCACTCGTTGTTTTGAGAAAGCCATGGATTGATGCTTGTTGGTGGAGGGGGAGTATAAACTTTACCATTCTGTTCAGGAACCGCCTATAATGTGTGTAGCATGGAAGATATCTCCATCTCTTGGTTGTTATGTTGACAATGAAAGTATACCGCTCAAAATATTATTCATCTCTATTTTAAAACCGAGCTCTAGCACCTCTACAAATCCCTGCTTCCCTCTGCGAAGGGCCTATCTATTTACTTTTATGTTGAGTCATCCTCCTCTTATTAAAAAGCACACGCTGGAGAGCACCTCTGTCATTTGCATTCATTACTGATTAATTTACATTGAGTATGACTTGACTGGATCTCTTTTACCATGAATTACAATGTTTAGTCAGTCCTTGATCTTTAAAGGTGCTCTGCATTTATGTTTTGCGGTCTCAGAAAGGGCTAGTGACATACCATCTTGTTATATCATATTATGATTGTTTTGAGGAAGTGTTGTCATCCGAGATTTATTATTATTGCTCGCTAGTTGATTATGCCATTGATCTGAGTAAACATGAGACCTATGCGTTATTGTGAATATGGTTAGTCTATAATCTTTGCTGAAAACATGAATGCTGGCTTTACATATTTACAACAACAAGAGCAAATAGAGTTTGTAAAAGTTTTTCTTTATCACTTTCAGTTTATCAACTGAATTGCTTGAGGACAAGCAAAGGTTTATGCTTGGGGTAGTTTGTAGCGACCGGACCTCAAATAGTCTGATCTCTGTGCTCCGGTGTCATCCCTAGATCAGTAATGCTGACACCACAAAGTACTCGGAGGATTTATAGCAGAGTAGAAATCACACACTTATTACATCGAGTGTCTCAAAAGAAAACTTATTACAATAAGTATGGCTTAAGGCCATCTAATGACGATAACAGCGGAAGGCTTGGAAGATAAGTGAGTCCATCAACTCCAACGGCATCACTGAGTATAGAACCATGACATAAAAACTCCTTAATTGTCGTCTGAAAAGTCTGCAACATTAATGTTGCAGCCCGAAAACGGGTCAGCACATGGAATATGCTGGCAAGGTAACACATAGAGAATAATGGAATGAAACAGCTATACTATATGCATATTTGGCTGGTGGAAAGCTCTATGGTTACAGTTTTGCGTAAAGCCAATTTTCCCCTACTTCAAAGGAATAGATTTAATTACTATCATGGTGGTTGTTAAACATTGAGAATGATTGACAGCATTCCCAATCCCAATTAAGCATCATCATTAAACATAACCCAACAAAATTAATTTAGAGTAACATGTTGAGATTCACATGAAAATCCAGGTACTAGATACTCAAGATGTCCATAACCGGGGACACGGCTAACCATGATTAGTTTATTACACTCTGCAGAGGTTTGCGCACTTTTCCCCACAAGACTCGATCGCCTCCGTTTGGTTTCTCGCACTACATGGTGTTTGAGAAGACGGATGACCGAGACATAGTCTTTCAGAAGCGCTAGCACCTTACGATCGGGTAGACCGTACCACCTACATCCCCTACATCTGCTAGTCTACCACTGTAAGAGTTCGCACAACTTAGTCAACTACTAGAGCCCATAATAGCTTGTGGCTGCACACGGAAGTTTCTAGTATGAATAGTCTTATGATCCCTTTGAGCCTGGGTGGCGGTCCAAAAGAAAACAGGCAAGTCCTGGAATACCCAGGTGCCTCAATCCACCCAGATGTGTGTTTAAGTTGCCACCTTAGATAAACCATTAATTAACAATCTCACATCTGTCATGGATTTCACTCACCCAATCCACGTCTACTAGCATAGCATGGCATAATAAGCAAATGTAGATGTAACTCCCAAAGGTTTGAAAATAAACTGGTAATAGGTACTACCTCATCTACTTCCCATCCCACAATTTAATTAGATACTAATCATGCAATGTGTGAGGATTGATCTAATGCAATAAAACTGGGTAGTAGAAAAGGTATGATCAAAGTGTTACTTGCCTTGTTGATGATCCGGGAAACCTAGCGATTCGAAGTAACAAGCGGCGCACTCCGGATACTCTATCGCAAACAAAAAAACAAGCATACAATAAGTACTCATCTAATGCACAGGTAAAACTCAAATAAGAGATCTAACCAGAAGGTTCAACTTAAGAACTCCGATTGGCAAAAAGAATCAAATCGAACGAAGCAACGAAAGTCAAACGGCGAAAGAAAACAACTTCGTTCTAGTAATCTGGATCTAGGGCAAATTTTACAGTAGCAAAATCTTGTTTAAGTTGGTTAAACGGATAGAGGGTTTCGAGACGAATCCCTAGGCGCTTGAATCGCCTGATTCCGATAAACGAGCAAAAGTTATACTAAAACGAAAATCGGATCAGGAATCGCGATCAGAAAAATCGCGGATTTAATCCGAGAAAAAGAAAAACGACGAACGCTCGCTAAAATAAATAAACCGGAAAACCAATCTATTTAAAAAAACCGAATCTAATACACCGGTGAAAATCGACGAAAACCGATCCGTTTTTTTTAAAAGACGGCAAGGAAAACGAGGCGGCGGCGAACCTCGGCGGCGGCGACGGCGTCGGCGGGGCGGCGCGGGGTGGCGGCTTGGTGGGGCGGCGGGGCTGGCTAGGGTTTGGCCCGGGGGGGGGGGGGGCTGGGCCGGCTTATATTGCCTAGTCGGGCCAGAGTCCTAGTCGGACACGGCCCGTTAGGCCGGTTCGATTTTTTTTATAATTCCGCTCGGAAGAAAAATAAAAAGAAATACTAAACGGACTCCAAAAATTCTGAAATAAATTTTCACGGGCTTCTAAAATCAAACCTCACAAGGTGAACATTTATTTGGGACCTAAATGCAATTTTGAAAAACACACTTTTTTCCTAAATTCTAATAAAACACCGAAAACTCCGTAATAAAATCCTATTTGATTTTATTATTAAATCCTCAATATTTCTTTATTTTGGGAAAGTCATTTTATTCCCTCTCTCATATTTTTGTAATAGAAATAATTGATGATGAAATAAATAAAATCAAACGATCCTATTCTCAAAATTTGAGAAAACTCAAATATGAAAATAACGAAATCCCCAACTCTCTCCGTGGGTCATTGAGTTGCGTAGAATTTCTAGGATCAACCAAAAATGCAAATAAAATATGATATGCATTGATGATCTAATGTATAACATTCCAAATTGAAAATTTGGGATGTTACAAACCTACCCCCCTTAAGATGAATCTCGCCCTCGAGATTCGGGTTGGCTAGAAAATAGGTGAGGGTGGTCCTTGAACAAATCTTCCTCTCGCTCCCAGGTGGCTTCATCCTCTGAGTGGTGGCTCCACTGAACTTCGCAAAACTTGATAACCTTGCTGCGAGTAACTCGGTTGGCAAACTCGAGAATCTTGACTGGCTTCTCCTCGTAGGTCAAATCGTTATCCAACTGAATAGTTTCCAAAGGCACTGTATCTCTCAACGGTATGTCAGCCATCTCCGCGTGACACTTCTTCAGCTGAGAAACGTGGAACACATCATGAACTCCTGACAATCATTCGGGCAATTCCAACTTGTAGGCCACTTCCCCCATACGTTCCAAAACTCGATATGGTCCTACAAATCGTGGTGCTAACTTCCCTTTAACTCCAAAACGCTTTGTTCCCCGAAGTGGAGATGCTCGAAGATAAGCTCTATCTCCAACTTCGTAAACTGTCTCCTTGCATTTAGAATCTGCATAACTTTTCTATCTAGACTGGGCTACCTTGAGCCTATTGTGAATCAACTTCACCTTCTGTTCAGACTCTTTAATCAAGTCAGGACCAAACAACTAACGGTCTCCAACTTCGTCCCATGACAACGGTGTCCTACACCTCCTTCCGTACAAGGCTTCGAAAGGGGCCATCTTTAAACTGGTTTGGTAACTGTTGTTGTAAGAGAACTCTGCATATGGCAAATTGTTGTCCCAACTAGATCCATAATCTAGCGCACAAGCTCTCAACATATCCTCCAAAATCTGATTTACCCTCTCGGTCTGTCCATCTGTCTGTGGATGAAAAGTTGTACCGAATTCTAGCCTGGTACCCAAAGTTTCGTGCAACTGCTTCCAGAACTTTGAGGTAAACTGGGTCCCTCTATCTGATACGATACTCCTTGGAACTCCATGCAGACATACGATCCTGGTCATGTATATCTTTGCCAACTTAGCACTGGTGTAAGTGGTCTTTACTGGGAAGAAATGAGCTACTTTCGTCAATCGATCAACTACAACCCAAATCGAGTCATAGCCTGAACGAGTCCTGGGCAATCCCATGATAAAATCCATGCCTAGCTTATCCCACTTCCATTTGGGTATCGGCAATGGTTGTAACAATCCTGCTGGCTTCTGATGCTCTGCCTTTACTCTCTAACATACATCATAAACTGCTACATACTCCGCAATATCCTTCTTCATTCCGGTCCACCAGAAAATATCCTTCAAACCCAAATACATCTTGGTGTTTCCTGGGTGAATCGAATATGGTGAGTCGTGTGCCTCTTACAAAATCAACTTCCTGATCTCCGGGTCATTGGGCATGTAAACACGGTCTTCAAACCATAGGGTGTCATGTTCATCCTCACGAAATCCTTTAGCTTTTCCTTTGCTCAGTTTCTCCTTTATAGTGGCAATCTCCTTGTCAGCTTTCTGAGCTTCTCTGATTCTATCCATCAAAGTTGACTAAATCTCCAATGCTGCTACATAGCCTCTCAGAACTATTTACAAACATAGTTCACGAAGATTTTCTGCTAACTCCTTGGGTATTTCTCCCATCATTAACGTATTGACATGGCTCTTATGGCTTAATGCGTCAGCTACTACATTAGCCTTTCCGGGGTGATAGTGCAATTTCATATCATAATCCTTGATAAGTTCCAACCTTCTCCTTTGTCTGAGATTCAACTCCTTCTGTGTGAAAATGTACTTCAAACTCTTATGATCCGTGTACACCTCACAATGATTTCCAATGAGGAAATGTCTCCATGTTTTCAATGCATGCACAATGGCTGCTAACTCCAAATCATGCGTAGCATAATTCAACTCATGGGGCTTCAGTTGTCTTGAGGTATATGAAACAACTCTCCCTTCCTGCATAAGCACTGCTCCAAGTCCTCGACGTGAAGCGTCACAATACACCTCATAATCCTTGGTCTGGTCTGGAAAAATCAACACTGGTGAGGTAACCAAATGTTTCTTCAACTCCTGGAAACTAGCCTCACACTCCTCTGTCCATATGAACTTGGTATCCTTCTTTAATAACTCTGTCATAGGCTTCGCAATCTTTGAGAAATTCTCAATAAGTCTCCGGTAGTATCCTGTGAGTCCAAGAAAACTCTAGATCTCTCCAACTGTTGTTGGGGCTTCCCACTTGGTCACGGTTTCAACTTTAGCGGGATCTACTGCTATACCTTCTCCAGATATAATATGTCCAAGGAATCCTACTTCCTTCAACCAAAACTCACATTTGCTGAACTTGGCATATAATTTATGTTCTCTGAGCTTTCCCAGTACCAAATGCAAATGATCCTTATGTTCCTCTTCATTCTTCGAATAAACCAGGATATCATCAATGAACACTACGACGAACTTATCCAAAAACTCCATAAACACTTTGTTCATCATGTTCATGAAATAGGCAGGTGCGTTAGTCAGACTAAATGACATAACGGTATACTCATACAACCCATATCTGGTAGTAAAAGCTGTCTTCGGAATATCCTATTCTCGAATCTTCAACTGGTGGTATCCTGATCGCAGATCGATCTTGGAAAATACCTAAGCTCCTTGCAATCGATCAAACAGATCGCTGATCATTGGTAATGGGTACTTGTTCTTGATCGTTACTTCATTCAATCCTCGATAATCAACAACCATCCTTAATGATCCATCCTTCTTCTACACTAGAAGTACTGGCGATCCCCAAGGTGAAGAACTTGGGCGAATATATCCCTTATCCAGTAACTCCTTAATCTGCTTCTTAATTTCCACCAAATCCTTTGCTGGCATCCTATATGGTCTCTTTGATATTGGCCCTGTGCCTAGCAATAGCTCAATCAAGAACTCAATATCTCTATCCGGTGGCATGCCTGGCAACTCCTCTAGAAACACTTCAGGGAAATCCTTCACTACTGGTACTTCCTCCTGCACAACTTCTGTTAAGCAATTTACTTGAGTCCTCTTTGGCACATGCCGGGATACATACTTGATCCTTCTCCCTTCTGGGGTGGTAAGCAAAATTGACTTACTAGCACATTCAATATTCCCTTCATACTTTGACAACCAATCCATGCCTAATATCACATCCAATCCTTGGGATTCCAATACTATTAGGTCTGAGGGAAAAACATAGTTACCAATCCTTAATGGTAACCGATCACACCATAGACTAGCCACATACTCTGCTCCGGGAGAGGTTACTAACATGGGTGACCTAAGGGCTTGGGTTGGTAGGTTATACTTATCCACAAATCCCCTTGAGATGTATGAATGCGATGCACCAGTATCAAAAAGAACTAGTGCAGTAAATGACTTAACCAAAAACTTACCTATTACTGCATCGGGCTAAGCTTCAACCTCCTCCACGCTAACGTTGTTCACCTGTCCCCTGTTGAAAGGGTTCGACTTCTTCCCAGAACTTCCATTGCCATTTTGGCCTTCAGGACATTCATTGGCATAATGTCCGGTCTTCTGACACTTAAAACAAGTGACTTGGCTTAGGTCCTTCTTGGCTGGGGTTGATGGGTTGGTGCGGTTTTGGCCGTTGCTTCCTCCATTGCCATTACCATTTTTGGTGCCATTCTGATTGTGCGAGCTACCTCCTCCATGGGTATGCTGAAAATGTCCTCCCGGTCTAGAGGTAAAACGTGGCTTCTGCTGAGCTCCTGAATTGTACTTTCCTTGTCCATACTTCCTCTTGCGATTCTCAATCTGCTGCTGCTTCCCTTCAATCATAAGAGCACGATCTACCAACTCCTGGTAGTTGTTGAAGGTGGCTACCATCAACTGCATGCTCAACTCATCATTCAGTCCTTCCAGAAACTTCTCCTGCTTAGCTGCATCCATAGCGACGTCATCTGGGGCATAACGTGCTAACTTACTAAATTCCTCCACATACCGGCCAACTGTCCGTCCTCCTTGGCGCAAGTTATGAAACTCACGCTTCTTCATGGCCATAGCTCCTGCTAAAACATGGGCAGTACGGAAAGCCTGCTGAAACTGGTCCCATGTGACAGTGTCGACTGGGAAAGTGGCGGTGAAATTCTCCCACCATGATGCTGCGGGTCCTTCTAACTGATGTGCGGCAAACTTCACCTTCTCCGCATCTGTCCATCCTACTGTGGTCAACTCCCTAGCTGTCTTTCGGAGCCAATCATCTGCTACTATCGGCTCAGTGCTACTGGAAAACATCAATGGATTCAGCCTAAGAAAACGGGCTAAGTGGTCAACAGGTGGTGGTGGTGGTGGTGGGTTGTTGTTGTTGTTCCCCTGATTCCGATTTTGGACTAGCAACTGCATCAATGTGTTCTGCTGCTGGATCAACCGGGTGAGCTCCGGTGGGAAAGCAAATCCGGGGTCACGTCTCGGAGGCATCTGTGGGTTTAGAAAAGATGAGATATAAGAATAGAGGGGGTCTAAAGAGAAAACACTACCCATATGCACATGAGGCAAAAGCAAACCATTCATTTCAATCAATCAAACAAGGGCATACAATCGATCTAACTATCGCAAAAGTGCTCGGACTACTATATTTACATGGTGGACTACTACTACTGATGAGGTGGTCTACTAGAAATATTCTTCGGTTGCAGACTCCATGATATCTGCTCCAGCTTCATCAACATAGTCATCATCGCTACTATCTGGTTCCGAGTCGGTGCCGTCGGTGATGATGTAGTCTTCCGGGCTAATCTCCTGGGGTTCTTCGTCTTCATCTACTGGCGTAGGGCCTCCCATAAATATTCCAATCTTCTTGATCAGGTCGTTATTTTTCTCCACCAATACTTCAATTTCTTCTTCATAATCTTCACGTGTAGCCTTGAGTTCTTCCTCCAGTTCCTTGATTCTAGTCTTAGCCTTCTTCAGATCTATCATGTCGGCACACATCTGGTTCTCCTGTCGTCGAATGTGCTGGTTTAACTCCTGGATAAAAGCTGCAATTGATCTATCCTTCCTGGTGCTGATCATCTCCCAGTGTTCATCTCGACGCCCACAAATCTGGTAGATAGTATCCTTGAGATCCTTGCGGTAGACTTCTCCAATGCGTCCCATGGCGATGTGAGCTGCCATGCTCTTTCCTAGATTCCAAGTTGGTGCATCAAAAGAAAACTCTATGGGCTCAGTGACTGGCATGAACGTCCTTCCTGGAACTTGAACTTGAATCATCCAGCGCTCTTCTTCAGGTAAAGTGGCGTTGTAGGTTCCCGTGAAGCTTGGTACTCCTATGTTCAGGTATCTAGTGACTTCCTTCAAGTGTCGTCCAAAGGGTGTATCTTCATCCAGTTGTGTGAATTTGTTCCTTGCATCCGCCATCCTAAAGAGTAGAAAAGATGAGAAGTCAGAAAAGAAGAGAGTGAATAGTGATCTAGGTCTTTTCGCTTAGTGGTCGTGTCCTACAGTCAGCGTGTGCTCTGATACCATCTCTGTAGCGACCATACCTCAAACAGTCTGATCTCTGTGCTCCGGTGTCATCCCTGGATCAGTAATGCTGACACCACACAGTACTGGGAGGATTTATAGCAGAGTAGTAATCACACACTTATTACATCGAGTGTCTCAAAAGAGAACTTATTACAATAAGTATGGCTTAAGGCCATCTAATGACGATAACATCGGAAGCCTTGGAAGATAAGTGAGTCCATCAACTCCAACGGCATCACTGAGTATAGAACCACGACATAAAAACTCCTTAATCATCGTCTGAAAAGTCTGCAACATTAACGTTGCAGCCCGAAAACGGGTCAGCACATGGAATATGCTGGCTGGTGGAAAGCTCTATGGTTATAGTTTTGCATAAAGCCAATTTTTCCCTACTTCAAAGGAATAGATTTAATTACTATCATGGTGGTTGTTAAACATTGAGAATGATTGACAGCATTCCCAATCCCAATTAAGCATCATCATTAAACATAACCCAACAAAATTAATTTAGAGTAACATGTTGAGATTCACATGAAAATCCAGGTACTAGATACTCAAGATGTCCATAACCGGGGACACGGCTAACCATGATTAGTTTATTACACTCTGCAGAGGTTTGCGCACTTTTCCCCGCAAGACTCGATCGCCTCCGTTTGATTTCTCGCACTACATGGTGTTTGAGAAGACGGATGACCGAGACATAGTCTTTCAGAAGCGCTAGCACCTTACGATTGGGTAGACCGTACCACCTACATCCCCTACATCTGCTAGTCTACCACTGTAAGAGTTCGCACAACTTAGTCAACTATGCTAGAGCCCATAATAGCTTGTGGCTGCACACGGAAGTTTCTAGTATGAATAGTCTTATGATCCCTTTGAGCTTGGGTGGCGGTCCAAAAGAAAACAAGCAAGTCCTGGAATATCCAAGTGCCTCAATCCACCCAGATGTTTGTTTAAGTTTCCACCTTAGATAAACCATTAATTAACAATCTCACATCTGTCATGGATTTCACTCACCCAATCCACGTCTACTAGCATAGCATGGCATAATAAGCAAACGTAGATGTAACTCCCAAAGGTTTGAAAATAAACTGGTAATAGGTACTACCTCATCTACTTCCCATCCCACAATTTAATTAGATCCTAATCATGCAATGTGTGAGGATTGATCTAATGCAATAAAACTGGGTAGTAGAAAAGGTATGATCAAAGTGTTACTTGCCTTGCTGATGATCCGGGAAACCTAGCGATTCGAAGTAACAAGCGGCGCACTCCGGATACTCTATCGCAAACAAACAAACGAGCATACAATAAGTACTCATCTAATGCACAGGTAAAACTCAAATAAGAGATCTAACCAGAAGGTTCAACTTAAGAACTCCGGTTGGCAAAAAGAATCAAATCGAACGAAGCAACGAAAGTCAAACGGCGAAAGAAAACAACTTCATTCTAGTAATCTGGATCTAGGGCAAATTTTACAGTACCAAAATCTTGTTCAAGTTGGTTAAACGGATAGAGGGTTTCGAGACGAATCCCTAGGCGCTTGAATCGCCTGATTCCGATAAACAAGCGAAAAGTTATACTAAAACAAAAATCGGATCAGGAATCGCGATCAGAAAAATCGCGGATTTAATCCGAGAAAAAGAAAAACGACAAACACTCGCTAAAATAAATAAACCGGAAAACCGATCTATTTAAAAAAACCCGAATCTAATAAACCAACGAAAACCGACAAAAACCGATCGGTTTTTTTAAAAGACGGCACAGAAAACGAGGCGGCGACGAACCTCGGCGGCGGCGGCGGCGTCCGGCGGGCGGCGCGGCGGCGGCGTCGGCGGGGCGGCGCGGGGGTGGCGGCGCGGGGGTGGCGGTGGGGCGGCGGGGCTGGCTAGGGTTTGGCCCGGGGGGGGCTGGGCCGGCTTATATTGCCTAGTCGGGCCAGAGTCCTAGTCGGACACGGCCCGTTAGGTCGGTTCGATTTTTTTATTATTTATAATTCCGCTCGGAAGAAAAAATAAAAAATAAATACTAAACGGACTCCAAAAATTCCGAAATAAATTTTCACGGGCTTCTAAAATCAAGCCTCACAAGGTGAACATTTATTTGGGACCTAAATGCAATTTTTAAAAACGCACTTTTTTCCTAAATTCAAATAAAACACCGAAAACTCCGGAATAAAATCCTATTTGATTTTTTATTATTAAATCCTCAATATTTCTTTATTTTGGGAAAGTAATTTTATTCCCTCTCTCATATTTTTGTAATAGAAATAATTGATGATAAAATAAATAAAATCAAATGATCCTATTCTCAAAATTTGAGAAAACTCAAATATGAAAATAACGAAATCCCCAACTCTCTCCGTGGGTCATTGAGTTGCGTAGAATTTCTAGGATCAACCAAAAATGCAAATAAAATATGATATGCATTGATGATCTAATGGATAACATTCCAAATTCAAAATTTGGGATGTTACATAGTTGATACGTCTCTGTTGTATCTACTTTTGCAAACACTTTTGCCCTTGTTTTGGACTCTAACTTGCATGACTTGAATGGAACTAACCCGGACTGACGCTGTTTTCAGCAGAATTGCCATGGTGTTATTTATGTGCAGAAACAAAAGTTCTCGGAATGACCTAAAACTTTACGGAGACTATTTTTGGAAATAATAAAAAATCCTGGCAAAAGATCATGGCCAGGGGGCCCACACCCTAGCCATGAGGGTGGGGGGCGCGCGCCCCTACCTCGTGGGCCCCCTGGAGCTCCTCCGACCTCAACTCCAACTCTATATATTCACTTTCGGGGAGAAAAAATTTAGAGAGAAGGATTCATCGCGTTTTACGATACGGAGCCGCCGCCAAGCCCTAAAACCTCTCGGGAGGGCTGATCCGGAGTCCGTTCGGGGTTTCGGAGAGGGGAATCCATTGTCGTCATCATCATCAACCATCCTCCATCACCAATTTCATGATGCTCACCGCCGTGCGTGAGTAATTCCATCATAGGCTTGCTGGACGGTGATGGGTTGGATGAGATTTATCATGTAATCGAGTTAGTTTTGTTAGGGTTTGATCCCTAGTATCCACTATGTTCTGAGATTGATGTTGCTATGACTTTGCTATGCTTAATGCTTGTCACTAGGGCTCGAGTGCCATGATTTCAGATCTGAACCTATTATGTTTTCCTGAATATATGTGAGTTCTTGATCCTATCTTGCAAGTCTATAGTCACCTACTATGTGTTATGATCCGGCAACCCCGAAGTGACAATAATCGGGACCACTCCCGGTGATGACCGTAGTTTGAGGAGTTCATGTATTCACTATGGGTTAATGCTTTGTTCCGGTACTCTATTAAAAGGAGGCCTTAATATCCCTTAGTTTCTGCTAGGACCCTGCCGCCACGGGAGGGTTGGACAAAAGATGTCATGCAAGTTCTTTTCCATAAGCACGTATGACTATATTTGGAATACATGCCTACATTACATTGATGAATCAGAGCTAGTTCTGTGTCACCCTAGGTTATGACTGTTACATGATGAACTGCATCTGGCATAATTCTCTATCACCGATCCATTGCCTACGAGCTTTCCATATATTGTTCTCCGCTTATTTACTTTTCCGTTGCTATTGTTACAATCACTACAAAATACCAAAAACATTACTTTTGTTATCATTACCTTTTGCTACCGTTACCACTACTATCATATTACTTTGCTACTAAATACTTTGCTGCAGATATTAAGTTTCCAGGTGTGGTTAAATTGACAACTCAGCTGCTAATACTTGAGAATATTCTTTGGTTCCCCTTGTGTCGAATCAATAAATTTGGGTTGAATACTCTACTCTTGAAAACTGTTGCGATCCCCTATACTTGTGGGTTATCAAAGGGCGCTTCGGTCGATGCCCCGAGCATGGTGACCGGGGCTATGGCTGAGGAGGAGGACGTGGTGGCGGATGCTGGGACGACCGTGGCCCACGCCAGGAGTGGTGTGATCGGCCTCGCGAGGGCACCTGGAGGGATCAGCCTCGTGAGGATCATCCTCAAGGCAACGCCGGGCTCCCTCCGCTGCCACCACCGCCAAGAAGGAATGACGAACACCATCAGGACGAGGGGGCTGGGGGCTTCTAGGAACCACGTGCTATCGCCTGCATCTTGGGCGGAGCCCAGGCCCCAGCCTCGCAGCGTATCTTCAAGCAGTTTGCTCGTGAAGTGAATGCGGTCCTCCCCAAGCTCGAAGCCACGCGCCCGCTCAGATGGTCCCAGTGCCCCATTACGTTCAACTCGGCAGACCAGCTCAAGTGCGCAGCTACCGTTGGCACCCTCCCGATGCTCTGCTCCCCAGTCATCAGCAACGTGCAAGTTACCAAGACCCTCATCGACGGTGGCGCAGGGCCCAACATCTTGCCCGTCGACACGTTCGACAGCCTCCAAGTGCCGTATGACCAGCTTCAACCCACCATGCCTTTCTCAGGGGTGACCGACGGTTCCACCACACCGATAGGGCAGGTCCACCTCCCTGTCACCTTCGGCGAATGCAAGAACTACCGCACGGAGCTCATCGACTTTGACGTCGCACACATCCGTCCGCCGTACAACGCCATCCTCGGGTATCCAGCCCTGGCCAAGTTCATGGCAGTGACCCATCACGACTACTATGTCCTCAAGATGCCGGGAAGCAGCGGGATCATTACGATCCCATGTGAAGAGAAAGATGCGGTGTGTTCCCTCGAGCGTGCCTTCCAAGCTGCAGCAATCGACGACCCCGACAGCAAGGGCGAGGGCCCTCCTGAGGCCATCCCCAAGAATAAGAAGCAGTTGTGACACGCAGGACCTTAGGAGGGTGACGCCACGACTAGAGTCTCGTTAGGATCAGCGCCCGCTCCAGGGGCGTCTCCTTCCATCGCATAGCAAGGCGCACCCGGCGCCCTTCTTGGGCAGGGCTCGGGGGCTTTCTTCTGGAAGGCCTCACACTTTACCCACATCACGAGGGAGGCACTTGGGCACCACTTGGAGGCGTGCTTCGCGACACGTTTCCCTCAGGAGGGCACATGGCAAGGATCGCCCACCGTTCAGGAGTTTATCACCAAGACCACCCAGGAGTTGCAAGACACAAGGGCCATGCGCGGCGACCGCCGCTCACGAGATGCAGCTTCCCATCCAGGCGAGGATGCCGAGCTGCGTGTTTGCATCGATGTTCCAGGGCTCAACAGAGCCGCTTCTCAGGAGCTTTTCTGGCCTTAGCGTGTGGGACGCTGCGAGGGCCCACTGCACAGCTACATTCGCATGCCCTTTGGCATGCCAAGTGTATCGTCCGCCTACCAACACAACTTGCGGCGCATCCTAGCGGATCAGGAAGCCAGGTACCACGCCGTCCTGATGGAGATGGAGATGGTCCTCGAGGAACCGCCTGAGCCCCCAGAGCCTCTCGAGGCTCAGAGCTCCAGAGGCTCACGAGGAGCAACCCCTTCACCGTACACCTTCAGCTGCTTCAACTCTCCTTCATCAACATGACCAGGTGACATCTTTCCAAGTCATTCAACTGGGAGCACCCCTTGGGTTGCATCATTCCCAGGCCGCGTGGGTCCGTCCCTGTGGCATGTATCCCTTTTCTTATGTCTTTAGCTTACCTTGTAGGGGGCGCCCCTCGGGGTGCATCATCCCCAAGTCGCTCGGGCCTGACCCAGTGGCACGTATCTCTCATGCACTTGCTTAAGCCTGCTACTCTCATGTTCGATCTATCTATGATTACTACCTACTCAATCGTCGCCTCCCACAGGGCCTCAGCACGCTGGCACGACGCTGGTGCATGGGTCCGTCCCTACCACATCGATAAACCTGAGCGGTCGAGCTCTGGCTCGTGGCACGCCCCGCGCACGTCACCTCACCAGGCCCTCAGTGCCTTCACCCCCTCGCGGAGCAACCAGCGACAGGCTGGCAACCATAATGGCAGATCGTGTTCTTCCTTGTGCTAGCTTGCAGGGATCTCACGAGGATGGCACTAGGCGGCACCGCGAGCTCCCACCTCTTCCAAGTAATCCGCTTGCACGCTAAAAAGGGGGGCTCCTGAGCATCACGACTTGGGAGCTCTTGCTGGCTCTCCAGCCCCCACCCCTGGCCTTGACCACGGCACGCGACCTGGCATACCAGTGGCGGCTGAGCTCGCTCGAGGGCCGGGACCTAAGGACATAGAGCACAAAGGAGAGCATTAAAGGGGGAGGAATCGTATGAGCCTGTCCTAGCTACGCTGCGGATGATCGCGCACCGGTTTGGCGCATTGATACGTCTCCAACGTATCTACAATTTTTGATTGCTCCATGCTATATTATCTACGGTTTTGGACATTATTGGGCTTTATTATCCTC
Source organism: Triticum aestivum (assembly GCF_018294505.1). Taxonomy (NCBI): domain Eukaryota; kingdom Viridiplantae; phylum Streptophyta; class Magnoliopsida; order Poales; family Poaceae; genus Triticum; species Triticum aestivum. Next base: position 201,337,641 of record NC_057797.1, read on the forward strand.
TTTTATATTATTTTTGGGACTCACCTATTAACCGGAGGCCCAGCCTAGAATTGCTGTTTTTTTGCCTGTTTTAGCGTTTTGAAGAAAAGGAATATCAAACGGAGTCCAAACGGAATGAAACCTTCGGGAACGTGATTTTCTCACCGAATACAACTCAGGAGACTTGGACCCTACATCAAGCCAATTAACAGGAGGCCACGAGGTAGGGAGGCGCGCCTGCCCTGCCAGGCGCGCCCTCCACCCTCGTGGGCCCCTATTGCTCCACTGACGCACTTCTTCCTCATATATATATATATCCACATACCCCCAAATGATCAGATACGGAGCCAAAAACCTAATTCCACCGCCACAACTTTCTGTATCCATGAGATCCCATCTTGGGGCCTGTTCCGGAGCTCCGTTGGAGGGGGCATCGATCACGGAGGGCTTCTACATCATCATCCAAGCCCCTCCGATGAAGTGTGAGTAGTTTACTTCAGACCTACGGGTCCATAGTTAGTAGCTAGATGACTTCTTCTCTCTTTTTGGATCTCAATACAATGTTCTCCCCCTCTCTCGTGGAGATCTGTTCGATGTAATCTTCTTTTTGCGGTGTGTTTGTTGAGACCGATGAATTGTGGGTTTATGATCCAGTCTATCTATGAATAATATTTGAATCTTCTCTGAATTCTTTTATGTATGATTGGTTATCTTTGCAAGTCTCTTCGAATTATCAGTTTGGTTTGGCCTACTAGATTGGTTTTTCTTGCCATGGGAGAAGTGCTTAGCATTGGGGTCGATCTTGCGGTGTCCTTTCCCAGTGACAGAAGGGGCAACAAGGCATGTATTGTATTGTTGCCATCGAGGATAACAAGATGGTTTTTTTATCATATTGCATGAAACTATCCCTCTACATCATGTCATCTTGCTTAAGGCGTTACTCTGTTTTTAACTTAATACTCTAGATGCATGCTGGATAGCGGTCGATGAGTGGAGTAATAGTAGTAGATGCAGGCAGGAGTCGGTCTACTTGTCTCGAACGTGATGCCTATATACATGATCATACCTAGATATTCTCATAACTATGCTCAATTCTGTCAATTGCTCAACAGTAATTTGTTCACCCACCATAGAATACTTATGCTCTTGAGAGAAGCCACTAGTGAAACCTATGGCCCCCGGGTCTCTTTCTCATCATATCAATCTCCATCACTTTATTATTGCTTTGCTTTTTTACTTTGCCTTTTACTTTTCACTTTGCATCTCTATACCAAAAATACCAAAAATATTATTTATCATCTTTTTCAGATCTCACTTTCGTAAGTGACCGTGAAGGGATTGACAACCCCTAAGCGCGTTGGTTGCGTTGAGCTATTGTTTTTGTGTAGGTACAAGGGGCTCGCGCGTAGCCTCCTACTGGATTGATACCTTGGTTCTCAAAAACTGAGGGAAATACTTACGCTACTTTGCTACATCATACTCCCCTCTTCGGGGAAATCCAACGCAGTGGTCAAGAGGTAACAAGAAGAATTCTGGCACTGTTGTCGGGGAGGTTCGCGCTTGTCAAGATTTGACTCCCGACAACGAGCCATTTATGGCGCCGTTGTCGTGGAGTCTGCGCAAAAGTCAACATACCAAGTACCCATCACAATCCCTATCTCACGTATTACATTATTTGCCATTTGCCTCTCGTTTTCCTCTCCCCCACTTCACCCTTGCCGTTTTATTCGCCCTCTCTCTCTCTATCCCCCCTCTCTTTCTCTATTTGCCTCTTTTTGCCTGTTTCTTGTTTGCTCATATGGTTGGAATAGTCGTTTATTTATTACTAAACAGAGAACCTAAGATTTATGGATCCTCATCCGCTTGCTAATCTTTTTAAGAGATCCAGTTATGTTGAACCAATTGCTAGTGAGTTTTGTGCACTAGATTATCTTTATGAAGTTTTGCTTGAAATTCGTGAATCTGAAAATTGCGATGAAGTATTTTATGAAGTGATTCACGATAGATCTTTGAATAAAAAGCATGATTGCAATGATGTTATTATAAATTCTATTAATGTCAATTGTGCTAATAATATGCAAAACCCTAAGCTTGGGGATGCTAATTTTTCTATGTCCTCTACTTGTTGCAACGATCATGATTGGGGTAATTCTTCTTTGGATCTTGAAAATTTATTTAAGCCCCATGATGAATATGAGATTGATTATAATGTTTGCAATATTATTGAAAGTGGGTTTGGAATAATGTCAACTTTAGATCCCACATTTTTGGAGGATTTTCAATCTTATGAAGTTTTTGATAAAAGTGCGTTTGGGAAGGTCATGACTTTAGTTAATGTTAATCCCACTATTTCGGAAAAGTGCCAACTTTGCATGCATGTGGATCATGTTGAGAATATTTTATGTGATAGCTATATTGTTGAATTTTCTTATGATCCTACATGTAATTACTATGAGAGAGGAAAATATGGTTGTAGAAATTTTCATGTTACTAAATTACCTCTCGTTATGTTGAGATTGCTATTGTTTCTTTCCTCTTCCTTGCATATGCTAGTTTTTGCTTGCCTTGATAATTTGTTTTCCTATAAGATGCCTATGCATAGGAAGTATGTTAGACTTAGATGTGTTTGTCACATGCTTTATGATGCTCCTTTTGTGTTTCAATTCTTGTCTTTCATGCGAGCAACATTAAAATTATCAATGTCTAGCTATAAGGCTTTAAAGAAAAGCGCTTGTTGGGAGACAACCCAATATTTTTTCCTTGCTGTTATTCAATAAATAAATTATTTAGCCTCTGTTTTGGTTGTGTTTTTTGTGTTTAATTAGTGTTTGTGCCAAGTAGAACCGCTGGGAAGACTTGGGGAAAGTCTTGTTGAATTTGCTGTAAAAAACAGAAACTTTAGCGCTCACGAGAACTGCTGTTATTTTTATTTGGAGAGTTCTATTTAGTTAATTATTTTTTCAGATGATTAATAGATAAATTCCTCACGTCCAGCAATTTATTTTAGAATTTTTGGGGTTCCAGATCTTGCGCTAGCTACAGATTACTACAGATTGTTCTGTTTTTGACAGATTCTGTTTTTCGTGTGTTGTTTGCTTATTTTGATGAATCTATGGCTAGTAAAATAGTTTATGAACTATAGAGAAGTTAAACACAGTAGTTTTAACACCAATATAAATAAATAATGAGTTCATTACAGTACCTTGAAGTGGTCTTTTGTTTTCTTTCGCTAACGGAGCTCACGAGATTTTCTACTTTGAGTTTTGTGTTGTGAAGTTTTCAAGTTTTGGGTAAAGATTTGATGGATTATGGAACAAGGAGTGGCAAGAGCCTAAGCTTGGGTATTCCCATGGCACCCCCAAGATAATCTAAGGACACCTAAAAGCCAAAGCTTGGGGATGCCCCGGAAGGCATCCCCTCTTTCGTCTACTTCTATCGGTAACTTTACTTGGAGCTATATTTTTATTCACCACATGATATGTGTTTTGCTTGGAGCATCTTTTATGATTTGAGTCTTTGCTTATTATTTTACCACAATCATCCTTGATGTACACACCTTTTGAGAGAGCCATACATAATTTGGAATTTTATAGAATACTCTATGTGCTGCACTTATATCTTTTGAGTTATATAATTTTGCTCTAGTGCTTCACTTATATCTTTCAGAGCACGGTGGTGGATTTGTTTTATAGAAACTATTGATCTCTCATGCTTCACTTAGATTATTTTTAGAGTCTTAATAGGATGGTAATTTGCTTAATAATAAATATGCTTGGTATTCAAGATTTGTAAAACTTTCTTTTGAGTGCGCTGAATACTAAGAAAAAAATTGATGCTTGATAATTGTTTGGAGATATGAGGATGGTGATATTAGAGTCATGCTAGTTGAGTAGTTGTGAATTTGAGAAATGCTTGTGTTAAAGTTTGTGATTTCCATAGCATGCACGTATGGTGAACCGTTATGTGATGAAGTCGGAGCATGATTTATTTATTGATTGTCTTCCTTATGAGTGGCGGTCGGGGACGAGAGCTGGTCTTTTCCTACCAATCTATCCCCCTAGGAGCATACGCGTAATACTTTGCTTTGATAACTTCTAGATTTTTGCAATAAGTATATGAGTTCTTTATGACTAATGTTGAGTCCATGGATTATACACATTCCTTCCTTCCACCATTGCTAGCCTCTCTAATACCATGCACTTTTCGCCGGTATCATACACCCACCAAATACCTTCCTCAAAACAGCCACCATACCTACCTATCATGCCATTTCCATAGCCATTCCGAGATATATTGCCATGCAATTTTCCACCATTCTGTTTATTACGACACGCTCCATCATTGTCATATTGCTAGCATGATCATGTAGTTGACATAGTATTTGTGGCAAAGCCACCGTTCATAATTCTTTCATACATGTCACTCTTGATTCATTGCATATCCCGGTACACCGCCGGAGGCATTCATATAGAGTCATATTTTGTTCTAAGTATTGAGTTGTAAGAAAAATAAAAAGTGTGATGATCACCATTTTTAGAGCATTGTCCCAAGTGAGGAAAGGATGGTGGAGACTATGATTCCCCCACAAGTCGGGATGAGACTCCGGACGAAAAAAGAGGCCATAAAAAAAGAGAAGGCCCAAAAAATGAGAGAAAAAGAGACAACGGACAATGTTACTATCCTTTTACCACACATGTGCTTCAAAGTAGCACCATGATCTTCATGATAGAGAGTCTCTCATTCTGTCACTTTCATATACTAGTGGGAATTTCTCATTATAGAACTTGGCTTGTATATTCCAATGATGGGCTTCCTCAAAATGCCCTAGGTCTTCGTGAGCAAGTGAGTTGGATGCACACCCACTTAGTTTCTTTTGTTGAGCTTTCATATACTTATAGCTCTAGTGCATCCATTGCATGGCTATCCGTACTTACTCACATTGATATCTATTGATGGGAATCTTCATAGCCCGTTGATACGCCTAGTTGATGTGAGACTATCTTCTCCTTTTTGTCTTCTCCACAACCACCATTCTATTCCACCTATAGTGCTATGTCCATGGCTCACGCTCATGTATTGCGTGAAGATTGAAATTTTTTGAGAACATCAAAAGTATGAAACAATTGCTTGGCTTGTCATCGGGGTTGTGCATGATTTAAATACTTTGTGTGGTGAAGATAGAGCATAGCCGGACTATATGATTTTGTAGGGATAGCTTTCTTTGGCCATGTTATTTTGAGAAGACATAATTGCTTTGTTAGTATGCTTGAAGTATTATTATTTTATGTCAATATGAACTTTTGTTTTGAATCTTTTGAATCTGAATATTCATACCACAATTAAGAAGATTTACATTGAAATTATGCCAAGTAGCACTCTGCATCAAAAATTCTATTTTTATCATTTACCTACTCGAGGACGAGCAGGAATTAAGCTTGGGGATGCTTGATACGTCTCCAACGTATCAATAATTTTTGATTGCTCCATGCTATATTATCTACTGTTTTGGACATTATTGGGCTTTATTATCCACTTTTATATTATTTTGGGGACTAACCTATTAACCGGAGGCCTAGCCCATAATTGTTGTTTTTTGCGTGTTTTATGGTTTCGAAGAAAAGGAATATCAAATAGAGTCCAAACGGAATGAAACCTCCGGGAACGTGATTTTCTCACTGAATACAACTCAGGAGACTTGGACCCTACGTCAAACCAATTAACAGGAGGCCACGAGGTACGGGGGCGCGCCTGCCCCCCCCCCCCCAGGTGCGCCCTCCACCCTCGTGGGCCCCCTGTTGATCCATCGACGTACTTCTTCCTCCTATATATATCCACGTACCCCCAAACGATCAGATACGGAGCCAAAAACCTAATTCCACCGCCGCAACTTTCTATATCCACGAGATCCCATCTTGGGGCCTATTTCGGATCTCCGCCGGAGGGGGCATCGATCATGGTGGGCTTCTACATCATCATCCAAGCCCCTCCGACGAAGTGTGAGTAGTTTACTTCAGACCTACGGGTCCATAGTTAGTAGCTAGATGGCTTCTTCTCTCTTTTTGGATCTCAATACAATGTTCTCCCCCTCTTTTGTGGAGATCTATTCGATGTAATCTTCTTTTTGCGGTGTGTTTGTTGAGACCGATGAATTGTGGGTTTATGATCAAGTCTATCTATGAATAAATTTGAATCTTCTCTGAATTTTTTATGTATGATTGGTTATCTTTGCAAGTCTCTTCAAATTATCAGTTTGGTTTGGCCTACTAGATTGGTTTTTCTTGCCATGGGAGAAGTTCTTAGCTTTGGGTTCGATCTTGCGGTGTCCTTTCCCAGTGACAGAAGGGGCAGCAAGGCACATATTGTATTGTTGCCATCGAGGATAACAAGATGGTTTTTTTATCATATTGGATGAAACTATCCCTCTACATCATGTCATCTTGCTTAAGGCGTTACTCTGTTTTTAACTTAATACTCTAGATGCATGCTTGATAGTGGTCGATGAGTGGAGTAATAGTAGTAGATGCAGGCAGGACTCGGTCTGCCTGTCTCGGACGTGATGCCTATATACATGATCATACCTAGATATTCTCATAACTATGCTCAATTCTGTAAATTGCTCAACAGTAATTTTTTCACCCACCGTAGAATACTTATGCTCTTGAGAGAAGCCACTAGTGAAACCTATGGCCCCCGGGTCTCTTTCTCATCATATCAACCTACATCACTTTATTATTGCTTTGCTTTTTTACTTTGCCTTTTACTTTTCACTTTGCATCTCTATACCAAAAATACCAAAAATATTATTTATCATCTTTTTCAGATCTCACTTTCGTAAGTGACCATGAAGGGATTGACAACCCCTAAGCGCGTTGGTTGCGTTGAGCTATTGTTTTTTGTGTAGGTACAAGGGACTCGCGCGTAGCCTCCTACTGGATTGATACCTTGGTTCGCAATAACCGAGGGAAATACTTACGCTACTTTGCTGCATCATCCTCTCCTCTTCGGGGAAATCTAACGCAATGCTCAAGAGGTAGCACGCATCACGAAGAATCGACCCCGGACCGCCAAGATAAGTCACGAGCTCAGATCAGCTAATCGTTGGGTTCTAGGGGACACGCTCGCCACAGCCCTATTGTGGTAACGTCGCCTCCCTTTCTTATCTTACCACAGCTTCTTGAGCGCTAAAGGGGACCCCCTGAGCATCACGCATCATAGGCTCTTACTGGACCTCGGGCCGCTCACCTCCTAGCCTTGACCACGTCACGTGACCTGGCATACCAGCGACGGCTGAAGCTTGCCTGGGGACCGGGACCTGTCAGCGTAGAGCAACAAGCTGTCGCGAGGTTGGAAAGGGAAGACCGAGCCTAAACAGGACCTGCGCTAACAAGGCTTCCTTAATTGGGATAACATCAACAAAGACATTGCAAACCCTTTACACGCCCCCACGGGGTACTTCTTGGTTCCTTGCAGGGAACAAAAGACGCGAACCTAGGAGAATCCTATCTACACACCCTTGCGGGCGACGCCATCATCAATAGTGGGCCACGGGAGGCTGGCGCCAACCCCATCCAGATCAGCGACGGCGGCGGCCGGACGTTGCGGCCTTGCTCCGGGCACGTAGCTGTCGTTGCTCGTCTCCGGAGTCTCGTAGAGCTCAGGAGAACTGCTGGACTCCCAAGAATCGCTGCTGCTGGAGCAGCCCCGAGCGGGGGGCGCCTCGTCCTGGCACTCTCCTTCGGGGCAGCACTCCAAGCGGCGACCCTCCGCGTCAAAGACCTTGAAGAACAGCATGGAGGCGTCGTCGTACTTGAAGTGGATCACGAGGACGCCCTCCGCACGGCAAACCCGCGTGACCTCGCCCCGCCGTGGGTCATGAAGATCTTGCCGGTGGCGACCGCTTCAACCTCTGCTCCGGTCGCTGGAGCGTCGCAGTCAGCATGCTGCAACCAGAGCTCGAGAGGCCCCCTCGGTGGCATCACGTCAGAGAGGAAGCGCGGGAAGCGGATCTAGGAGCTTGGGGGCATCGCCTCCCACAGCACGAGCTCGTGTGAGGAGTCCGCGGCGTGGACTCCAGGAGCGACGACACTCATCGCTGGGGCGCGGCGACCTTGGCCGCGGTGCGCGCGCTGATGCCCGTCTCTTCTTCCTCCCGAGCCCTCGGCTTGGGCGTGCAAGGGTAGTGGATACCCAGGAGGAGGTCGCTCGTACCAAGGCCTCGCCACCACTTGCATCTCCGCGGCGTCGCGGTGGTGGATCGACCTCTTCTTCGGCAGGAGCAGCGCCGGCACGTCGAGAGGAACCTTTCCCTTCTCTTAAGAAGAAAACCTACGGATCGGCGCCATTGAAGCTGCTGCGGGCAGTGGAGCGGAGGAAGAAGGAGCGAGTGGAATGGGAAGAGATGGGCGACGGGGGCTCTGCCCCCTCCCCATTTATAGCAAGAGAAGGCCAACCAGCACCCCCATGATCACATGTAATGATGGCTTCCCTTGCATGTCGCAGGGACTTGTCAAGTCGGGCAGTTGCCGAGGCAGCATGGGGAAGCGGAGACGCCCACGTCCAATCAACCGCCATGCGTCAATCGAGGCCGCAGGCTTTGGGGGCCCGCGGCGCTCTGTGCTTGACCCTTTGGCTTCGCCTCGAAGCCAAGCCCGAGCGCGCCTTGGCCTGGGGGGTACTGTCGGTGTCCTGGGAACGGGGGTCCCCAGACTTGCCTGCCTGCGGCCCACTGCGTGGCTGGGCTGGCAGGTCTTTACGGCCCATCTTCATCGACAAGGCATTCAAGACCCTCGCGAGGGGCCAAGCCTCGCGAGGCGAACGACGCAAGACCTCCTTAGGAGCGGCCTCGCCAGGAAGGCTCGCGAGGGGCGGAGAGATCAAGGCAAGGCAAACCTCGCGAGGTCCTCGTGACGTGAGCCATGACGATCGAGACCAGGCGGGCGCCAGCGCGCGCAGTGTCCTTGTTTCCTCTTTGGTGCCAAGGGGGCAAGCGCAGGCGCGGAGTACCGAGGCATCAAACAAGGGTTTCCATATTGGTGCAACGAGACCAAGACCAGAAGGACGGCAAGACGGAGGTCACCATGGAGCCCAGGACGACGTCACCACCAGAGCCTTTTGCAGGCGAAGACCACTTTTGTCAGGATAAGCTGTACTAGCTGTCCCCTTTCAAATTGGTCGTTGTTGGCTCCCTTCCCACTCAATATTTGGGGAGAGGACCAGGGCCTATATAAGTAGAACTAGCCACCACACTAGAGAGGGGGATCGGATCAACCTCATCACAAATTGAGAGCGGATCCAAGATCATCTCACCCACACAAGTTCATCAAGCACAAGAACACCTCGAGCTCAGGAGGCTGTTCTTCCCCTTGTACTGTTCATCATTAGCCCAAGAGGCAATCCACCACCACCACAATGGATTAGGGTATTACACCACAACGGTGGCCCGAACCAGTATAAATATTGTGTCTTTCTGTGTTGTGAGTTCGTTGAGTTCGTCTGCGAGATCTTAGAGAGCTAGGGCATGGATCGATAGGGAGAAAACCTTCGTGCGCACCCCAGTGTTCGAACCTCAAGGGTTTGCCGGAACCCGTGATCCAACAATTAGCAAAAGCTCAAAATCTCAAGACTCTACATTTTCATTTTAGTGATCCAAGATCACATTGAGTCTATAGGAAAAGCCAATACTATTAAAAGGGTATGAGGTGTTGCTTAATGGCTTGCTTGCTCAAAGTGCTTAGTGATATGCTCCAAAGCCCTCAACCACTTTCTCATTTCCACATATGTCCCAAACCAAAAGTCAAACTCGGCCCCACCGATTTGATCTATCCGGCGCCACCGAGTTCACTTGACATAGCCACTACCAGAAACCCTAATCAGTTCGGTCTCATCGATGGGATCTCGGTCTCACTGAGATGGGCTTGCAAACTCTCTATTACCTATTGCAACAATTTCGGTCTCACCGAGATATGCAATTGGTCCCACCCAGTTTGCTTGACCAACTCTCTGTTTTGCTTATTACCAAAATCGGTCCCACCAAGTTTGAGTAATCAGTCAAACCGAGTTGAGGTTTTACCCTAACCCTAGCACATTGGTCCCACCGAGTTGATCATATCGGTCCAACCAAAAATCCTAACATTCACATTTTGAACTAAATCGGTCTGACTGAGTTTCTTGATTCGGTTCCACCTAGTTTGGTAAATTGTGTGTAACGGCTAATTTTTGTGTGGAGGCTATATATACCCTTCCACCCACTCTTCATTCGTGGAGAGAGCCATGAGAATGTGCCTACAATTCCAACATACATTTTCTGAGAGAGAACCGCCTACTCATGTGTTGAGACCAAGATATTCCATTCCAACCACAAGAATCTTGATCTCTAGCCTTCCCCAAGTTGCTTTCCACTCAAATCATCTTTCCACCAAATCCAAATCTGTGAGAGAGAGTTGAGTGTTGGGGAGACTATCATTTGAAGCACAAGAGCAAGGTGTTCATCATCAACACACCATCTATTACCTTTTGGAGAGTGGTGTCTCCAAGATTTGTTAGGTGTCACTTGGGAGCCTCCGTCAAGATTGTGGAGTTGAACCAAGGAGTTTGTACGAGCAAGGAGATCGCCTACTTCGTGAAGATATACCCAAGTGAGGCAAGTCCTTCATGGGCGACAGCCGTGGTGGGATAGACAAGGTTGCTTCTTCGTGGACCCTTCGTGGGTGGAGCCCTCCGTGGACTCGCACATCTGTTACCCTTCGTGGGTTGAAGTCTCCATCAATGGCGATGTACGATAGCACCACCTATCAAAACCACGCCAAAAATCTCTGTGTCTACAATTGCGTTTGCACACTCCAATCCCATCCCTTTACTTTCTTGCAAGTTGCATGCTTTACTTTTCACTGCTCATATACTCTTGCCATGCTTGCTTGAAATGTATTGTAAATGTTTAAACTTGTGCAAAAACTCCACCTTAACTTAAAGAAATTAAAAACTGCTACTTTTCTTATTGAGGGTCTAATCACCCCCCCTCTAGACACCTCTTCTCGATCCTAGAATTGGTATCAGAGCATTGGTCTCCATTGCTTTGGTTTAATCACCATTGGAGGAAGATGGATCAGTCTACGTTGGGGGAGTCTTAGACGTAGAGTACCTATACTTGATGGAGAGTTCTTTCATGAGTGGAAAATTGAGATGCTTGAGATTTTCAATGAATAGCACTTGAACAAGTACGTTACTACTCCTTGTGCATGCCTTGTTGACCCCTTGCATCCTACTCTTGATGAGTCTATTGACATGATTTGTAATCTTAGAGCTGTCAATTTAATCACTAGAGGATTACCTAGAAACTTGATTGCTAGCTTGCCTGCTCTTGATTGTGCTTACACCATATGGAGATTCCTCGAGGAACGATTTCCAAATTATTCCTTGCAAAACTTAGATGAGATTCTTCATAAGTCTATTGCTTTGAGTAAGATGAATTACAATGATCCTAAGTTTGGTGATTGTCTATTTGAGCTTACTAACTAATATGTCTCTGTCGTATCTACTTTTCTAAAAACTTTTGCCCTTGTTTTGGACTCTAACTTGCATTATTTGAATGGAACTAACCCGGACTGACACTGTGTTCAGCAGAATTGCCATGGTATTATTTTTGTGCAAAAATAAAAGTTCTCGGAATGACATGAAAATCAACGGAGAATTATTTTGGAATATATAAAAAATACTGGAAGAAAGATCCACGTCAGGGGGCCCACACAGTGCCCACGAGGGTGGGGGGCACGCCCTACCCCCCTGGGTGCGCCCCTTGCCTTGTGGGCCCCCTGACGCTCCACCGACCTCAACCTTGACTCCATATATTCACTTTCGGGGAGGAAAAACCCAAAGAGAAGGATTCATTGTGTTTTATGATACGGAGCCACCGCCAAGCCCTAAACTCTCTCAGGAGGGCTGATCTGGAGTCTGTTCGGGGCTCCGGAAAGGGGAATCCGTCGCCATCATCATCATCAACCTTCCTCCATCACCAATTTCATGATGCTCACCGCCGTGTGTGAGTAATTCCATCGTAGGCTTGCTGGACGGTGATGGGTTGGATGAGATTTATCATGTAATCGAGTTAGTTTTGTTAGGGTTTGATCCCTAGTATCCACTATGTTCTGAGATTGATGTTGCTATGACTTTGTGTGCTTAATGCTTGTCACTAGGGCTGAGTGCCATGATTTCAGATCTGAACCTATTATGTTTTCATCAATATATGAGAGTTCTTGATCCTATCTTGCAAGTCTATAGTCACCTATTATGTGTTATGATCCCTTAACCCCGAAGTGACAACAATCAGGATACATACCGGTGATGAACGTAGTTTGAGGAGTTCATGTATTCACTATGTGTTAATGCTTTGGTCCAGTACTCTATTAAAAGGAGGACTTAATATCCCTTAGTTTCCAATAGGACCCCGCTACCACGGGAGGGTAGGACAAAAGATGTCATGCAAGTTCTTTTCCATAAGCACGTATGACTATATTTGGAATACATTCCTACATTACATTGATGAATTGGAGCTAGTTCTGTGTCACCCTAGGTTATGACTGTTACATGATCGATCATATCCGGCATAATTCCCCATCACCGATCCAATGCCTATGAGCTTTTCCTATATTGTTCTTCGCTTATTTACTTTTTCATTGCTACTGTTACAATCACTATAAAACCCAAAAATATTACTTTTGCTACCGTTACCTTTTGCTATTGTTACCACTACTATCATATTACTTTGCTACTAAATACCTTGCTGTAGATATTAAGTTTCCAGGTGTGATTGAATTGACAACTCAGCTTCTTATACTTGAGAATATTCTTTGGCTCCCCTTGTGTCGAATCAATAAATTTGGGTTGAATACTCTACCCTCAAAAACTGTTGCGATCCCCTATACTTGTGGGTTATCAAGAACATTTTCTGGCACTGTTGCCTGGGAGCATAGCTCTATTCTTTGAGTCACTTGGGATTTATATCTGTTTATCATTATGAAGAACTTGAAAGATCAAAGAACCAAGATTTTTCCCTCAACTACGAGGGGAGGTAAGAAACTGCCATCTAGCTGTGCACTTGATTCACCTTATGTTTTGAGTAAGCTTGCAACACCTAAACCTGCTTCTGCTATTAATTCCGATATGTCGCATGCTATTGATGATGCCACTTCTGCTTTGCATGATACTTATGATGAAACTACTTCTATGCTTGATAATACTGTGCAAATTGGTGAATTTCTTGATGAACAACTTGCTAGGGCTAGAGAGAATGAAATTATTGAAACTGATAATATTGATGAAAGTGATGATGAAGATTCTCCCCCTAGATATGAATTGCCTGTTGTCCCTGAGGGTTATGTTATGGATGAAGAAACTACTAGAGACTTTCTTTCCTGCAATGATAGAAATGATCTGAAGAAATTATTAGCCAAGCTTAAAGATAAATCCCTGAATGCTAGAATGAAATATGATCCTGCTTATTACTGATAAGGGTTATGATTTCTCTGTTGATCCTGAGTTAGTTACTTTGGTTGAATCTGATCCCTTTTATGGCTATGAATCTAAAACTGTTGTGGCACATCTTACTAAATTAAATGATATAGCCACCCTCTTTACACATGATGAGAAAACTCGTTATTATTATATCTTTAAATTATTTCTATTCTCATTAAAGGGTGATGCTAAGATATGGTTTAATTCTCTTGATCCTGGTTGTGTGCGTAGTCCCCATGATATGATTTACTACTTCTCTGCTAAATATTTCCCCGCTCATAAGAAACAAGCTGCTTTAAGGGAAATATATATTTTTGTGCAAATTGAAGAAGAGAGTCTCCCACATGCTTGGGGGAGGCTTCTCCAATTACTTAATGCTTTGCCTGATCATCCTCTCAAGAAAAATGAAATACTTGATATCTTTTATAATGGACTAACCGATGCTTCCAGAGATTACCTAGATAGTTGTGCTGGTTGCGTTTTCAGGGAAAGAACTGTCGATCAAGCTGAAATTCTATTGAATAATATGATGACTAATGAAAATAATTGGACACTTCCTGAGCCAACTCCTAAGCCAACTCCGAAGAAAAGGAGTATTCTATTTCTCAGTCCTGAAGATATGCAAGAGGCAAAGAAATCTATGAAAGAAAAAGGTATAAAAGCTGAAGATGTTAAGAATTTACCTCCTGTTGAAGAAATACATGGTCTTAATTTACCACCTATTGTAGAAACACATGGTCTCGATAACCCGACACAAGTAGTAAAGTTAAATTCTCTCTATATATTTGATGAAGGTGATATTCCTCTTAATAATTCTGCTAGCCAATGCTTAGATGAGTTTGATAATTTTATTGTTAAACAAGAATATTTTAATGCTTATGTCGGTAGACAATTGAAACATAATGCTTACATGATTGAACACTTGAGTGATTGTATGGCTAGTGTTAAAGGTGAACTTAAACTTATTAGTAAACATGCTTCTATGGTTACCACTCAAGTAGAACAAGTAATTAAAGCTCAGAATGATTTGCTCAATGAATTGAATAGTAAAAATAATGACTTTGCTGTTAGTGTTGGGGAACGTTGCAGAAAACAAAAAATTTCCTACGGTTTCACCAAGATCCATCTCTGAGTTCATCTAGCAACGAGTGATCGGATTGCATCTACATACCTTTGTAGATCACGCGCGGAAGCGTTCAAAGAACGGGGATGAGGAAGTCGTACTCGACGTGATCCAAATCACCGGAGATCCTAGTGCTGAACGGACGACACCTCCGCGTTCAACACACGTATGGTCAGCGTGACGTCTCCTCCTTCTTGATCCAGCAAGGGGGAAGGAGAGGTTGATGAAGATCCAGCAGCACGACGGCGTGGTGGTGGATGCAGGGGTCACCGCAGCAGGGCTTCGCCGTTCTACTGCGAGAGGGAGAGGTGTAGCAGGGGAGAGGGAGGCGCCAAGACTCAAGGGTGCCGCTGCCCCTCCCTCCCCCTTTATATAGGCCCCCTAGGGGGTGCGCCGGCCCTAGGAGATGGGATCTCCTAGGGGGGGGGGGCGGCCAAGAGGTGGAGTGCCCCCCAAGCCAGGTGGGGCGCCCCCCCACCCTAGGGTTCCCAACCCTAGGCACATGGGGTGGGCCAAGGGGGGCGCACCAGCCCACTATGGGCTGGTTCCCCTCCCCACTTAGCCCATGGGGCCCTCCAGGATGGGTGGCCCCACCTGGTGGACCCCCGGGACCCTTCCGGTGGTCCCGGTACAATACCGGTGACCCCCGAAACTCTCCCGATGGCCGAAACTGCACTTCCTATATATAATTCTTCACCTACGGACCATTCCGGGACTCCGAACAACTTTCGGGTTGCTGCATATTCATATCTCTACAACCCTAGCGTCATCGAACCTTAAGTGTGTAGACCCTACGGGTTCGGGAGACATGTAGACATGGCCGAGATGGCTCTCCGGTCAATAACCAACAGCGGGATCTGGATACCCATGTTGGCTCCCACATGCTCCTCGATGATCTCATCGGATGAACCACGATGTCGAGGATTCAAGCAACCCCGTATACAATTCCCTTTGTCAATCGGTACGTTACTTGCCCGAGATCCGATCGTCGGTATCCCAATACCTCGTTCAATCTCGTTACTGGCAAGTCACTTTACTCGTACCGTAATGCATGATCCCGTGACCAGACACTTGGTCACTTTGAGCTCATTATGATGATGCATTACCGAGTGGGCCCAGAGATACCTCTCCGTCATACGGAGTGACAAATCCCAGTCTTGATCCGTGTCAACCCAACAGACACTTTCGGAGATACCTGTAGTATACCTTTATAGTCACCCAGTTACATTGTGACATTTGGTACACCCAAAGCACTCCTACGGTATCCGAGAGTTACACGATCTCATGGTCTAAGGAAAAATACTTGACATTGGAAAAAACTCTAGCAAACGAACTATACGATCTTGTGCTATGTTTAGGATTGGGTCTTGTCCATCACATCATTCTCCTAATGATGTGATCTCGTTATCAATGACATCCAATGTCCATAGTCAGGAAACCATGACTATATGTTGATCAACGAGCTAGTCAACTAGAGGCTTACTAGGGACATGTTGGTGTCTATGTATTCACACATGTATTACGATTTCCGGATAACACAATTATAGCATGAATAAAAGACAATTATCATGAACAAGGAAATATAATAATAATCCTTTTATTATTGCCTCTAGGGAATATTTCCAACAGTCTCCCACTTGCACTAGAGTCAATAATCTAGTTCCATTGTGATGAATCAAACACCCATGGAATTCTGGTGTTGATCATGTTTTGCTCTAGGGAGAGGTTTAGTCAATGGATCTGCTACATTCAGGTCCGTATGTACTTTACAAATATCTATGTCTCCATCTTGAACATTTTCACGAATGGAGTTGAAGCGACGCTTGATGTGCCTGGTCTTCTTGTGAAACCTATGCTCCTTGGCAAGTGCAATAGCTCCAGTGTTGTCACAGAAGAGTTTGATCGGCCCCGACACATTGGGTATGACTCCTAGGTCGGTGATGAACTCCTTCACCCAAATTGCTTCATGCGCTGCCTCCGAGGCTGCCATGTACTCCGCTTCACATGTAGATCCTGCCATGATGCTCTGCTTGCAACTGCACCAGCTTACTGCCCCACCATTCAAAATATACACGTATCCGGTTTGTGACTTAGAGTCATCCAGATCTGTGTCGAAGCTAGCGTCGACGTAACCCTTTACGACGAGATCTTCGTCACCTCCATAAATGAGAAACATTTCCTTAGTCCTTTTTAGGTACTTCAGGATATTCTTGACCGCTGTCCAGTGTTCCTTGCCGGGATTACTTTGGTACCTACCTACCAAAATTACGGCAAGGTTTACATCAGGTCTGGTACACAGCATGGCATACATAATAGAACCTATGGCTGAGGCATAGGGGATGACACTCATCTCTTCTATATCTTCTGCCGTGGTCGGACATTGAGCTGAGCTCAATTTCACACCTTGCAACACAGGCAAGAACCCCTTCTTAGACTGATCCATATTGAACTTCTTCAATATGTTATCAAGGTATGTGCTTTGTGAAAGACCTATGAGGCGTCTTGATCTATCTCTATAGATCTTGATGCCTAATATATAAGCAGCTTCTCCAAGGTCCTTCATTGAAAAACTCTTATTCAAGTAGGCCTTAATGCTGTCCAAAAGCTCTATATCATTTCCCATCAAAAGTATGTCATCTACATATAATATGAGAAATGCTACAGAGCTCCCACTCACTTTCTTGTAAACGCAGGCTTCTCCATAAGTTTGCATAAACCCAAACGCTTTGATCATCTCATCAAAGCGAATGTTCCAACTCCGAGATGCTTGCACCAGCCCATAAATCGAGCGTTGGAGCTTGCACACCTTGTCAGCATTCTTAGGATCGACAAAACCTTCCGGCTGCATCATATACAATTCTTCCTTAAGGAAACCATTAAGGAATGCCATTTTGACGTCCATTTTCCATAGCTCATAATCATAGAATGCGGCAATTGCTAACATGATTCGGACGGACTTCAGCTTCGCTACCGGTGAGAAAGTCTCATCGTAGTCAACCCCTTGAACTTGTCGATAACCCTTAGCGACAAGCCGAGCTTTATAGATGGTCACATTACCATCCACGTCTGTCTTCTTCTTAAAGATCCATTTATTTTCTATGGCTCGCCGCTCAACGGGCAAGTCAGTCAAAGTCCATACTTCGTTTTCATACATGGATCCTATCTCGGATTTCATGGCTTCCAGCCATTTGTCGGAATCCGGGCCCGCCATCGCTTCTTCATAGTTCGAAGGTTCACCGTTGTCTAACAACATGATTTCCAAGACAGGGTTGCCGTACCATTCTGGTGCTTAACGTGTCCTTGTGGACCTTCGAATTTCAGTAGGAGTTTGATCAGAAGTATCTTGATCATCATCATTAACTTCCTCTCTAATTGGTGCAGGCACCACAGGAACATTTTCCTGAGTTGCGCCACTTTCCGGTTCAAGAGGTAATACTTCATCAAGTTCTACTTTCCTCCCACTTACTTCTTTCAAGAGAAACTCCTTCTCTAGAAAGGATCCATTCTTGGCAACAAAGATCTTGCCTTCGGATCTGAGGTAGAAGGTATACCCAATAGTTTCTTTAGGGTATCCTATGAAGACGCATTTTTCCGACTTGGGTTCGAGCTTTTCATGTTGAAGTTTCTTGACATAAGCATCGCATCCCCAAACTTTTAGAAACGATAGCTTAGGTTTCTTCCCAAACCATAATTCATACGGCGTCGTCTCAATGGATTTCGACGGAGCCCTATTTAAAGTGAATGCGGCAGTCTCTAAAGCATAGCCCCAAAATGATAGCGGTAAATCGGTAAGAGACATCATAGATCGCACCATATCTAACAGAGTGCGATTATGATGTTCGGACACACCATTACGCTGAGGTGTTCCAGGCGGCGTGAGTTGTGAAACTATTCCACATTTTCTTAAGTGTGTGCCAAATTTGTGACTCAAGTATTCTCCTCCACGATCTGATCGCAGGAACTTGATTTTCCTGTCACGTTGATTCTCAACCTCACTCTGAAATTCCTTGAACCTTTCAAAGGTCTCAGACTTGTGTTTCATTAAGTAGACATACCCATATCTACTCAAGTCATCAGTGAGGGTGAGAACATAACGATAGCCACCGCGAGCCTCAACACTCATTGGACCGCACACATCAGTATGTATGATTTCCAGTAAGTTGGTTGCTCGCTCCATTGTTCCTGAGAACGGAGTCTTGGTCATTTTACCCATGAGGCATGGTTCGCACGTGTCAAATGATTCATAATCAAGAGACTCTAAAAGTCCATCTGCATGGAGCTTCTTCATGCGTTTGACACCTATGTGACCAAGGCGGCAGTGCCACAAGTATGTGGGGCTATCATTATCAACCTTACATCTTTTGGTATTCACACTATGAATATGTGTAGCATTACACTCGAGATTCATTAAGAATAAACCATTCACCATCGGAGCATGACCATAAAACATATCTCTCATATAAAAAGAACAACCATTATTCTCGGATTTAAATGAGTAGCCATCTCGTATTAAACGAGATCCTGATACAATGTTCATGCTCAAACTTGGCACTAAATAACAATTATTGAGGTTCAAAACTAATCCCGTAGGTAAATGTAGAGGTAGCGTGCCGACGGCGATCACATCAACCTTGGAACCATTCCCGACACGCATCATCACCTCGTCCTTTGCCAGTCTCCGTTTATTCCGCAGGTCCTGCTTTGAGTTACAAATGTGAGCAACCGCACCGGTATCAAATACCCAGGAGCTACTACGAGTACTGGTAAGGTACACATCAATTACATGTATATCACATATACCTTTCGTGATGCCGGCCTTCTTGTCCGCTAAGTATTTGGGGCAGTTCCGCTTCCAGTGACCACTTCCCTTGCAATAAAAGCACTCAGTCTCGGGCTTGGGTCCATTCTTTGGCTTCTTCCCGGCAGCTCGCTTGCCGGGCGCGGCAACTCCCTTGCCGTCCTTCTTGAAGTTCTTCTTACCCTTGCCTTTCTTGAACTTAGTGGTTTTATTCACCATCAACACTTGATGTTCCTTTTTGACTTCTACCTCTGCTGATATCAGCATTGCAAATACTTCAGGAATGGTCTTTTCCATCCCCTGCATATTGAAGTTCATCACAAAGCTCTTGTAGCTCGGTGGAAGCGACTGAAGGATTCTGTCAATGACCGCGTCATCTGGGAGATTAACTCCTAGCTGAGTCAAGAGGTTATGTAACCCAGACATAGTGAGTATGTGCTCACTGACAGAACTGTTTTCCTCCATCTTACAGCTGAAGAACTTGTTAGAGACATCATATCTCTCGACCCGGGCATGAGCTTGAAAAACCATTTTCAGCTCTTCGAACATCTCATATGCTCCGTGTCTCTCAAAACGCTTTTGGAGCCCCGGTTCTAAGCTGTAAAGCATGCTACACTAAACGAGGGAGTAATCATCGGTACGTGTCTGCCAAGCGTTCATAACGTCTTGTTCTGCAGGGAGAACAGGTGCGTCACCTAGTGGTGCTTGTAGGACATAATCTTTCTTGGCAGCTATGAGGATGATCCTCAGGTTCCGAACCCAGTCCGTATAGTTGCTGCCATCGTCTTTTAGCTTGGTTTTCTCTAGGAACGCGTTGAAGTTGAGGACAACGTTGGCCATTTGATCTACAATACATGTTGTAAAGATTTTAGACTAAGTTCGTGATAATTAAGTTCATCTAAATCAAATTATTCAATGAACTCCCACTCAGATAGACATCCCTCCAGTCATCTAAGTATAACATGATCCGAGTTAACTAGGCCGTGTCCGATCATCACGTGAGACGGACTAGTCAACATCGGTGAACATCTTCATGTTGATCGTATCTTCTATACGACTCATGCTCGACCTTTCGGTCTTCTGTGTTCCGAGGCCATGTCTGTACATGCTAGGCTCGTCAAGTCAACCTAAGTGTTTGCATGTGTAAATCTGTCTTACACCCGTTGTATGTGAACGTTGGAATCTATCACACCCGATCATCACGTGGTGCTTCGAAACAACGAACTATCGCAACGGTGCACAGTTAGGGGGAACACTTTCTTGAAATTTATGAGGGATCATCTTATTTACTACCGTCGTTCTAAGTAAACAAGACGCAAAAACATGATAAACATCACATGCAATCAAATAATAATAGTGACATGATATGGCCAATATCACATAGCTCCTTTGATCTCCATCTTGGGGCTCCATGATCATCTTGTCACCGGCATGACACCATGATTTCCATCATCATGATCTCCATCATCGTGTCTCCATGAAGTTGCTCGCCAACTATTACTTCTACTACTATGGCTAACACGTTTAGCAATAAAGTAAAGTAATTTACATGGCGTTTCTCAATGACACGCAGGTCATACAAAAATAAAGACAACTCCTATGGCTCCTGCCGGTTGTCATACTCATCGACATGCAAGTCGTGATTCCTATCACAATAGCATGAACATCTCATACATCACATATATATCATTCATCATTCATCACAACTTTGGCCATATCACATCACAAAAACACTTGCTGCAAAAACAAGTTAGACGTCCTCTAATTGTTGTTGCAAGTTTTACGTGGCTGCAATAGGGTTCTAGCAAGAACGTTTTCTTACCTATGTGAAAGCCACAACATGATTTGTCAACTTCTATTTACCCTTCATAAGGACCCTTTTCATCGAATCCGCTCCAACTAAAGTGGGAGAGACAGACACCCGCCAGTCACCTTATGCAACTAGTGCATGTCAGTCGGTGGAACCGGTCTCACGTAGGCATACGTGTAAGGTTGGTCTGGGCCGCTTCATCCCACAATACTGCTGAAGCAAAATAAGACTAGTACCGGCAAGAAAGTTGACAACATCTACGCCCACAACAAATTGTGTTCTACTCGTGCAAAGAGAACTACACATAGACCTAGCTCATGATGCCACTGTTGGGGAACATTGCAGAAAACAAAAATTTTCCTACGGTTTCACCAAGATCCATCTATGAGTTCATCTAGCAACGAGTGATTGGATTGCATCTACATACCTTTGTAGATCACGCGTGGAAGCATTCAAAGAACGGGGATGAGGAAGTCGTACTCGATGTGATCCAAATCACCGGAGATCCTAGCGCCGAACGGACGGCACCTCCGCGTTCAACACACGTACGGTCAGCATGACGTCTCCTCCTTCTTGATCCAGCAAGGGGGAAGGAGAGGTTGATGAATATCCAGCAGCAAGACGGCGTGGTGGTGGATGCAGGGGTCACCGCAGCAGGGCTTCGCCGTTCTACTGCGAGAGGGAGAGGTGTAGCAGGGGAGAGGGAGGTGCCAAGACTCAAGGGTGCCGCTGCCCCTCCCTCCCCCCTTTATATAGGCCCCCTAGGGGGTGCGCCGGCCCTAGGAGATGGGATCTCCTAGGGGGGGCGGCGGCCAAGGGGTGGAGTGCCCCCCCAAGCCAGGTGGGGCGCCCCCCCCCCCCCACCCTAGGGTTCCCAACCCTAGGCGCATGGGGTGGGCCAAGGGGGCGCACCAGCCCACTATGGGCTGGTTCCCCTCCCCACTTAGCCCATGGGGCCCTCCGGGATGGGTGGCCCCACCCGGTGGACCCCCGGGACCCTTCCGGTGGTCCCGGTACAATATCGGTGACCCCCGAAACTCTCCCGATGGCCGAAACTGCACTTCCTATATATAATTCTTCACCTCCGGACCATTTCGGAACTCCTCGTGACGTCCAGGATCTCATCCGGGACTCCGAAAAACTTTCGGGTTACTACATATTCATATCTCTACAACCCTAGCATCACCGAACCTTAAGTGTGTAGACCCTACGGGTTCGGGAGACATGTATGTTGGGGAACGTAGCAGAAATTCAAAATTTTCCTACGTGTCACCAAGATCTATCTATGGAGAGACCAGCAACGAGTAGAAAGAGGGTGCATCTACATACCCTTGTAGATCGCTAAGCGGAAGCATTCAAGTGAACGGGGTTGATGGAGTCGTACTCGTCGTGATTCAAATCACCGATGATCCTAGTGCCGAACGGACGGCACCTCCGCGTTCAACACACGTACAGCCCGGTGACGTCTCCCACGCCTTAATCCAGCAAGGAGAGAGGGAGAGGTTGAGGAAGACTCCATCCAACAGCAGCACAACGGCGTGGTGGTGGTGGAGGAGCGTGGCAATCCAGCAGGGCTTCGCCAAGCACCATGGGAGAGGAGGAGTAGGAAGAGAGGTAGGGCTGTGCCAGAACTTCGTGTATAGCTCCCATGCGCCTCCCCACTATATATAGGGGTGGAGGGGCTGGTTTCTTGCCCTCCAAGTCCATTGGGGCGTTGGCCAAGGTGGGAGGGAAGAAATCTCATTATTTCCTTCCCCACCGATTGTTATCCCCCCTTTTTAGGGATCTTGATCTTATCCCTTCGGGATATGATCTTATTCCTTCTAAGGGGGGATCATGGTGCGCCTTGACCAGGGGTGTGGGGCCTTGCCCCCACTACCCACGTCCATGTGGGTCCCCCCATGCAGGTGGGCCCCACTCCGGAACCTTCTAGAACCTTCCCGGTACAATACCGAAAAATCCCGAACATTTTCCGGTGGCCAAAATAGGACTTCCCATATATAAATCTTTACCTCCGGACCATTCCGGAACTCCTCGTGACGTCCGGGATCTCATCCGGGACTCCGAACAACATTCGGTAACCACATACAAACTTCCTTTATAACCCTAGCGTCATCGAACCTTAAGTGTGTAGACCCTACGGGTTCGGGAGACATGTAGACATGACCGAGACGTTCTCCGGTCAATAACCAACAGCGGGATCTGGATACCCATGATGGCTCCCACATGTTCCACGATGATCTCATCGGATGAACCACGATGTCAAGGACTTAATCAATCCAGTATTCAATTCCCTTTGTCTATCGGTATGTTACTTGCCCGAGATTCGATCGTCGGTATCCAATACCTTGTTCAATCTCGTTACCGGCAAGTCACTTTACTCGTTCCGTAACACATCATCCCGTGATCAACTCCTTGGTCACATTGCGCATATGATGATGTCCTACCGAGTGGGCCCAGAGATACCTCTCCGTTTACATGGAGTGACAAATCCCAGTCTCGATCCGCATAAAACAATAGATACTTTCGGAGATACCTGTAGTGCACCTTTATAGTCACCCAGTTACGTTGTGACGTTTGATACACCCAAAGCACTCCTACGGTATCCAGGAGTTACACGCTCTCATGGTCGAAGGAAGAGATACTTGACATTGGCAAAGCTCTAGCAAATGAACTACACGATCTTTTTTGCTAGTCTTAGGATTGGGTCTTGTCCATCACATCATTCTCCTAATGATGTGATCCCGTTATCAACGACATCCAATGCCCATAGCCAGGAAACCATGACTATCTGTTGATCACAACGAGCTAGTCAACTAGAGGCTCACTAGGGACATATTGTGGTCTATGTATTCACACGTGTATTACGATTTCCGGATAATACAGTTATAGCATGAATAAAAGACAATTATCATGAACAAGGAAATATAATAATAATACTTTTATTATTGCCTCTAGGGCATATTTCCAACAGTCTCCCACTTGCACTAGAGTCAATAATCTAGTTCACATCGCCATGTGATTAACACTCACAGGTCACATCGCCATGTGACTAATACCCAAGAGTTTACTAGAGTCAGTAGTCTAGTTCACATCACTATGTGATTAATACTCAATGAGTTTTATGTTTGATCATGTTGCTTGTGAGAGAGGTTTTAGTCAACGGGTCTGAACCTTTCAGATCCGTGTGTGCTTTACAAATCTCTATGTCATCTCCTAGATGCAGCTACCACGCTCTATTTGGAGCTATTCCAAACAACTGTTCTACTTGGAGCTATTCTAAATTATTGCTCCATTATATGTATCCGGTCTCTCTACTCAGAGCTATCTGGATAGGTGTTAAGCTTGCATCGACGTAACCCTTTACGACGAACTCTTTTACCACCTCCATAATCGAGAAAATTCCTTAGTCCACTAGTTACTAAGGATAACTTTGACCGCTGTCCTGTGATCCATTCATGGATCACTCTTGTACCCCTTGACTGACTCATGGCAAGGCACACTTCAGGTGCGGTACACAGCATAGCATACTGAAGAGCCTATGTCTTAAGCATAGGGGACGACCTTCGTCCTTTCTCTCTATTCTGCCGTGGTCGAGCTTTAAGTCTTAACTTCGTACCTTACAACTCAGGCAAGAACTCCTTCTTTGACTGGTCCATCTTGAACACCTTCAAGATCATGTCAAGGTATGTGCTCATTTGAAAGTATTATTAAGCATTTTGATCTATCCTTATAGATCTTGATGCTCAATGTTCAAGTAGCTTAATCCAGGCTTTCCATTGAAAAACACTTTCAAAATAACCCTATATGCTTTCCAGAAATTCTACGTCATTTCTGATCAACAATATGTCAACAACATATACTCATCAGAAATTCTATAGTGCTCCCACTCACTTCTTTGGAAATACAAGTTTCTCATAAACTTTGTACAAACCCAAAAATTTTGATCATCATCAAAGCATACATTCCAACTCCGAGATGCTCACTCCAGTCCTTAGAAGGATTGTTGGAGCTTTGCATACTTATTAGCATCTTTCGGGATTGACAAAACCTTCCGGTTGTATCACATACAACCTTTCCTCATTAAAATCGTCGAGGAAACAATGTTTTGACATCCTATCTGCAAGATTTCATAAATAATGCAGTAATCGCTAATATAATTCCAACAGACTCTTAGCATCGCTACGAGTGAGAAAATCTCATCGTAGTCAACTCCTTGAACTTGTCGGAAAACATCTTAACGACAAGTCGAGCTTTCTTAATGGTGACATTTACCATCATTGTCCGTCTTCCTTTTGAAATCCATCTGTACTCATTAGCCTTACGACCATCGAGCCGTTTTGCCAAAGTCTACACTTTGTTTTCATACATGGATCCTCTCTCGTATTTTATGGCCTCAAGCCATTTATCGGAATCCGGACCCACCATCGCTTCTCCATAGCTCGTAGGTTCATTGTTGTCTAGCAACATGACCTTCAAGACAGGATTACGTACCACTCTGAAGTAGTACGCATCCTTGTCATCCTACGAGGTTTGGGAGTGACTTGATCCGAAGTTTCATGATCAATATCATAAGCTTCCACTTCAATTGGTGTAGGTGCCACAGGAACAACTCCCTGTGCCCTGTCACACACTAGTTGAAGAGACGGTTCAATAACCTCATCAAGTCTCCACCATCCTCCCACTCAATTCTTTCGAGAGAAACTTTTCCTCGAGAAAGGACCCGATTCTAGAAACAATCCATATTGCTTTCGGATCTGAATTAGGAGGTATACCCAACTGTTTTGGGTTTCCTATGAAGATGCATTTTATCCGCTTTGGGTTCGAGCTTATCAACCTGAAACTTTTTCATATAAGCGTCGCATCCCCAAACTTTTAAGAAACGACAACTTAGGTTTCTCTAAACCATAATTCATACGGTGTCATCTCATCGGAATTACGTGGTGCCCTATTTAAAGTGAATGTGGTTGTCTCTAATGCCTAACCCATGAACGATAGTGGTAATTCGATAAGAGACATCATGGTACGCACCATATCCAATAGGGTGCAACTATGATGTTCGGACACACCATCACATTATGGTGTTCCAGGCAGTATTAATTGCGAAACAATTTCCACAATGTCTTAATTGTGTGCCAAAACTCGTAACTCAGATATTCATCTCTATGATCATATCATAGACATTTTATCCTCTTGTCACAATGATCTGCTACTTCACTCTGAAATTACTTGAACCATTCAATAATTCAGACTTGTGTTTCATCAAGTAAATATACTCAACATTTACTCGAATCATCTATGAAGTAAGAACATAATGATATTCACTGCATGCCTCAGCACTCATTCGACTGCACACATCAAAATGTGTTACTTCCAACAAGTTGCTATCTTGTTCCATCTTACTGAAAATGAGGCTTTTCAGTCATCTTGCCCATGTGGTATGATTTGCATATCTCAAGTGATTCAAAATCAAGTGAGTCCAAACGATCCATTTGCATGGAGTTTCTTCATGCATATAAACCAATAGACATGGTTCGCATGTCTCAAACTTTTCAAAAACGAGTGAGTCCAAAGATCCATCAACATGGAGCTTCTTCATGCGTTTTATACCATTATGACTTACATGGCAGTGCCACAAGTAAGTGGTACTATCATTACTATCTTATATCTTTTGGCATGAAAATGTGTATCACTACGACCGAGATTCAATAAACCATTCCTTTAGGTGCAAGACCATTGAAGGTATTATTCAAAAATAGAGTAACCATTATTCTCCTTAAATGAATAACCGTATTGCGATAGACATAATCCAATCATGTCTATGCTCAACGCAAACACCAATCTCGGTGGTAGAGGGAGCGTGCGATGCTTGATCATATCAACCTTGGAAACACTTCCAACATATATCGTCAGCTCACCTTTAGCTAGTATCCGTTTATTCCGTAGCTTTTATTTCGAGTTACTAACACTTAGCAACCGAACCGGTATCCAATACCCTGGTGCTACTAGGAGTACTAGTAAAGTACACATTAACATAATGTATATCCAATATACTTCTATCGACCTTGCCAGCCTTCTCATCTACCAAGTATCTAGGGTAATGCTGCTCCAGTGGTTGTTCCCCTTATTACAGAAGCACTTAGTCTCGGGTTTGGGTTCAACCTTGGGTTTCTTCACTAGAGCAGCAGCTGAATTGCCGTTTCATGAAGTATCCCTTTGTTCCCTTGCCCTTCTTGAAACTAGTGGTTTCACAAACCATCAACAATTGATGCTCCTTCTTGATTTCTACTTTCGCGGTGTCAAACATCATGAATATTTCAAGGATCATCATATCTATCCCTGATATGTTATAGTTAATCACGAAGCTCTAGCAGCTTGGTGGCAATGACTTTGGGGAAACATCACTATCTCATCTGGAGGATCAACTCCCACTCAATTCAAGTGATTGTTGTGCTCAGACAATCTGAGCACAAGCTCAACGATTGAGCTTTTCTCCCTTAGTTTGCAGGCTAAGAAAATCATCGGAGGTCTTATACCTCTTGACGTGGGCACGAGCCTGAAATCCCAATTTCAGCCCTCGAAACATCTCATATGTTCCGCGACGTTTCGAAAACGTCTTTGGTGCCTCTACTTAAACCATTTAATTGAACTATCACGTAGTTATCAAAACGTGTATGTCCGATGTTCGCAACATCGACAAACGACATTGGGGTTCAGCACACTGAGCGGTGCATTAAGGACATAAGCTTTCTACTGTCCGCATAATCGCTACTATCAACTTTCAACTATATTTTCTCTAGGAACATATCTAAACAGTGGAACTAAAGCGCGAGCTTACGACATAATTTGCAAAAGGTCTTTTGACTATGTTCAGGATAATTAAGTTCATCTTATGAACTCCCACTTAGATAGACATCCCTCTGGTCATCTAAGAGATCACATGATCCGAGTCAACTAGGCCGTGTCCGATCATCACGTGAGACGGACTAGTCATCATCGGTGAACATCTTCATGTTGATCATATCTACCATACGACTCATGCTCGACCTTTCGGTCTCCGTGTTCCGAGGCCATGTCTGCACATGCTAGGCTCTTCAAGTTAACCCTAAGTGTTTTCGCTGTGTAAAACTGTCTTACACCCATTGTATGTGAACGTAAGAATCCATCACACCCGATCATCACGTGGTGCTTAGAAGCGACGAACTGTAGCAACGGTGCACAGTTAGGGGAGAACACTTCTTGAAATTTTGTAAGGGATCATCTTATTTACTACCGTCGTCCTAAGCAAACAAGATGCATAAACATGATAAACATCACATGCAATCAAATAGTGGTGACATGATATGGCCAATATCATATAGCTCCATTGATCTCCATCTTCGGGGCTCCATGATCATCATCGTTACCGGCATGACACCATGATCTCCATCATCATGATCTCCATCATCGTGTCTCCATGAAGTCGTCTCGCCAACTTATTACTTCTACTACTATGGCTACCGGTTAGCAATAAAGTAAAGTAATTACATGGTGTTGTTCAATGACACGCAGGTCATACAATAAATAAAGACAACTCCTAAGGCTCCTGCCGGTTGTCATACTCATCGACATGCAAGTCGTGAATCCTATTACAAGAACATGATCAATCTCGTACATCACATATCATTCATCACATTCTTGTTGGCCATAACACATCACATAGCATACCCTGCAAAAACAAGTTAGACGTCCTCTAATTGTTGTTGCATGTTTTACGTGGCTGCTATGGGTTTCTAGCAAGAACGTTTCTTACCTACGCAACACCACAACGTGATATGCCAATTGCTATTTACCCTTCATAAGGACCCTTTTCATCGAATCCGTTCCGACTAAAGTGGGAGAGACTGGCACCCGCTAGCCACCTTATGCACCAAGTGCATGTCAATCGGTGGAACCTGTCTCACGTAAGAGTACGTGTAAGGTCGGTCCGGGCCGCTTCATCCCACAATACCGTCGAAACAAGATTGGACTAGTAACGGTAAGCATATTGAACAAAATCAACGCCCACAACTACTTTGTGTTCTACTCGTGCAAAGAATCTACGCAATAAACCTGGCTCTGATACCACTGTTGGGGAACGTAGCAGGAATTCAAAATTTTCCTACGTGTCACCAAGATCTATCTATGGAGAGACCAGCAACGAGTAGAAAGAGAGTGCATCTACATACCCTTGTAGATCGCTAAGCGGAAGCGTTCAAGTGAACGGGGTTGATGGAGTCATACTCGTCGTGATTCAAATCACCGATGATCCTAGTGCCGAACGGACGGCACCTCCGCGTTCAACACACGTACAGCCCGGTGACGTCTCCCACGCCTTGATCCAGCAAGGAGAGAGGGATAGGTTGAGGAAGACTCCATCCAACAGCAGCACAACGGCGTGGTGGTGGTGGAGGAGCGTGGCAATCCAGCAGGGCTTCGCCAAGCACCATGGGAGAGGACGAGTAGGAAGAGAGGTAGGGCTGTGCCAGAACTTCATGTATAGCTCCCATGCGCCTCCCCACTATATATAGGGGTGGAGGGGCTGGTTTCTTGCCCTCCAAGTCCATTGGGGCGTTGGCCAAGGTGGGAGGAAAGAAATCTCATTATTTCCTTCCCCACCGATTGTTATCCCCCCTTTTTAGGGATCTTGATCTTATCCCTTCGGGATATGATCTTATTCCTTCTAAGGGGGGATCTTGGTGCGCCTTGACCAGGGGTGTGGGGACTTGCCCCCACTACCCACGTCCATGTGGGTCCCCCCATGCAGGTGGGCCCCACTCCGGAACCTTCTAGAACCTTCCCGGTACAATACCGAAAAATCCCGAACATTTTCCGGTGGCCAAAATAGGACTTCCCATATATAAATCTTTACCTCCGGACCATTCCGGAACTCCTCGTGACGTCCGGGATCTCATCCGGGACTCCGAACAACATTCGGTAACCACATACAAACTTACTTTATAACCCTAGCGTCATCGAACCTTAAGTGTGTAGACCCTACGGGTTCGGGAGACATGTAGACATGACCGAGACGTTCTCCGGTCAATAACCAACAGCGGGATCTGGATACCCATGATGGCTCCCACATGTTCCACGATGATCTCATCGGATGAACCACGATGTCAAGGACTTAATCAATCCCGTATTCAATTCCCTTTGTCTATCGGTATGTTACTTGCCCGAGATTCGATCGTCCGTATCCAATACCTTGTTCAATCTCGTTACCGGCAAGTCACTTTACTCGTTCCGTAACACATCATCCCGTGATCAACTCCTTGGTCACATTGCGCATATGATGATGTCCTACCGAGTGGGCCCAGAGATACCTCTCCGTTTACACGGAGTGACAAATCCCAGTCTCGATCCGCATAAAACAATAGATACTTTCGGAGATACCTGTAGTGCACCTTTATAGTCACCCAGTTACGTTGCGACGTTTGATACACCCAAAGCACTCCTACGGTATCCAGGAGTTACACGCTCTCATGGTCGAAGGAAGAGATACTTGACATTGGCAAAGCTCTAGCAAATGAACTACACGATCTTTTGTGCTAGTCTTAGGATTGGGTCTTGTCCATCACATCATTCTCCTAATGATGTGATCCCGTTATCAACGACATCCAATGTCCATAGCCAGGAAACCATGACTATCTGTTGATCACAATGAGCTAGTCAACTAGAGGCTCACTAGGGACATATTGTGGTCTATGTATTCACACGTGTATTACGATTTCCGGATAATACAGTTATAGCATGAATAAAAGACAATTATCATGAACAAGGAAATATAATAATAATACTTTTATTATTGCCTCTAGGGCATATTTCCAACAAACACTTCTTGAAATTTTGTAAGGGATCATCTTATTTACTACCGTCGTCCTAAGTAAACAAGATGCATAATCATAATAAACATCACATGCAATCAAATAGTGACATGATATGGCCAATATCATTTTGCTCCTTTTGATCTTCATCTTCGGGGCTCCATGATCATCATCGTCACCGGCATGACACCATGATCTCCATCATCATGATCTCCATCATCGTGTCTTCATGAAGTTGTCACGCCAACGACTACTTCTACTTCTATGGCTAACGCGTTTAGCAATAAAGTAAAGTAAGTTACATGGCGTTCTTCAATGACACGCAGGTCATACAATAAATTAAGACAACTCCTATGGCTCCTGCCGGTTGTCATACTCATCGACATGCAAGTCGTGAATCCTATTACAAGAACATGATCAATCTCATACATCACATATATCATTCATCACATCCTTTTGGCCATATCACATCACATAGCATACCCTGCAAAAACAAGTTAGACGTCCTCTAATTGTTGTTTGCATGTTTTATGTGGCTGCTATGGGTTTCTAGCAAGAACGTTTCTTACCTACGCAAAACCACAACGTGATATGCCAATTGCTATTTACCCTTCATAAGGACCCTTTTCATCGAATCCGTTCCGACTAAAGTGGGAGAGACTGGCACCCGCTAGCCACCTTATGCACCAAGTGCATGTCAATCGGTGGAACCTGTCTCACGTAAGAGTACGTGTAAGGTCGGTCCAGGCCGCTTCATCCCACAATACCGTCGAAACAAGATTGGACTAGTAACGGTAAGCATATTGAACAACATCAACGCCCACAACTACTTTGTGTTCTACTCGTGCAAAGAATCTACGCAATAGACCTAGCTCATGATGCCACTGTTGGGGAACGTAGCAGAAATTCAAAATTTTCCTACGTGTCACCAAGATCTATCTATGGAGAAACCAGCAACGAGTAGAAGGAGAGTGCATCTACATACCCTTGTAGATCGCTAAGCGGAAGCGTTCAAGTGAACGGGGTTGATGGAGTCGTACTCGTCGTGATTCAAATCACCGATGATCAAGTGCCGAACGCACGGCACCTCCGCGTTCAACACACGTACAGCCCGGTGACGTCTCCCACGCCTTGATCCAGCAAGGAGAGAGGGAGAGGTTGAGGAAGACTCCATCCAACAGCAGCACAACGGCGTGGTGGTGGTGGAGGAGCGTGGCAATCCAGCAGGGCTTCGCCAAGCACCATGGGAGAGGAGGAGTAGGAAGAGAGGTAGGGTTGTGCCAGAACTTCGTCTATAGCTCCCATGCGCCTCCCCACTATATATAGGGGTGGAGGGGCTGGTTTCTTGCCCTCCAAGTCCATTGGGGCGTTGGCCAAGGTGGGAGGAAAGAAATCTCATTATTTCCTTCCCCACCGATTGTTATCCCCCCTTTTTAGGGATCTTGATCTTATCCCTTCGGGATATGATCTTATTCCTTCTAAGGGGGGATCTTGGTGCGCCTTGACCAGGGGTGTGGGGCCTTGCCCCCACTACCCACGTCCATGTGGGTCCCCCCATGCATGTGGGCCCCACTCCGGAACCTTCTAGAACCTTCCCGGTACAATACCGAAAAATCCCGAACATTTTCCGGTGGCCAAAATAGGACTTCCCATATATAAATCTTTACCTCCGGACCATTCCGGAACTCCTCGTGACGTCCGGGATCTCATCCGGGACTCCGAACAACATTCGGTAACCACATACAAACTTCCTTTATAACCCTAGCGTCATCGAACCTTAAGTGTGTAGACCCTACGGGTTCGGGAGACATGTAGACATGACCGAGACGTTCTCCGGTCAATAACCAACAGCGGGATCTGGATACCCATGATGGCTCCCACATGTTCCACGATGATCTCATCGGATGAACCACGATGTCAAGGACTTAATCAATCCCGTATTCAATTCCCTTTGTCTATCGGTATGTTACTTGCCCGAGATTCGATCGTCGGTATCCAATACCTTGTTCAATCTCGTTACCGGCAAGTCACTTTACTCGTTCCGTAACACATCATCCCGTGATCAACTCCTTGGTCACATTGCACATATGATGATGTCCTACCGAGTGGGCCCAGAGATACCTCTCCGTTTACATGGAGTGACAAATCCCAGTCTCGATCCGCATAAAACAATAGATACTTTCGGAGATACCTGTAGTGCACCTTTATAGTCACCCAGTTACGTTGTGACGTTTGATACACCCAAAGCACTCCTACGGTATCCAGGAGTTACACGCTCTCATGGTCGAAGGAAGAGATACTTGACATTGGCAAAGCTCTAGCAAATGAACTACACGATCTTTTGTGCTAGTCTTAGGATTGGGTCTTGTCCATCACATCATTCTCCTAATGATGTGATCCCGTTATCAACGACATCCAATGCCCATAGCCAGGAAACCATGACTATCTGTTGATCACAACGAGCTAGTCAACTAGAGGCTCACTAGGGACATATTGTGGTCTATGTATTCACACGTGTATTACGATTTCCAGATAATACAGTTATAGCATGAATAAAAGACAATTATCATGAACAAGGAAATATAATAATAATACTTTTATTATTGCCTCTAGGGCATATTTCCAACAATGTAGACATGACCGAGATGGCTCGCCGGTCAATAACCAACAGCGGGATCTGGATACCCATGTTGGCTCCCACATTCTCCTCGATGATCTCATCGGATGAACCACGATGTCGAGGATTCAAGCAACCCCGTATACAATTCCCTTTGTCAATCGGTACGTTACTTGCCCGAGATTCGATCGTCGGTATCCCAATACCTTGTTCAATCTCGTTACTGGCAAGTCACTTTACTCGTACCGTAATGCATGATCCCGTGACCAGACACTTGGTCACTTTGAGCTCATTATGATGATGCATTACCGAGTGGGCCCAGAGATACCTCTCCATCATACGGAGTGACAAATCCCAGTCTTGATCCGTGTCAACCCAACAGACACTTTCGGAGATACCCGTAGTATACCTTTATAGTCACCCATTTACGTTGTGACGTTTGGTACACCCAAAGCACTCCTACGGTATCCGGGAGTTACACGATCTCATGGTCTAAGGAAAAATACTTGACATTGGAAAAAACTCTAGCAAACAAACTATACGATCTTGTGCTATGTTTAGGATTGGGTCTTGTCCATCACATCATTCTCCTAATTATGTGATCTCGTTATCAATGACATCCAATGTCCATAGTCAGGAAACCATGACTATCTGTTGATCAACGAGCTAGTCAACTAGAGGCTTACTAGGGACATGTTGGTGTCTATGTATTCACACATGTATTACGATTTCCGGATAACACAATTATAGCATGAATAAAAGACAATTATCATGAACAAGGAAATATAATAATAATCCTTTTATTATTGCCTCTAGGGCATATTTCCAACAGTTAGAGTTGCAACTAGAGGAGGTAAAGTGACTCAGGAACCTTTGTATCCTGAGGGTCATCCTAAGAGAATTGAGCAGGATTCTCAGAGAAATAATGTTGATGCACCTAGTCCTTCTAGAAGGAAGAAAAAGAAAAATGACAGGACTTTGCATGCTTCTAGTGAACCTGTTATTGACACACCTGAGAATCCCAATGATATTTCTATTTCTGATGCTGAAACACAAGCTGGTAATGAACATGAACCTTGTGATAATGTTAATGATGATGTTCATGTTGATGCTCAACCTAGCAATGACAATGATGTAGAGATTGAACCTGCTGCTGATCTTGACAACCCACAATCAAAGAATCAATGTTATGATAAGAGAGACTTTGTTGCTAGGAAGCACGGTAAAGAAAGAGAACCATGGGTTCAGAAACCCATGACTTTTCCTCCTAAACCATCCAAGAAAAAGGATGATGAGGATTTTGAGCGCTTTGCTGAAATGATTAGACCTATCTTTTTGCGTATGCGTTTGACTGACATGCTTACAATGAATCCTTATGCTAAGTATACGAAGGAAATAGTTACTAATAAAAGAAAGATACCGGAAGCTGAAATTTCCACCATGCTTGCTAATTATACTTTTAAGGGTGGAATACCAAAGAAACTTGGAGATCCAGGAGTACCAACTATACCATGCTCCATTAAAAGAAACTATGTTGAAACTACTTTATGTGATCTTGGAGCCGGTGTTAGTGTTTGTCGGTGTACTAGAGTAGGGGTACCCTAGTATCCCGAACTCGTGCACGGGCAGTTGCAGCACCCCGCGGCAAGGCTTGCCGGGTGACCGCCAAGACCCTCTGTAGTTCCCTTGAAGACCATTCAAGGACAAAGTACTCAAACCAAGGCCCCGGCAAGAGGAGCTTGCCGGGAGGGCCAACCAAGGCCCCGGCAAGAGGATCTTGCCGGGAAGAGACAAGACCCCGGCAAGAGGAGCTTGCCGGGAAGGCCACTCAAGGCATACCAAGAAAAGCTTGCCGCGACGCACCCTCCGTCTCGGCAAGATCCAGCGAGCGACAAGCTTCCGGACGCGACAAGACGACGGCCGCGGCAAGGAGCTTGCCGCGGGAAACCCCCACTTCGTGCCCGCGCTCCAGCACACCTGCTAACGTGTCGCTCTGGGACTCTCCCAAGCACACGTGGCAGGAGGCCGTGCAGCTAGGGGTACGTGGTGGCAAGCGGAGATGAAGAGAAGCCCATCGTGGAAAACGGTGGCGCTCCTAACGGTCACCTTTTGCACTGTTTAGGAGACTCAGACAGGCATTTAATGCCCTTGTCCCCTGCCGTCAGAGTTAGGTAGGGCCCATTGTATCCACAGTAGCGGTAACTGCACCTACCGCATCCTTTTCCATTTTTACCCTCCTAGTCTATGTTGCCACCTGTCGGTGACCCCTTGAAAGTATAAAAGGAGGCCCAAGCGCAACGTAGAGGGGGTTCGGCCAGTTCGGCTCATTGGAGACACCAGAAACACTCCCACGCTCAGTCTGGTAGCGTCGATCGCTCCTGAGCAAAGATTCAATACACACAAACAAGCAGCAGTAGGGTTTTATGCATCCGTGCGGCCCGAAGCTGGGTAAAATCGCCCGCGTGTACTGCCTCGATCCGCTCTTTGTGCGCTCTCCGCCTCCTACCGAACCGAAAGGGGCCCTGTCCCCATAGGTGTTGGTGGATCAGCACCCCCCGACATCTCTGGCGCGCCAGGTAGGGGGCGTCGAGATTGTGCGAACCCGATCCGGCATGCACGCAAGCTGAATCTTCATCGTCTTCACTGACATGCCACCGAAGAAGAAGGATTCGGAGGTAGTTGTTCCGTCTGTGTCGCTTCCACCGCCTCCGGAGCAAACGGGTGGTGGAGTGGACGCCGGCGGAGGAATGGGCGTCGACGAGGGTGCCCACAACACTGCCAAGTCCAAGGACAAGGCGGCACAGACCTCGGCGTCCATGCGAGCACCGCGCCCCTCTCAGGAGGCGCGGGACCAGCAGCGTCATAGCGTTCGCAGCGCCATACGTCCGCTGACCCAAGATCAAGCTGGTGGTTCACGTGGCGTTCAAGACCAGCATGCACGCCAGCATGCTGGCCCCAGCGAGGTGCGGTCGCCGGGACGGGACGCTGCTCCTTCTAACTTGGTTAGGAGTTCGAGCACACCCCTCTCCTCGCACCGTTCACCTCCGCCGCCCACCACCCCAGCAGAAGCCTTGGCGCGGGCCCAGCTGCTCCTGGACTATCCTCCGACGGCGGACAAGACCGACGAATGGAGGGCCACTATCCAGAGCCTCATCGGCTTCGCCAACGGCGACACTGTGCGGCGACCAAGCACCTCGCTGCCGCGGCAGGACAGCCGGACGCGAGCTGATGGCAACAAGACTGAGGGAGGTGCGACTTCCATGCACTCTCCACTACGAAGGCCAAAATCGCCGACTCGCCGGGTCCACCCCAACAGCGGCTCCACTGCGTCGTCGGACCCACGAGCTCGTCGCGACCAGCGCCAAGTTCTCCATGAACGACAACAAGAAGACGCTCGGACCCGCATCGAGCACCGAAGAGAAGCGCGACGTCAATCCGACAAGCGCGCTGGGCTCTCTGTTGACATGCATGCGCCAGGGGAACCAGGCGATCTGCCGTACGCGGTAGGTTGTCCTGCGTTCACCCGTGAGCTGCGGCAAGTCCAGTGGCCCAGCACAAAGAATTTCAAGCCAGACGTGTCGGAGAAGTACAACGGCAAGACGCATCCGTCGGAGTTCCTCAGCATCTACACCATTGCGGTGCAGGCTGCCGGGGGGCGAGATGACAAGATCCTTGCCAACTACTTCCCGCTGGTGCTCAAGCCCAATGTCAGATCCTGGCTCATGCACTTGCCGGACAACTCCATATCCTCCTGGGCTGATCTGTGCCATCAGTTTGTCGGCGCCTTTACAGGCGGCCACAAGCCACATGGCCAAGAGAGCGATCTTCATCTGCTCGCCCAGAAGGAAGGAGAGCCATTGCGCAAGTACATTCAGAGATTCAGCCGTGTACAGCACAACATCCCAGACGTCCACCCCGCCGCGATCATCAGCGCGTTCCATCAGAGCGTGCGAAATCGAAGGATGAGGGAGGAGATGGCGATGTGTAAGATCAGAGACATCAGCAAGATTTACGCCCTGGCTAACAAGTGTGCACGCGCTGAAGAGGGGAGGAGGCTCCCCGGAGAGAGTACAGGAGCAGGAGGATCTGACAGTGAGGATGCCGCCCCGGCAAGGAAAGGCTGACGGCGGAACAACAGAAGGAATAAGAGTAAGGAAGTGCTAGCTGTCGAGCAGACCGGCAATGGAGGTGGCGCCAAGGAAGCTAAGGCTGGTGGCTCCGACAAGGAGGCCCATCCTGTGGCGGCCGCCGACAAGCAGGACAGCTCCGGCAGGCAGTATTGCAAGATTCACCGCACCAAGGGTCACGATCTCCAGAACTGCAAGAAGGTCGAACAGCTTGCTGAGCAGCAGAAAGCTGAATACGAGCGACGCGACAAAGAGAAGGCCCAGGAAGGAACTGGTGGATCCGGCAAGAAACGCCCCGGCCGGGGAGGACGCCGCGGCAAGGCCAAACAGCGGCAAGGAGACAGACCTCCCCGCGGCCGCGACAAGGATGAAGATGACGACGATGACGAAGACGTGGATGATGATGAGGCCGATGAGCAGGAATTTCAGAAAGCCACAGAGGTCCTGTGCGTTGACGGTGGCGCCTCTCTGCATACCTCGCACCGCCAGCTCAAGCAGTGGATGCGGGAAGTGAATGCAGCGGAGCCATCCATAGAGTCACGCAAGCCCCTGAAATGGTCCAGCACGCCTATCATCTTCGACATTGGGGATCACCCTGATCGCATAACTGCGGTCGGGTGCTTGCCGATGTTGGTTTCACCAACTATCCGCAACCTCAAGGTCACAAAGATGCTAGTTGACGGCAGGGCCGGCTTGAATCTCATCTCCTCCGCGGTCCTTCACAAACTCCAGATCCCTGACAGCGAGCTCGAAGAGACCGGCACATTCCAAGGAATCAACCCGGGAAGGAGCAAGCCGAAAGGGAAGATCACGCTGCCGGTCACATTTGGCAGCGAGCTGAATTTCAGAACTGAGAGGGTCACATTTGACGTTGCCGATTTTCCATTACCCTACAATGGGATCCTTGGCCGTCCAGCGCTCGCCAAGTTTATGGCAGCCTCTCACTATGCATACAACGTGCTCAAAATGCCAGGCCCGATAAGTGTCATCTCTGTCCCCGGCGACAAGAAGGATGCCCTTATCTGCGCCGACAAGATCTATCGGGAAGCAGCGGCCGCAGCTGATCACCACACGCTTGCCGCCGAAGCTCCCGGGGGGGAGAAGAAGGCCAAGTCCGGCAAAAGCTCTGATGCCCACTCCGGCAAGCGCACCTCTTCGGAGTGCTGCGCTACCGTCGAGGACGCACCATCGAGCTCCACCGGCAAGTGCAAGAAGACGATGGCAGCTCCACCCGAGACCAAGAAGGTGTCCGCCAAGGAGGACGGCACTGGTGGTACCTTCACCGTCAGTGCCACGCTTGACCCCAAATAGGAAAGCGCGCTCATTGCTTTCCTGCGGGCGAATGTCGACGTGTTTGCATGGCAACCGTCAGATATCCCCGGTGTTCCCAAGAAAGTAATCGAGCACCACCTTGCCGTCTGTCCTCATGCGCGGCCCGTCAAGCAGAGAGTCAGGAAGCAGGCAGTGGAGCGCCAAGAGTTCATTGCAGAAGAGATCAGGAAATTGGAAGCAGCAGGCCTTGTCAGAGGAGTGCTCCATCCCACGTGGTTGGCCAATCTTGTAGTCGTGCGCAAGGCGAACGGGAAATGGAGGCTTTGTATAGACTTCACTGATGTCAATAAAGCTTGTCCCAAAGATCCATTTCCCTTGCCGCGCATTAACCAGATTGTTGACTCCATAGCTGGATGTGATTTGCTTTCATTTCTTGATGCGTATTCAGGATACCATCAAATCTTCATGGCAGAAGAGGATGAGGAGAAAACCGCATTTATCACCCCCTGTGGCACATACTGTTTTGTACGGATGCCCTTTGGGTTGAAGAATGCTGGTTCAACATTTGCAAGAGTAGTCCATGTCGCTTTTGAGCCACAGATACACAGAAATGTGGAAGCCTACATGGATGATATAGTGGTCAAGAGCAAGGACAAGGCTACCCTGATCCAAGATTTAGAATAAACTTTTGCAAATCTGCGCAAGATCAACCTCAAGCTCAACCCTGAGAAGTGCGTGTTTGGAGTCCCTTCCGGCAAGCTTCTCGGGTTCTTTGTGTCTCAGCGGGGAATTGAAGACAATCCCGACAAGATTAAGGCCATCGAGCAGATTGAAGCACCGAAGCGCGTCAAGGATGTGCGAAGGCTTGCCGGTTGCGTGGCTGCTCTCAGCAGGTTTATCTCTAAGTCTGCTGAGCGCGCCCTGCCGTTTTTCAAAATATTGAAAAAGGCAGGTCCAATGAAATGGACTCCGGAAGCGGAGGCTGCGCTGCAGGACTTGAAGAGGTACATGTCCTCCACTCCAATACTTGTCGCACCTAAGCCACAAGAGAAGTTGCTGCTGTACCTAGCGGCAACCAATCAAGTGGTTAGTGCTGCGTTAGTAGCGGAGAGGGAGGCGGACGATGAGCCAGCAACCGCGGCAAGTGAATCCAGCGACAAGCAGGGGGCTTCTCCGGCAAGCTCTGGTCCGGCAAGCTCTGGTCCCGATAAAGATGGATCTGCGCAGACGTGCAAGGACGTGCAGAAGAAGATGGTGCAGCGCCCAGTTTACTTTGTCAGCTCCCTTCTCCAGGGGGCTAGGTCGAGGTACTCTGGTGTGCAAAAATTGCTTTTCGGCCTTCTCATGGCCTCGAGAAAGCTGCGCCATTACTTCCAGGCACACGAGATCACAGTCGTCACTCGCTTTCCGCTGAAGAGGATACTGCAGAATCCAGAAGCAACAGGCAGGATTGTCGAGTGGGCTTTGGAACTGTCAAGCTTTGGCCTCAAGTTTGAGAGCACTGCAACAATCCAAAGCAGGGCATTGGCAGAGTTCATAGCAGAGTGGACGCCAACTCCAGATGAAGAAATTCCAGAGACGAGCATCCCCGTCAAGGAGTCAAGCAAAGAGTGGCTGGTGTACTTTGATGGTGCCTTCTCGCTGCAAGGCGCCGGTGCTGGCGTGCTGCTTATCGCACCCACCGGAGAGCACCTCAAGTACGTAGTCCAGATGCACTTTCCCAAAGAGCAAGCAACCAACAATACTGCAGAGTATGAAGGGTTGCTTGCCGGTCTCAGAATCGCAGCCGACCTTGGGATCAAGAAGCTCATTATCAGGGGTGACTCACAGCTTGTCGTCCGCCAAGTGAACAAGAACTACCAGAGTCCATTGATGGAAGCTTATGTTGATGAAGTGAGAAAGCTAGAAGCACACTTTGACGGCCTGCAAATGGAACACGTTCCACGAGCTCAGAACGATATTGCTGACGGCCTGTCAAAGTGCGCAGCACTAAAGTTACCTATGGAACTAGGGATTTTTGTGCTCAAGCTGACTCAACCATCCGTGACACCATCAACTGGACCAAGCAAAAAGAGGAAGTTGGTTTCCGGTGACTACTTTCCGGCAGAGCTCCCCGAAGCCGCCGCCAAGAAAGTCCCCAAGATCAACACCAAGGATGCTGAGGGGCAGTCTGCTCCAGCAAACCTTATGGTTTGTTCCGTCGAAGCAAACGCTCCTGACAAGTTCTGCTCCGACAAGCTTGCCGGGGAATATCACGCTCCGGCAGAGCCGCAGGTTCTTGCCGTAGAAGCGGATGTTCCCGCAGCAACAAATATGCCTTTAGTCCTTGTTGTCGAGCCGCAAGCTCCAGCATGGGCGCAGCAGATTGTCCGTTTCCTTCAGACAGGAGAGCTTCCCGAAGAGCAGGAAGAAGCTGAAAAAGTAGCCCGACAGTCAAGTATGTACAAGTTTATCAACAGCACACTGTACAGAATAAGACTCAACGGTGTGAAATTGAAGTGCATTCGCCGGGAAGATGGACAACAGCTGTTGGCAGAGATACATGGAGGCATATGTGGTCACCACATTGGCGCAAGAGCACTTGTCGGCAAAGCATTCCGACAAGGCTTCTTCTGGCCGACAGCCCTCCAGGATGCAACTGCACAAGTAACCAAGTGTGAAGCGTGCCAGTTCCATTCCAAACAGATACACCAGCCAGCTCAAGCTCTCCAGACGATCCCTTTATCCTGGCCATTTTCGGTCTGGGGGCTCGACATCCTCGGCCCCTTCCCCCGAGCTGTCGGGGGCTTTGAGTTCTTGTACGTTGCAATCGACAAGTTCACAAAGTGGCCGGAAGTGGAACCAGTGAGGAAGGTGACAGCACAGTCAGCAGTCAAGTTCTTCAGGTTGATTGTTTGCCATTTCGGGATCCCGAACAGGATCATCACCGACAACGGCACGCAATTTACGAGCCGCACCTTCATGCAGTACGTCCAAGATCTTGGCGCCAAGGTCTGCTTCACTTCTGTTGCTCATCCGAGAAGCAACGGTCAAGCGGAGAGGGCAAACGCTGAAGTGCTGCGAGGCCTCAAGACCAGAACTTTCGACAGACTGCACAAGTGCGGAAGAAACTGGATCGAGGAGCTGCCGGTGGTTCTTTGGTCGATCAGGACGACACCAAATCGAGCCACCGGCCAGACA
Organism: Triticum aestivum; assembly: GCF_018294505.1. Classification (NCBI taxonomy): domain Eukaryota; kingdom Viridiplantae; phylum Streptophyta; class Magnoliopsida; order Poales; family Poaceae; genus Triticum; species Triticum aestivum. The sequence continues at coordinate 201,379,898 of NC_057797.1, forward strand.
CCCTTCGCTCTAGTCTATGGAGCGGAGGCAGTTCTCCCCACGGAACTCGTATACGGGTCACCTCGAGTGCTCGCTTATGATGAGCTCGAGCAAGAGCAGCTGCAGCAAGATGACGCGCTGCTCCTTGAGGAAGACCGTCTCCAGGCTGTTGTGCGAGCCGCTCGCTACCAGCAAGCTCTGCGCCGCTACCATAGCCGCAGAGTCAATGCCAGGAGTCTCGAGGAAGGCGACCTTGTTCTTCGGCGCGTTCAGTCGGCCAAGAATTCCAACAAGTTGATGCCGAAGTGGGAAGGCCCTTATCGGGTGAAACGAGTCACTAGGCCTGGCGCTGTCCGCCTTGAGACCGAAGATGGCATTCCGGTGAGCAACTCCTGGAACATTGAACATCTTCGTAAGTTTTACCCGTAAGGCGCGGTTGCCGGAAGCTTTTTCGGCAACCACCTTTTGTACAAGTCTTGCTGCTGTTGCATGTAATCCTTTGTACAAAGCCGGGCGTAGACCCCGTGCACCAGTAAAGCTCATGTGCCCCATGCATCTTGTCAGTTTTTTATGCTATAATCCTTTTTCACATATATTATCTGACACTTTGTGCAGCACTAGACCCCGGTAGGCAATAACGAGCCCAAGGCTCCATATCATTACTTTATTTCTCTGTTTCTTTCTCAAAAGAAGGAAGGTTTCCTCGCCCACAAGGTTTACCGGGGGGGGGGAGGAGAAGATAATGGTGTGGACCAGGCCGTTCAAGAAGGTTTCTCCTTGCCGGGAAGCAGACGACAAAAAAAAGCTAAGTTGCTAAAGCTTGAGCAATCAGTTTTTTTTAGTTTTTGAGTTATTTTCCTTGAACGACCGTGCTTTGTATGGAAAACCTGTGCGCGGAGGAACCAATTCGCAGCTAGCTGCGCCTTTACTTTGTTTCGAGTTCGCTCAACAACTTAAGTGAGCTGCTAGCGCCCTTACTTTGCTTCGAGTCCGCTCAGCAACTTAAGTGAGCCGCTAGCGCCCTTACCTTGTTTCGAGTCCGCTCAACAACTTAAGTGAGCTGCAACTAGTTGCGACAAGGTTGCTTGTCGGTAGCGACCCCGCCAGCAGGCTGCTGAAGCTCCACACTCGGCGCTCGCAGCAAGGGTGCCTGCACCGGCAAGTTTCCCTAGAAAGCGTAGGGCAGGACCATACAAAGCCAAGAGTCGAGTAAAGGAAGTAACACAGCAATTTTCTGCCTAAGATAGAGTTATATTACAAAAATAACTTGTCGCGCCTCTAATAAAGTGTTCCCATGACATGACTGGCAGCGACAAGAAAAGAACAAAACCGACGGCCTAATCTACGCGACCGCCGTCAACCCTTTTGACCTCGTTCACCCTGTCCACAATGGGTGCGACGAGGGCCTTAAGTGCGTCAAGATCAGCGTCCGACGGCAGCTTCTTGAGGACGTTGGTGAGGTTGAGGCCCGGATTGCGGAAGGCCACCTTCACCAGCACCTTCTCCAGAACTCCGGCACAAATCGAGCGTGACTCATCGGCCAACTGCTTTGGGATCCGTTCCCGGAGTTGCTGGAGCGCCGCCGCCACGCCTTTGAAGAACAGAGTGAGCTTGGCGCTGGGTTGGAGGTTCTCGTCGGAGGAGTACCCGAAGCCTTCCACCCCCAATTGCACCAGCTCCTCTTCGATAACTGCAGCAATGTTCACGAGGCCCTCCGTCCAGAGCTCCACAGTATCTCTGAGAAGATTCTGGGTTTCGGCGGCCCTCGCTAACAGCGCCTCGTTGGCCTCGATGTCCTTCTTCAAGTCTGCCTCCCGTTTCCTGGCGCTGTCCAACGTCTCCGTCAAGGTGGCAGCTTCAGTGTCAGATCGGCGTTGGAATCCTTGGCGGTGCTCAATTCCTTGCCCCTCTCGGCGAGTCGGTCCTGCAGCTCACCGTGGGCAAGGGCGTCCTTCTCGCGCTCTAGCTTGAGCGCGGCAAGCTCTTCGCCACCAACCTTCAGATCAGCTTCTAGCTGCGCCACCTTTACCTCCAATTCTTTCTTGGCGGCCTCGGCAGCCGCAACCACATCCTTTGCCTCTTGGAGCGTCCCGCCAAGTGCCCGTTCGCGCGAGGCAAGCTCCTCTTCGTGGCTGTCGAGGTTCACTTTCTGCTGAGTCAGCTCGCCTTCTCGCGCGTACAGCTTCTCGCCGGTGAGCCGCTGCTGCTCTTCGGCCTCAGCTTTCTCGAGGAGGAAGGCCTTCCGCTCCTCAGCAAGCTGCTCCCGCTCCTCCACCAAGGCCCGGAGAGTTTCTTCGCGAAGACCCCGGAGCTCCTCCACGCGCTTCTCTATGTCCACGCTCGCCCTCGCGACAAGCGCTTCCCGGGACTCCAACTTGACCTGGCGGGCGCGGTAGAGCGCCAGCAGCCTCCGTAGCAGCCGCTCCTCCTCAGGCTCGCAGCTGCTGCTTCCCGGCGCGTCGACGATCGACAACCCAGCGGAGGCAAGCACCTCCCCATCCAGAGCTTCTCCTTCCACCGGCGCCCTGGAGCTCAATGTCCAGGGGAGCTTGATGAAGATGCCCTCGCCAGCCTTCAGATAGGCGCCGGGCTGGGGCTCCTCGGAGCCTGATGCTGCGGCAGCGCGGAGGGATCGGCGGTCGGTGCAGCGCCTGGCGCTCCTGCAGCCTCAGGGCCGTCAGTGCGATTGCCAGATCCCCCGCCAGCTTCTTCGGCAGCAGTCTTGGCGGCCTCTTCGCTGGCGGACACGTCAGCGCCGGCTCCTTCTTCGGTGGCCGCGGCATCATCAGTGTTGCCGCGCGCGTCCTCCTCGCCGCCCGCCTCGGTCTCCATCGGATCCATGGAGGGTGGGTCTGACGACCAAAGAAGAAGGAGAAATCAAACAAGTGTTCGAGAAGAGAAATCAGCAGAAGACTACAAGGAAAGTTTCAGACAAGAAGCGCTACCTGTGCTAGGATCTGCCGTCGTGACCTCCACCGCCGGCGGATCGTTAGCGCTGTCCCTTGCCGGAGACTCCTCCCTTGCATGAGGCTCCTCCCTTACCGGAGGACGCTCCCTTGCCGGGGAGTCCGCCCTTGGCGGCGTAGTCGAAGCAGACGACGAGTCGGAGGAGATCACCACGCCCTCCTGATCAAGCTGTTCTGCTCCTGCACAAACAAAACAGTGATCAGATGTCAACAAAGGAAAAGAGCAACCACACGCACCCAGAAGCAGAAAGTAAACCATATGCTTACGCTGGGGGCTGTGCTGGGGGCTGCTCTGCGAAGTGATGGCCGGATCTGGCAAGGTGGTCTCGGGCGCGCCTCCTGTCATCGCAGTGGGCTCGTCCTCGATGACCACCACCCGAGCCTTAGCCCTCTTCGCCGCCCTCTGGGCCAGAGTCCTGAAAAGGGAGAGTCCAGGATGGGTCAGATCAGATGCAAGATAACACCAGCAAGTTGAAGAACTACAAGAACAACAAGGGAATCTTACTCTTCTTCCTCTTCCTCGTCGGAGCTGAGCGCGGAGAGGTCGAAGTTCGGCCCACCTCCGGCACGACGAGGTGGAGGGGTGGGATCCCTTGGCCGCTTGGCGGGGGCTGTGGCGCCAGCCCGAGACGACCCCGCTTCAGTTGTCGCTGCGGCAGGAGGCGCTCCCGCGGCAACCGTACTTGCCGCGGTAGAGCGCGTCGCGCGACGCTACGGCTGTTGGCCCACTTGCCACCCTGCTACGTCGCCAACCCTGCGGAGGCGCCTTCTTGGCTGCGCTGCGGGCCCTGCTCGCGGCAAGCTCCTCGGAGATGGCGGGCCGCTCGCACCCTCAGCAGGCTCGTTCGACTCGGCATCGGGCGCGGCGAGCTCTTCTTCCTCTTCGGGCTGCTCCCATTCGGCAATACTCATCGCCAACGCCGCGTCCGCTTCCTCCACGGTGAAACCGAATTCACCGGCGGCCGCGGCTGCCGCCGCCTTTTCCGCCCTGGTGGCGATGCGCTCCATCTCTTGCTCAGTGGTGTCGCGGGTGAGGAGTTTCTTCTCGTCAGCATTGACCGCCACCTCCACTAGGCTGTCGAAGAACTGCTGCACGACGTCGCCGGCGGGCTCTTGCCAAGTTGGAGCGATCCCGTGCGAGTCACACAACGGCATCATCGCACAGATGCGGTCGCGCGAGGAGTTGTTGCACAGAGGAACGACGCCTGCCGGCAACCTGAACCACTCGGGATGCTGTGGGTCGTGCTTGAATATCTCCTTGAGTATCCCGTCCAACTCTATGACGGTGAAATTGAAGTTGAGGCCTGGGCGCAACCTCATGATATCTGTCGGGCCTCCAAATTCCCAGGCAGGTCTCCCCCTCCCCTGCAGAGGGGCGATGCGCCGGCGAAGGAAATCTGCGCCAACAGCTCCTACAGTCAGCCCGGCAAGCCTGAGATGCAAGATCCGAGTGGTGGCGATCGTCAGCTTGTCGTCGTCCACGGACAGAGCGCTCCAGTCATTGCCACGCACTGCTGGGGCTTGGCGCAGGGCGGTGAATGGCTGCGGGCTCTCTTCTACAACCCAGCACCAATCAGCTCTCCACTCGTCCCACTTGCTGCGGAGCTCCCCCTTCAGATAGGTCTCCTTCTTGCTGGCCCGCGAGATCCAGGCGATCCCGCCGGCAAGAGGTTCCCCTCTCTCGACACGAGGCATAAAGAAATGGCGGAAGAGAGCTACGTTGGGGTGGACTCCAACAAAGTTTTCGCATAGATGGGCGAAAACTGCCATGGTCAGAACGGCGTTTGGGGTGAAGTCAAGGAGGTGGAGTCCATAGGTGTTCATGACGTCACAAAAGAAATCAGAGAATGGCGGGCAGAGCCCGCAGTAGAAGAACACAGCGAAGAAAGGATATCTGCCAACTGGAGCTGCTTGCGAGGCGACGGCGGAGAGTACCTTCATGCGCGGATGCGCCCGCGTCTCCGTAGACCAGAAGGGATAATAC